>NC_077229.1:411111527-411484184 GCF_027887165.1 Monodelphis domestica | reverse complement strand
TGGATAGAGCTCCACACCTAAAGTTAGGAAGATCAGAGTCAACTTCAGACACTTACAAGGTGTATGAGCTTGGGAAAGTAAGTTTGACTTATTTGCCTCAGTTTCCCCATCTCTCAAATGAACTGGAGAAGGAAATGCAAAATTATTCCAATATCTTGGCCAAGAAAGCTCTAACCTGGATCAAAAAGAGTTAAATACAAATGAAAACAACTGAACAACAGCCTGGAGAGGGCTGAAGGAGGAAAAAGTAACTATCTTTAAGTAGTAGAAATGTTTTCATGTAGAAAAGCTTTTTGATTTTTTCTGTTTGACCCTATGAGACAGAACCAGAGTCAATGAGGTAGAATCTGTTTCAAACAGTTAACCCTTAATGCCAAGGGAAATTTCCTATGAGTTATTGCTATTATCCAATAGCAAAATGAGCACCCCTAAAATCAGTGGGTACCCCATTCACTACAGGTCTTCAAATAGAGGCTGGATGACTACATGTCAGGCATATTATAACATGTATTTGGGGGAGCAGTATGAGTTGAATTAGACAAACTCTGAGTTCCTTTCAAACTTAAACATTTTTGGATTCTGTGATTTGAAAAGTTTGCAAGTATACAATGGTCAAAAATCAAGCCTGAGAGAAAGAAAATAAAAAGAATTTAAAAACAAACAAACAAGGTAATAAAACAACAGGAACATTCTGAAATCAACTAAGCAAAGTACTTAGATTACATGACGTTTGTACCTCAATGAGTGTAGAGGCAGAAACCTCATGACCCCAAAGAATTTTAGAGATCATTAAAAGTAGATCTGGTTTAATTTTATTATTTTACAAATGATAAAATTGAGTCCCAGAGAGGAATTAAGCAAGTTATCCATGAACACAAAACAAAATATTAAAAAAAGTTATGTGGGCCAAGGTCTCCAGAGGGCCTAACCCAGTGGTCCTCCTTTATATAACGTTTTCTCTTTCCTCACCTTATTCAGGGTTTTGGGAGCAGGGCCCACCTCACAGAAAGTTTTAGGTCATATTTGTTTTCTTTCTTCTAGAGTTCTTTCTGTGACCTCCTCTTCTCAACACTTAACAGCCTCATGCTATTTCTGAACACTTATAGTCTTTGTCCCACCTGAATCTATTGTCTCCCAGAATGGTTTGATTTTTTGAGAAATACAGTAAAAGGTGAAATAGATGTGGTTGTAGATATTTAAGGTCCACAACTGCCTGTGAATGTGTGAGAGTTGTTCCCTGGCCCATTTTAGAAGTATAAGGGTTCTTATCCTTGATATTCATGTCAGAGAAAGCATGGTGATGGATAGAAGCCTCTGAGTGTGAGAATTCTTGAGTGGAATAATGGTTAAGTCCCTAGTAAGTCTGAAGCTAAGCAATCAAAAGAATTTAGAGAAGGGAGAGTAAGTCTCTGTGAGGGAGAGAGATTTTATTTAATAGAGTGTGTTGAGGATGAGTACTTAGTAAGTGAACAATTTATAATCCTTTCAGAATTAACTTCATGTAGGTCTCAATTCTTTCGCCTTCTCATTTAATGAAGCAATGATTAGGATTCCTTGAAGAGACTATATTTATCTGATGGCAAAATACTGAGCTCCTGTTAATTATGCAAAAGAAACAGTACTCCAAGATTGCAAGTGGACCCCACAACTTATGGTTTGAATAAAATCAGACCACCAGTAAAAATAAAAGAGTAGTGCTTCATGCTTTAGACCAATGTCCTTAATGTGGGGGCCATAATTCTTTTCTTTTCCTATTTCATAATTATATTTCAATATAATTTTCAAATCATTTTCTTTGCATTTTATTTCATATCATTTCATGTTATTCTGAGAAGTTTCTTTAAAATGCCAAAGAAGTCCAAGATACAAAAACGGTAAAGAATTCCTCTTCTGGATCCTTTTATTTCCCCTTGACCCACTACTATCAAAACTCACCTAATTTATTTCTTATCCTTTTTGACCTCTCATCCCTCCTTTATTGTTTGCTATAGGGTTAATAGGGTATGTGTGGGTTCCCAGGTTATCCTTCCAGGTAACCAGTTAGTCAATAAATATTTATTAAACACCTGCTATGTGTCAGCCATTATGCTAAGTTCTGGGTATACAAATAAGAAAATGAAAGACAATTGGTACAAAGACACAGGCTGGACATTCCTTCCATCAGCCTGATGTGTATGCAACTTTATGATTGATACTGATGTGAATACCAAAAGTTATGCACTCTCTCAGAATAGTGAGTTTCCTAGTGATGATCTTTTCTGAGGTTCATGTTAAACTCCAGTTCAAGGAGTACAGTGGGTAAAAAATTAATTTCTACCCTGCCTTTAAATGTAATTTTCATCTCAGGATATCAGATTAATGGACTGGTTTTTGGTCCACTTAATAATAATGATTTTTTTTCCAGTTCTAACACAGGATAATTCCTAGAAATATTAAATTTTGTTTAATATCTCTGTATACTTCTCCCTGCTACTTCATGCTAGCAATAAGATTTAAAATCATTCAACAAAGAACAAGTTTATTAATAGATACAAGACAATTCAAAGATACAAGACAACAAAATAGCTTCTTAAATTCTTTCCTATTTAGGTTTTAGATTTCTTCCCCTGAACTCATAGTTCTCCCTTAGGCAACATCCACTCAGGAATCTCAGTGAAAATCCTGTGTACTTCCTACTCCTTTCTCTATGGTATCCCTTTTACTATTGAGTATATTATTTCTTCATTAAGGAGGGTGCTCATGGGAACTCAAAGGAGTAGTTGGCTGCATTAACATTTGAATGATTTTCACATAGAATGCAAATGCAATCAACTTGGTTTTAGTGTTCACAACAATGTGGATCAATTGGTAGATTCTAGAAGGAGACTGATTTATGCTTAACAAAAACACAGAGATCTTCCTAACAATTAAAGCTGTCTACAAACCAATTGGAACTTGTTCTACTGTAATGAGTTCTTCATCACTGGAAGTGTTCTAAAGAAGGCTTGTTGGCCATTTTTCAATTATACTCTAGAAGGGATTCATGCTTTAGGTATCGGTTAGATAAGATATCTTCAGAGGTCTAACATGTTCAATTATGAGGTTTTTATTTTATTAGCAGCTTCCAATGCTTTAATCCAAAGGTAGGAGTAATCGGAATTTAAATACTTGGACTTTAGGTTCTATGGGAATATATCTTTAGACAAGTGGAATATATATAACCAATAAAGAGGTATAGATGGTTAGGGAGTAAAAGAACACCACATATATGATTGTGATGGAATACAATTGTGCTATGAGAAATGGTGAACAGATGGTTTCAGAAAAACCTGGGAAGACATGAAATGAAACAAAGTAAAAAAACAGAAGTAGGAGAACTGTACACAGTTAACAGCAATATGTAACAATGAAGAACATGGCTACCTACTCAATATGATGATGCAAGACAATTCCAATGGACCTATAATAAAAATGCTACCTACCTCTAGAGAATGGATGAATTCTCAATGCAGATTGAAATGTGCTTTTTCACTTTTTTACTATGTGGTTTTCTATTTTTTTGGCAACATGGCTAATATGAAAATGTGTTTTACATCACTTCATATGTATGTATTATATAATGCTTACCTTCTAAATCAGTGGGAGGGAGACTGGAGAGAGGAAGGGAACTCAGAACTCATTTTTTTAATGAATGTTAAAAATAAATTAATAATTGTTTAAATGAAAGCACATGACATAGGACATCATCAGTATCAAAACATTAAATACCCACTATGTGCAGACTACTCTGGATACATAGTTATTTACTCTGTTTAAAGAGTTCTAGCCACTATCAACTAACATGGTGGAAACTTCCTTATTTCCCTCCTATAATTTATTTTAGAGTTTATACATTTGGTCTCTTCACTACCAATCATGTAGTACAATGTAAGCTATGCATCTCTTTATATAAAGGTACAATCACTTCTCAATTATTTTGTATAACCTTGGATAAGTTACTTCACTTGAACTTTAATTCACTGATCTTAATTTGATGATTTTTAAGACTGATTGTAGTTTTAAATCTATGATTTTATAATCTAGACCATGAAGAGAACAAAGGGATAAACACCAAAAAATAAATAAATAAATAAATAAATAAATAAATAAATAAATAAATAAATAAATAAATAGATAAATAAATAAATAAGAAGGGTAAGCAAGCCTACGAAGAAAAACATGAAGATTTGCCTTTTCATTTTACTGAAATATACTCTCTCAGACATACCCAAATGCATAAACCTAGAAACATATATATTCCCATGCTCTCTTCCTCTATCGATCCAAAGTTAATACTACTCAGAGAATTATGGAATCTTAGATTTCTAAGGGACTTGTATAGGATGTAGGCTGGCACAACCATCAATTTAGAAATATTTTTTACAGTGTCCCTAGCTTCTAGTAGTATAAGAAAGCCATATTTCTACTTCCTTGAATCTTTTCTTCTCTACACTCTATACATCTCCAGATCCATTTGCCATAAAAAGGAAGGAAGGAAGGAAGGAAGGAAGGAAGGAAGGAAGGAAGGAAGGAAGGAAGGAAGGAAGGAAGGAAGGATGAATGATGTAGAGAAGGAAGAAAGAAGAAAGTAATGAAATAAAGATAAGGAAAGTAGGTGAAATGAAGGCAGGAGGAAAAAAGAGTAAAGGAGAAAAGGAGGGAAGAAAGGAGAAATAAGGAAGAAATGAATGGAACAAAGAAGGAAAAGAGAGAATAAGAAAAATAACAAAAGAAAGAAGAAATGGAAGCAGAGGGAAAGAGTGAGAGAAAGAGAAAGAAAGGAGGAAGAGAAATGAAAGATGTAAAGAAAAAATTAGCTGCTATTTATATAACTAGCATGTCTACTGCTCTTTAAGGGAAAGAAAGACTAGATTATGGAACTAGTTTGTTTAGACACATTTATCAAGGCCATCATGACTTATGCATATACACCTACCACATACACATAAAGAACAAACAAAAGAAATTGGAAAATTTTCTCTATTTTCACTATTTAGCCAAAACCTTCTCTTCCATGACTACAAAGAAATGACCCTTGACATTTGTGAAAATTGTGTGCAAGTTCAAACCTGGCCTCAGCTGTGTGACCTACCTATGTGTCCCTGGGCAAGTCACTTAATTCCAATTGCTTAGCTCTCACTGTTCTTCTGTCTTGGAATTGATACTTGGTGAAAATATTTAAAATAGTTTTAAAATTGTATGCAAGTATGATAGGATGCTGCAGCATGTGGTAATGTAGGAAGAGGTGATATGGACCTAAGACTATTAATTTGAGTGAGACCTTGAAGACTTCCATTGGAAGAATACCAACTTTGGATGCAAAGAGAAAGCTATGAATTGGGTGTCAACATATCTGAAAGAGAAATATATTAGAATGTGGGGGGGAGGCTTCTTTATGGCAAGACATAGTGTGTTTACTAGTGGGACAGTGTGTTTACCAGAAGAAAGTATTTATTCAACCCCAAAACATTGGTTGACTTTTGTATCCAGATTAGTGGTATTTTAGAGTAAGATTATTTTGCCACAGAACCAAACAGGTCTGTATTCAATGAGTTTTTGTTGTCATTTCTTTTCCTCAAATACTGATAAATTCACCTATAACTCCAAACTATGGTGCGGACATAACATTGGACTTTTGAAGTTTATGTCAGTAGATGACAGACAATCTAACTGAAGAAAAACTGAATCTATGTGTCTGAATAAGCTTTATAAAAGGAAAAAAGAAGATGCTAAGTCCCATCCAACCAAGGATTGGTTCAGTAATAGACAAGTAAAGGCAAGACCATAAACCACAGAGGTTTTGGACCTCATCAAATAAAGGCAGAGTAAGGTCCAGCATTGCTTCAAATAAAAAAAAAATAAAATAAAATATAACAGGTTCCCAGCTAGATTGCACTAGATCTAAGGCAACTCTCAGGGCTTAATATGATTCCTGACTTTATGTCATCTAAAATTAACCTCATCTTCATAGTGCTTTCAGACTTCATGTGCCCTTCAGTCAAGCCCCTGTGGCACCATTTCTACTCTTAATATCAAAACTTGCTCTCGGGATGAATCATGATCCAAGTCCTTTGCCCCAGAATTTAGATAGATGCCTTTGTGATAGTTCTTAAAGGGAAAGTTTCACTTTAAGCATGGAATCAAAGGCTTTGCTCTCTGTTAAAGGAATATCAGGCATCATAGAGAAGGGCCAAAGTATTTCAGGGCATCAGAGAGACTTGCTGACATCACCTTGATTATATGACTGTATCCCCCATAAACAAGACTTACTTTGGTAATGACAGGTTGTGCATCTTCTTCTGAGAGTCCTATCCTTCCCTACAATATTCTACTGTGGTCCCTGTGGGAATTGGGTAATTCTATCCATCAAATCATGTTTCATAGGAGAAATCAGAACTCTATCAGCTATTAAAGACTGAATGATGGGAAGAACAAAAAACCCTCAAATTTGGGCTGGTCAGGAGCAAAGTTGACAATGGTCCCTGAGAGACAGTATGTTTCTCTTGTTTATTACCTGTCAGTACAGGCAGGAAAGGGGCCGAAATAGGGCACAGTAAAACAACTGGTCTCCAACATCACTCAGGAAAATATGAGTAAGAAAGACAGACAAAGAGATAGATTATGACAGTTCTAATTATTAGGAAGTTTTCCTGATATTGAGTTAAAATCTATTTCTCTGCAACCTCAACCCATTCATTGCTCCTGATTCTGCCCTCTGGGGCTGAGTAAAACAAGTTCAATCCTTCCACATGACAAGCTTTCAAATATTTGAAGACAGCTATCATTCTCCCTCATCCCCAAGTCTTCTCACCTCAAAACTGAATATACCCACTTCTTTCAACACTTTCTGGTTTCCTCACTATCCTACTTGGCCACCTTTAGAAAAATTCTAGTTGGTACATGACAACTAAAAAGTGGCACCCAGCACATATTAAAATACTCTAGCTTTGATCCAATCATCATGGCAAAATTGAATGACACTATTTTTTATTAATAAAATAACTACAACAAAAACAACTAAATGTATATACCACTTTAATATTTGAAAACTACTTTGTTTGCTTTAATTTTACTCTTTTAAAAACCTATTTAATTTACTTTTTTTATTAATTGATTTTATTCTCACAACTACCTTGGGAGGTTGGTGCTATTTTTAGTCTCATTTCCCAGATGAGGAAACTGGGACAGAAAAAGATTCACTAAATTACCTAGGAATGCGTAGCTATTAAGTGTTTGAGATTAAATTCAAACTCAGATCTTCATGGCTACAGGCTCCATCCATGCTGTCACCTTGCTGCATTAACATTATGGAATTTCTCTTAAACCAGATGGATATTCGTTCACTTTTGCTGGTTTTTAGCCCCTGAAAATTCCTTGTTTTTTTCACATGAAATATTATCAAGGTACATATTCCCCCAAGTTTTATTTTGCAGTAACTTGTTGAATCCACATGTTGGACTTTACATGAATTTGTAACAAATATATCTTACTATATTTGGACTATTTTTCTAGCTCCTCAAAAATTTTCTGAGTTTGATTCAGCCTCTTTGAACATATTAACTGATTTTCTTGATTTAGATAGGATAATAAGAAGATACAAAAAGACCGGAATGAATGTTAGAGGTCATAGAGACCTATCCTTTCATTTTATAGATGAGAGACCTCAGACAAAAAGAGGGGAAGCGACTGAACATAGGTCCCACACTCAACTGTCAAAGCCAGGATTTGAACTCAAATTGCCTGACTCCGATTTTTGACTATTTTTGACTAACATGCTATGTCTCTTATTTAGGAATTTCATAAGCACAACATCCAACCTACTGATAGCAATATAGAACAGAACAAATCCAAAGTCTGATCCTGGCTCTATGGATCATGACTTACCAGTGTGTTCATCATAACCATTCTACATCATCTTTATGCCCATTTTAAAAAATGTCTTTACGTAAAATCACCATAGAAGATTTAGTCAACATATAGGAGGCTATGAGCACCATGGCTTGAGTTAATTGCAAAACTGAAAGGAGAAAACTGGGGCCATACTATGACAAGAGAGGTCACTTAGATGTTCACAATCTACACAATAGCACCAAAACAGGCTCACAGACAAGCAATAGTGAGATTCAGGAGGAGGGAGGGCAGCTTTTCTTTTGATACTTAATAGACTTGTCTACTGTTGTGGAACCTACTGACAGACATGGTTTCTTATAGAAACTGGCCTAATTTCCAGAAGAACATAACAGTATTGGATATATATATATATATATATATGAATTCACAGGCATTTTTTCTATTTTTATATGTGTATATATTAATATATATAATCTATATGTAGTTATATATTTATGCACATATTATATAGTTGTTATATATTTATTTATACACATGTTTGTATAGAAAGATAACAATAAATAGGATGGCATCAGTTGGTCTCATTATACCCTTATTTAGTCTGTGAGTGAGAAGATGTGAAATTCTAAAGAAAATTGTCTAGGTTGCAATACTATGATCCAGGACAAGCCTTAAAGGCTCAGGAGAAAGAATGCTATCCACATCCAGAGAAAGAAATGTGGAAGTAGAAACAAAGAATAAAACATATGTTTATTGTTTTTTTATATGGGTATATGATTTGGGGTTTTGGTTTTTTAAAATTGCTCTAATACAAAAATGAATATAGAAATAGGTATCAAGTGATAACACATGTATAACCCAGTGGAATTTCTTGTCAGATACAGAAGGGGGGAGGTAAGAAGGGAGGGAGAGAAAATGAATCATATAACAATGGAATAATATTTTAAAATAAAATTAATAATAATAATAAAAGAAAAAAAGAAAATTGTCTAGGATCGCCTGTTTCCTTCTCATATTGTCATCAAGGATATCATCAATGCATGTATTAATTATTAGCATATATTTTGTAAAGATAAGAAAATAATATAAAGTTTGCTAGTTACTGTCTCCTCAGTTACCTTTTCTTTATAAAAATAAAAAATAATTTTAATTAAAATTTTTATTTAATTAATTAATTTAGAATTTTTTTCCATGATTACATGATTAATGTTCTTTCCCTCCCCTCCTCCCACCTACCTGTAGCCAACACACAATTCCACTAGGCTTTACATTATCATTGATTAAGACCTATTTCCACATTATTAATATTTGCAGTAGGGTGTTCATTTAGAGTCTATATCCCTACTCATATCCCCATCAACCCATGTGATCAAGCAGTTGTTTTTCTTCTGTGTTTCTACTCCAACCCATCTTCCTCTGAATGTGGATAGCATCCCTTCTCATAAGTCCCTCAGAATTGTCCTGGATCATTGCATTGCTGCTAGTAGAGAAGTCCATTACATTCGATCATGCCACAGTGTATATCAGTCTCTGTGTACAATGTTCTCTTGGTTCTGCTTCTCTCACTCTGCATTAATTCCTGGAGTTTGTACCAGTTCACATGGAATTTCTCCAGTTCATTATTCCTTTGAGCACAATAATATTCCATCACCAACAGATACCACAATTTGTTCAGCCATTCCCCAATTGAATGGCATCCCTTTAGAAAATCAAATTTCAATTTTAGGTCTCTGAGCCCAGGAAGTACACTATGCAATTTGGAAGGGAAAATCTTAAAAAGTTACTTCATTTTCCTCCTTCAGTGTAGTTGATGCACATTATTTCATAACATTGACTCATGGGAATGTTGAAGTACATTTTCTAAATTTGAAAAGTTAAATGTTTATTTAACACTTAAGCTAGAGTTGTTCATTTCTAGATTTTTAGCAACATATTCTTCCAAAGTAGAGACAGAATGTCTCTTAAAAACCATATTATATGGGTTATCCTGATTTTGCTCAAGTTTATATTGAGTACCTGCAGCTATTTGCTATGCACTTTGCTGTAAGTGCTGCAAGTTAGAAATATTTTTATAGGTGGTTAATTAAAAAAAAAATCAAATAGTCAACAAATATTTACTGAACACTTACTGTCTTTGAAGCATTTGGCTAAGCATATCAGTAAAGTTATGTTATCATAAATTAAAATTCTCTGGAGACCCTATCTTAATTTATAATTATTTATTAAATAGTAAAAAGCACTTTGCTGCAAGGTTGGTAGGGATGGGGAAGTGAGGATGAATGAATCAGAACAATGGGCAGAACATACTGGGAGAAAATTTTTGTTCTGATGCAAGGAGGAGTGAAGCTTGTGAAAACTAACTATATAAAATTGGAATGGATTGCTTCAATAGTTAATGAGTTTCCCACATGGAAGTCTCTAAGCAATTGTTTTATGAAAACTTTTATTAGAGTTATCATAAAGGTGATAAAGGTGATTACTATTCCAATATAGTTGATGGCCTCTGAGACTATTCATTTTTATCTATTCTCTTCATATTTCTTTGATCTATATGTGTTATGATTAAAGTTTTATTGGAGTTTGTATATTAATTTATAATTGTTTATTAGTAAAAGAGAGAGATAGAGAAAGAAAAATCACCATGTTGTCCTAACAAAAAAAAAAATCAGAACTGCCTTCACATTTCCCTGGATCCAGTACCCAGTTGAGGTTTAAACAGAACTTTTAGAGCTACAGAGAAAGAAAGGAGAGAGTTCCAGCTCTAGCTAGTGTTCAGGAAGAGTTCCTCACCCAAGAAGGAAGGATACTGCCCAGCCCCTTTTTTTTTATAAGGCCAATGACATCACTACTACTGGGGCTCTGTGATAATGATATCTTATTTAAAAAGAGGAAATGGTGGGAGGATGGATGAAGTATTTAAAAGAATATATGAAAGACAACATGAGATTCAGGAAGAGACACAGACAAGCTGCATAATTTTGAAACTTGAGTTTATTATATGTTGCAAACAAGGAAACAAGTGAGTAGTAGTAGAGATTCGTGGTTCTATTTATTATTCTCTTTGTATATGAAAAATTTTTATGTTTGCTAGTGACAACAAAAAAATTAATAAAAAATGAATTTTTGAGGTTTTCAAAAATGAAAGTCACATTCACTAGCCTATGCTTTGAAGAATCGACATTCTCCCCTTCCCAAAAAATTGAGGCAACATCAAGCCCTACAATTTTTCTCCTACTCTCCACTGACTTTTCCAACAAAATTGCCAACAGTGGCTCAGTAATCATATTCACAAGTATGTTTAGTGCCTTGAGGATACAGTTCATCTAAGTCTGCTGACTTCTATTCATCTAGCTGTTCTTTCATCTTATTTTTGAGTATGCTGAGTATAACCAGGATAATAAGATCATGTTGCAAAATAAAAATTTTATTTAAAAAAGGAAAAAATACAGAATTCCTTAAATACAAAGCCATGGGCCCCAAAACCCCTATACAAATTCCCTATATCCTTTGGTGTCCTAATTTGTGCTTTCCAATGCCATGTTTCCATAAGTCTCCTGAACAGTCTCAGATTCTTGTTTGTGTTCCACTTTTAGCTAGCATCATGCCTCTTTCTAATGGCTATTTCTTTACCACAGACTACTTCCACTAAGTGGTTGGTTGCCTGTGTCACTTTCTTCTCTTCTCAGTTCTGCCACCTGCCGGTGAGCTCTTGGCACAGTTTTCTTACCTGCCATCCTCAGTCTTTCAGCAAAATGAGCTCTCTGTGAATCAGCAAAGTCACTGCCAATAATGGAAAGAAAAAAAAAATAACCCTCAAAATTTCACTTTGTCTTCCAAGAGTTATACCTCTCCTTTATAGACTTCACAATTACAGTGTTTCAAAACAAACAAGGAATATCTACTTGCCAAATTAATTTGTTTTTTAATTGAAATTTTTATTTAATTAATTAATTTAGACCATTTTTCCATGGTTACATGATTCATGTTCTTTCCCTCCCTTCCTCTCCCCCCCCTCGAATTTGACATGCAGTTCCACTGGGTTTTACATGTGTCATTGATCAAGACCTATTTCCATATTATTGATGATTGTACCAGGATGATCATTTAGAGTCTACATCCCCAATCATATCCCCTCAACCCATATGATTGAGCAGTTGTTTTTTCTTCTGTGTTTCTAGTCCCACAGTTCTTCCTTTGAATGTGGATTGAGTTCTTTCTCCCAAGTTCTTGGAGGATAAGCACTATTTCAGGGGCAGGGTGTTTCTATCTCTAATTCCTAACACAACACAGTATTTAGCACATAGCAAACCCTTAACAAAAAATTATCAAATTAAAGTTTCTTACCTTGATTTAATAAACGTATCCTATAAAGGACCTGCTAATGGATTCTATTTTAGTAAGGGTCCAACACAATTGCAATGTTAAGTTGAGGTAACTATGAATCATTGATTTTTTTTTTTACATTATGACTTGACACAAGAGGAAGGATTCTATGCCCAGAGGGAAGTTCAGTACAAATATTTTTAGATTATCTTTGAATTATGTGTTTAATAATAATAATTATCAGAAGTGGCCTAATCACATTCTCTCTCTGATACCCATTATACTGCAGGCAAAGTATTTTTAAGGCATGTATGCCCTTGTATCAATCTCCCAATTCAACTCTAGGAAAAACGAGAGATCTTGGCACTTAGTAGAACACTTTATTTTCTTTCATTGCCATAATCTAATCAGGAGTAACCAAATATAATTTATACCTATAAAGTTATATTTGCTTTCCTGTTTTAAAATATTGAGTTCAATTTATAATGCATAATGTAGTTGACATTTATATATATGCATCAGAAGATATGTGCCTCTTCTCCCAGATATTGCTTCCTATGAATTACTTTGCTATTTTCTTTCCTATGGTATACCTGCTACTCTCTCTGATACCTGACTTGGTAGATATATGTGAACAGTTTCCTCCCTCCTCCTCCATTTAAAGTTTAAAGCACTTTTGATCAAATTCACAAGTCTCCAGACAGCATATTCTTCATGTACATAATCTTTAGTATGTCTTTTCTCTAACTGAATCTCAGGTCCAGAGATTCAAATCCCATTCTCTGAAGCCATCTTTTTAACCAGCTGTGAATTGTCCACATCTTTTCTCTCCTAAAGCACCTTATTTTTAATCAATGTCAGTGATAAAAACACCATCTGTGCATTTACAGTCTTCAATTTTTTTTTCCAGGAGTTCATATACCCAGTGGTATTAGAACCCTAGAATGTTAGAGCTGAGAGGTAATTTAGAGTTCATCTACTTCACACCTTTTCACTCTATCTGAGAAAACTGAGCCTCAGAAAAGTGCAATAACTTTTTTGATAATCAAGAAACAACAGCAAGATCAAAGGTAGCTTGCCCTTTGGATCATTCCTTTTCTCTTATCTTCAATCTCCCCATTACTAATGGTTCCTGCCTAACCCCAATATCCTCAGGCTATTAATCATATTTCTCCTTACTTTTACTGCCAAGTTCTTAGAAAGAGTCCTATTCTCACTGTCACAACTTCTTAACATTTTGTAAATATTATTATATACCTAATGATAAAGCAAATTTACACATGCATATGTGTATGTGCACACATGCAAACTGAGAAAAAAAATTCATAAGTTGATGAGCTTTTATCAAAATAGAATTAACAACTGGCAAAGGAGCAAAAAACTTTGTTCTTCTTCCTTTAAAAAAAGATGTTTTGATTTTTGTCAGTCATTTCTCAATATATTCCCTTGTTGACATTGATAACTCTTATTTAATTTTTACATGTCAATACAGTTTTTAATAATTGTTTCCTGACATTGTTCCAATCCATATTCTCTTCTTCCCATCCATACCTCTTACCTCCCCCAAATGGCAGATAATATCATATAGATCATACATGTATTATTATATAATACATATGTCCATGTTCATCACACCATCACCTTTAGCTTACACTGAAGAAAAATTCATGGAGGAAATAAAGTCAAGAATGAGATACTTCAATCTACATTCAGACTCCATCAGTTCCTTCTATGACTGTGGATAGTCTTTTTTGTCATAAGTCTTTGATGTTGTCCTGGATCCTTGCATTGCTGATAATAGTTAAGTCATTCACAATTATAGTACCTTATTGTTATTATTATATACAATGATTCTATTTGTTCTGCTCACTTCACTTTGCATCACTTCATCTATCTTTCCAGATGTATATGTGTGTGTGATTGTCTTGTTCCTTATGGCATAATAGTACACAATTACAATCATATAACAATATTCATTCAATGATTCCCCAACTTATAAACAACCCTTCAGTTTCCAGTTCTTTGTCACCACAAAAAAAATTTTTTTGTATAAGTACTTCTCCCCTTTTGATCTTTTTGGAATATAGACCTAGTCGTGGAATTGCTAGGTTTAAGATTACTCTTGTAACTAGAAAAAACTACCAAGTAAACCCCCCCAAAATGGTCCTGTCTGAATGTTTATGTAATGTTCTCCCCTTATTGTCCCTCATCACTCTACTACCAGGAGGAAAGTAGGTTGCATCATCCATTCCCCAAATCCAAGATAGATTATTATAAATAATATAACTTTATTATTTCATTGTTTTGTTTACATTATAGTAATCACATAAATTATACTCCTATGTTTCTCTATTCATGTTCATTGATTCTTCAATAATATAATCCAACCATATGCCACCATTTGGTCTGCTATATTTCAATTGATAGGCCATTACTTTGTTTTGTTGCCATAGAAGACACAATGATTAATATTTTTCTATAGAGGGGACTTTTCTGTTTTTCATCTTCTTTGGTTATGGATAGTTATACATACATGCATGCACACACACACACACACACACACACACTTATATGTGGAAATGGGACAGAGAGTGGAAAGGAATGAGTACAGTTCCCTTACATAATTACAATTGTTTGTCTAGAATTCTTGGACTAAATACAGCTCCTTCATAATATATTGGTGTAATCATCGTCCCAAGATCCTTCTCATACTATTTCCAATTCAAATTTCTCTTTGAGCAATTTGCTTAATATAAGATACAATGTCAAAGGCTTAAATTTTTTTTTTATTAGCAGTATTATTCATTTGGTACACTTTTCATATGGGTTTCATAGTTTGTTTGGATTCATTTAAATATCATTTTTTAAAATTTTATTTAGTCAATTTAGAACATTATTCCTTGGTTACAATTTAGAACATTATACCTTGATTGGAATACAATCATATTCTTTCCCTCCCTCCCATTCACCCACCCCTACCCATAGCCAACCCACAATTCCACTGGGTATCACATGTGTCCTTGATAAGAACCTATTTCCATGTTGTTGATGTTTGCACTAGAATGTTCATTTAGAGTCTACATCCCCAATCATATCCTGTTGACCCATGTAATCAAGCAGTTGTTTTTCTTCAGTGTATTTCTACTCCCACAGTTTTTCCTCTGAATGTGGATAGTGTTCTTTCTCATACTTCCCTCCAGGTTTTTCAGGATCACTGCATTGCCACTAATGGAGAAGTTCATCACATTCGATTGTACCACAGTGTATAAATCTTTGTATACAAGGTACTCCTGGTTCTGCTCCACTCACTCTGCATCAATTCCTGGAAGTCGTGCCAGTTCATATGGAATTCCTCCACTTTATTATTCCTTTGAGCACAATTGTATTCCATCACCAACATATACCACAACTTGTTCAGCAATTCCCCAATTGACGGGCATCCCCTCGTTTTCCAGTTTTTTGCCACCACAAGGAGCACAGCTATGAATATTCTTGTACAAGTCTTTTTCCTTATTATCTCTTTGGGGTATAAACCCAGCAGTGTGATGACTGGATCAAAGGTCAAACAGTCTTTTAGCACCCTTTGGGCAGAGTTCCAAATCGCCCTCCAGAAAGGTTGGATCGATTCACAACTCCACCAGCAGTTCATTAATGTCCTAACTTTGGCACATCCACTCCAGCATTCATTACTTACCTTTGCTGTCATGTTAGCCAATCTGCTAGGTGTGAGGTGATCCCTCAGAGTTGTTTTGATTTGTATCTCTCTGATTATAAAAGTTTTAGAACACTTTTTCATGTGCTTTTTAATAGTTTTGTTTTTTTATCTGAAAATTGCCTATTCATTCATCATATATATATTTGTATATATATATATATATATATATATATATATATATATATCCACATATCGATTGGAGAATGGCTTTATTTTTTGTGCAATTGATTTAACTCTTTATAAATTTGAGTAATTAGACCTTTGTCAAAGGTTTTCGTTATGAAGATTATTTTCCCAGTTTGTTGCTTCCCTTTTAATTTTGGTTACATTGGTTTTGTTTGTACAAAACCTTTTTAATTTAATGTAATCAAAATTATTTATTTTACATTTTGTGATTTTTTTAACTCTTGCTTGGTTTTGAAATCTTTCCTTTCCCAAAGATTTGACATGTACACTATTCTGTGTTCCCCTAATTTACTTATAGTTTCCTTCTTTATATTGAAGTCATTCACCCATTCTGAGTTTATCTTGGTATAGGGTATGAGATATTGATCCAAAACTAATCTCTCCCATACTGTCTTCCAATTTTCCCAGTTTTAATGAAATAGTGGATTTGGGTCACAAAAGCTGGGATCTTTGGGCTTATCATAGACTACCTTGATGAGTTCACTTATCCCAAGCCTATTCAACTGATCCTCCTTTTTGTCGCTTAGCCAGTACTGTACTGTTTTGATGACCACTGCTTTATAGTATAGTTTGAGATCTGGGACTGCAAGACCACCTTCCGTTGCAATTTTTTTTTTCATTATTTCCCCAAATACCTTGATCTTTTGTTCTTCCAAATGAACATTTTTAAGTTTTTTTTCTAATTCAGTAAAAAAAAAAAAAAAGTTTTTTTTGGTAGTTCAATGGGTAGGGCACTAAATAAGTAAATTAATTTGGGTAGGATCGTCTTTTTTATTATTTTAGCTCATCCTACCCAGGAGCATTCAATGTTTTTCCGATTGTTTAGATCTACTTTTAATTGTGTGGAGAGTGTTTTGTAGTTGTGTTCATATAGTTCCTATGTTTGTCTCAGCAGATAGGTTCCTAAGTATTTTATAGTTTCTAGGATGATTTTAAATGGTATTTCTCTTTCTTATTCTTGCTGCTGAGATGTGTTGGAGATATATAAAAATGCTGATGATTTATCTGGGTTTATTTTCTATCCTGAAGCTTTGCTAAAGTTGTTGATTATTTCCACTAGCTTTTTAGTTGAATCTCTAGGATTTTTTAAGTAGATCATCATTTCATCTGCAAAGAGTGATAGCTTGTTCTCCTCATTGCCTATTTTAATATCTACAATTTCTTTTTCTTCTCTAATTACTACTACTAGTGTTTCTAGTACAATGTTAAATAATAAAGGTGATAATGGACATCCTTGTTTCACTCCTGATCTTATTGAGAGGGCTTCTAGTTTATCCCCATTGCAGATGATGTTTGTTGATGGTTTTAGGTATATACTGTTTATTATTTTTAGGAAAGGACCTTCTATTCCTATGCTTTCTGGTGTTTTCAATAGGAATGAGTTTTGTATTTTGTCACTGGCTTTTTCTGCATCTATTGAAATAATCATGTGATTTTTGTCGGTTTGTTTGTTAATATGGTCAATTATGTGGATAGTTTTCCTAATATTGAACATCCTTGCATTCTTGGTATAAGTCCTACCTGGTCATAATGAATAACCCTTGTGATCACTTGCTAGAGTCTTTTTGTTCATATTCTATTTAAGATTTTTGCTTCTATATTCATTAGGGAGATTGGTCTGTAGTTTTCTTTTTCTGATTTTGACCTGCCTGGCTTTAGAATCAGTACTATATTTGTGTCTTAAAATGAATTTGGTAGAACTCCTTCTTTGCTTATTCTGTCAAATAGTTTGTATAATGTTGGAATTATTTGTTCTTTGAATGTTTGATAGAATTCATTTGAATCCATCTGGTCCTGGTAATTTTTCTTAGGGAGTTCTTTGATGGCTTGTTCGATTTCTTTTTCTGATATGGGGTTGTTTATGTAGTCTATTTCTTCCTCTGTTAATCTAGACAATTTTTATTTTTGTAAATAGTCAACCATATCACCTAGATTAGCATTTCATCCTATACCAGTTTGTCACTGTGATAATAAAAATTTTTACCAATATCCTCTTTTCTTGTAAGAATACATATCATTTTAACTAATTGGGTTCCTTAAAAAAAAGTTGTTTGTTTTTGTTTTTGTTTTTTACTCCTTTCTTAACTACCTTTTGATGATTCTCTTGAGTTCTGTGTTTGGTCATCAAATTTTCTGTTCAGGTCTGATCTTTTATTTACGAATGCTTGGAATCCATTTTATTAAGTGACCATACTTTCCCCTGCAAGAACATAGTCAGTTTTGCAGGGTAGTTGATTCTTGGTTGTAGACCTACTTCCCTTGCTTTCTGGAATATCATATTTCATGCCTTTTGATCCTTCAGTGTAGATGCAGCCAGTTCCTGTGTTATCCTCACTGTAGTTCCATGGTATCTGAATGACTTCTTCCTAGCAGCTTGTAGTATTTTTCCTTGATCTGGTAGTTCTTGAATTTGGCTATAATATTCCTGGGTGTTGTCAGTTGGTGATTAAGTACAGGAGATGATCTATGGATTCTTTCAGTCTCCACTTTTCCCTCTTGTTCTAGAATATCAGGGCAGTTTTCTTGGATAATTGTTATGGTCTTCTAATAGACCAATGATTCTTTAGTTGTCTCTCCTGGAACAATGTTCTAAATCCTCTGTTTTATGTATGACACATTTCATATTTTCCTCAATTTTTTAATTCTTTTGATTTTGTTTTATAGTTTCCTGCTGCCTTGTGAAGTTGCTTGCTTCTAATTGTTGTATTCTAGTTTTTAAAGACTGAATTTTCAATCCTGGATTTTTGGTCATCCTTCTCCTTCTGGTCTGATTTTCTTTAAAGGTCATCTGTCATTTTCTTTGTCTCATCCTTCATCTCCTTTGCCTCATTTTCAAGGTGACTAATTTTGGTTTTCAAGATACTATTTTCTCATTTTAGTTCAAGTTCCTCTTTTCCAGATGACTTATCTTGCTTTTTAAGTTCTTTTCCCAGTTGTCTTCAGCTTCTCTTAATTGTGTTTTGAATTGTATTTTGAGTTCTTCCAAAGCCTGTGTCCAATTCCCTAGAGTTTCTGTGTTTTTGCTTGGTGTTCCTTTTTCTTCCTCTATTACATTTGCTCTTTGTTCATTGTCTGGATAGAAGCTTTCAATTGTAGTTTCTTTTTTCTTTTTCTGTTGTTTGCTTATATTTTCCCCCTCTTTCCCTCTATAGTTGCCTATAATCTTGGTCCTCTCATTATGTGCTGGATCTGTGGGTTTGGGCTTTTCTGTCAACCTTCACCCTTGGAGCTTAGCAAGGTACTCAGAGCAGTCTGTGAGGAGGGGTGTTGGAGCTTGAGCTTCCCTGCCCTCTGAAGGCTTGATAAGATTAAGCCCAGCTGAGTTGATCTTGCAGAGCTTGATGTGCCCTGAGGCCAAAACCTCTGCAAGGGGGGTGTAATATGGAGTGATTCAGCTGCTATTGGGCTGCCTTCTTTGAGGTTCTCCTCTGGCTGCCTACCCACCACCTGTGTTCAAAGCCCTGAGCCTGGCACAGCTTTAGCAGCAAGATACTCCCTCTAGACTAGTGCCATTGCCTGCCCAGAGATTCCAGTCAGTGCTGGAGGCTCAGTACTGTAGGTGGGGGAGGGGTCCTGGGACCTTCCTTCTTCCTTCCCCTTAAACCTGAGTGTTCTCAAATTCAGGCTTTTGGGGGGTGTACCTTTTAAGTTGAGTCCAATAGGAGGGTTCCTTAGCTCTGTCCTATTGTTAGATTTGGTTTTCAGTCCCCTAGGAGCATTTGATTTTTAATTGGTGAGGAAGGGTTTTCAGAGGTCTGAACTTTTGCTGCCCCTATGCCACCATAATGACTCTGCCTCCCCTGAATATAATTTTTTTATAAATTTTTTACCATATTTATTATGGACTCACTTTTCATCTCTTTAATTCCACCTCTTGAGAAACTGCTTTCGCAATAGTTATTATTCTTCTATTTTCTGAAATTTATTATGTGGAGATAATTTGAACTTGATAGCCTCTAAAGTCCCTTCCAACTCTGACATTTAATCTTTTTATATCTCTTAATTCCAAAACCCTGTTATTGTTTTTTTTCCTCAACACTCACTCTCCTCCACATCATTGCTGTTTTTGACCCTTTTAGAAATTACTGAAATCAAGTAATCAGAGATATTTCCTGGTGTCCTGAAATCATCTTCCTCCTGCCCATCATCCAGGCATTCTTGCTCATGCCCTCCCACTGTTGGCCATAGACAGTTTGCTTGCTTACAGTTTCCTCCATAACAAAATATCACATCACATTGTTTTGTTAATATGCTTTCCCCATTGTATAGATGAAGCTAACAACAAAATAGCACTTCAACCCCACTTGAGACAGATATTTCCTCTCCACTCTGCAGGCCAGAAAATTATTATATGTTGCAGGATCAGCTGGAAGAGACTTTGGAGGTCATCTAGTTCAACCCTTTCATTGTACAGAAGGGAAACTGAGGCCCAAAGAAATAAGGTTATTCTCTCAAAATCAAATAGGCAGTAAGAAGCAAAGCTGAATCCATAGCCTCCTATTCCAAACTTAGCACCCTTTCTCCAAGCCCATGCTACAACTTTGTACTTGTATATTTAACACACAGTAGATGTTCTAGAGTTATATACATTGACTGATCTATGGCTTTATTGATTGATGGATGGATGGATCAGCCTAATGAAACAGATTAACTGAGGCCATGTGGTTTAGTATGCATAGTCATCAAAAGGAGCACAGTGCTTTAGAGTTGAGAAGAGCTGACAATTGTAGTGGATAAACTTGGAACAAGTACCATGATTCAAAACTGATGTCATGATCTGGATTACTGACTCTGATCATTGCTTGGCAGGTGGCAAAGTCAGCTTCCCCACCCATGACAGTACGGTTGTCATTACCTGACAGGTTTATTGGTGTGAGGTTCAGCCTACAGCCTCAGGATTCTCTCTGTAACTTTGCAAGCTCTTGGAATATTAAATTAACTTCATTTAAAGCATTTGCTGAACACCTGTTTTGTGTTCAGCCCTGGCATGGCACAGTGGGGGACACAAAAGTACAAGACACATTCATTCACTGCTATCAAGGAGTATTATCTTGCTAGGAGATAACACAGATGAAAAAGCTGAACTCAGTCATTAATTCCTTCACAGAACATTTCATTTAGTGATCCCTGTGATTTTAAGGATGGGCTTGGTACAGATTTTCCAAAGATGGTCTCTGCTCTCATGGACTTTTCAGAATAGTTCAATAACAGAGGCAGCTAAATGGCAAAGTGGATAGAGCACTGAGCCTGGAGTTGAGAAGAACTAAGTTCAAATCTGGCCTCGATCACTTACTAGCTGTGACCTGAGCAAGTCCTTAACCCTGTTTGCCTCAGATCCTTCATCTGAAAAATGATCTGGAGAAGGAAATGGCAAAACACTCCAGTATCTTTGCCAAGAAAACTTCAAATCACATCAGGAAGAGTCAGACATGACTAAAATGACCCAACACATAATAACAGAACCACAGAATATTAAAGCTGGAAGATACCTTTAAGGGCATCTAGTTCAGTGCTTTCCCTTTATCAGTGAGAAAGCTAAGGACCAATGAGATGAAATAATTTGCCCAGAGTTACATAGTTAGGAAGTAGCGAAGTTATTATTAGTAAGCAGCAAAAGTTGGACTCAGAGAGTTGGTGTAGTGTAGTAGAAAATCATTTTAAATCACTGAGTGTCAGTTTCATTATTCAGAGAATGGGAAGTATAATTAATACCCATATTACTTGCCACTGAGAGTTGTTGAAAGAGAATTTGAGAGTCAGTTGATAAACATTTATTAAACACCTACTATAGGCCAGGCAGTATGTTAAATGTTGAGGATAAAAAGAAAGGCAGAATACAATTCCTACCCTCAAGGAACCCTGTAATATTTATTGAAAAGGAAATGGGATTGGGAAAGTGAGGGATAATGGGAGGTTTTTATGGGGTAAGGAGGAGTTAAGGGGAGAAAGGGTATATTGCTTGATGAATCAAGGGAGGGAGATGCCCCTTGCTGAGAGGAAGCAGCAGGGGTCCAACAAGGACTCTTTGTCCTGGAATGACTGAACTGAAGTTCAGCTCCCTCTGTGACCAGAATAGATAGTCCACATATCTGACTGCGAATTCAAATAATATAAAATTTAATAACCCATTGGGATTGGAGGTTTTTCTCAGCTTCAGACTTGAGGCCAGGCCCCAGAGGCTGGCGGATGGTTCTCCCACTCCCGTCTACTCTATATCAGTCCAGTTTTGTCTTTTTTAGAATCTTAGCAGTAGACAGAAAGCAAACAAGAACAGGTTTAACTTTCAGCAGCGACTGGGCCTGAATCTTCTGACTGAACCAAGAAGAGGCGGCACACCACACTAGACTCGGCCGAACAAGCTCCTTTCTCCTCTAACACCAGGAAGCCAGACCCCAACCTGTAAGAAGGAAGTGCTAGTCACAAGACCCAACTGCCACTCCCAGTTGGCCCCTTCCCCCACAAACTGTCAGTCTTGTTTCATTTCCACACTCACAATCTAAAGTGGGGATACAACATGTAAAAAGGAGCTAAAAGGGGTTGGAAGGGAGAGCATATTTGTGTATATATAAATACATGTAAAATAAATATTACATATATATACATAAAGTACTATTTATGCAGTGTAAGAAATAATCTAAGGAGATGTGAGTTGCAGAGTTGATTTCATCCTGTAGAATTTTAAGTTTCTAGAGATCTTGAAATCCAGGAGAACTGTTGTCAGGTCTTCAATATAAAATGACATCATGGAGTGATTTCTTGACT
This sequence comes from Monodelphis domestica, assembly GCF_027887165.1. Taxonomy (NCBI): domain Eukaryota; kingdom Metazoa; phylum Chordata; class Mammalia; order Didelphimorphia; family Didelphidae; genus Monodelphis; species Monodelphis domestica. The sequence goes on along the minus strand of NC_077229.1, from coordinate 411,461,329 downwards.
TGTGTCTGAATTGAATTTAAGTAGAGCAGAGTTGCCCAATGTGGTCATCTTCTCTCTGTCTCTGTCTCTCTCTGTCTCTCTCTCTCTCTGTGTCTGTCTCTCTGCCTTTCTCTCTCTGTGTCTCTCTCTGTGTCTCTCTGTCTGTCTGTCTGTCTGTCTCTCTCTCTCTCTCTCTCCCTCTCTCTCTCTAAGAGTCACTGAAATTTTGTGGCAAGACAAAAACCAGGAAAGCTGGTGATGGCCCAGGAAGTGGTTGATGAATTTGTCATTCTTGATGTCTGACCAAGAACTCAGCACTCCATAGCACCTGCTTTAGCTGCCTTCATGACCACTGAACCAAATTTTTCTCATCCACTCATTCCCTCAGGAGAAGTCTTCACACAACTTTGGGAAACATTCCCCTAACTCACTGTAAGAGAGAGCAATTTGCAAAAGAGAGAAATTGCGAAAGAGAAGAATCAACCTGGTGAAGTAAGAAGCAGCCCACATAGGAGAGGGGCAGAAAGGAAGAGACCCAAGATTCCAGAGAAAGAACAGAGACTGAGGGGAACTCAGAAACTTCCACTTCAAATCCTACTCTTTCAGATGAGAGCCTGACACAAGGATCTCTGAAGCTGGAGGTCCCCCTGGGCAGCTGCTTCCTAATGAACCCCTAAAGTCTTGCTCAGCTCAAACAGTGTAGACTGGACTTTGAAAGAAGCCATCTACTGAGAAAATCCTCTCCAAGAATTTTCCCCACCTCTCTACCTCCAATTTGTCCTGAACTCCAACAATTTAACCAGATTAGCTCAGGAGTAGGGACAACCAGCAGCTAACCAGAAGAGGGATAGAGGCTGAAAGCCTGGACCCCCAAATTTGGGGGAGGTCAGTCTTCCAGTCTTTAGGGACTCCTGCTATCCACTTTCCTTACCCAAATCTTCAATTTTCCCTTCTCTGAGTGGTTCTCTATTAAAGTGTTACTATTTAGATGAGGTCTGCCTACTTTCTGACATCAAAGAAGGGGTCTGAAGATTTGGGGAGAACCATACCTCTCCCCAAGGAGAAGGATTAGCTCAAGACCAGGGCTAAGGAATAAACACAATCTTAAAGGGAAAATTGGGGTACTATAAGGACCCAGAGGCAAGAAAATCTATCCTGCCTCTCAACAACAGCTAAGATCAAAAAGGGAGGCAGTGGGTCATTTCTCCAAAGCCCTCTCCTCCAGTCCTAAACTCCACCTCCCAAACCCATCCTCTGAGGAGACATACTCTGCCCCTCAAGGAGGGTTGTCTTCACATACTCAGGTTGTCTTCATCAAGGGGAAGTGAGTAGAAGATTAACCTCTTCTCCTCCCTCATTCTATCAACCCTTTCTCTCTCTCTCCCAATTCACCAGTGAGGTGGGTGTAACCTCTCTTACTGGCCCTATATTACATCACCAATAGGTTTGAAGCTAATAAGTGACCTTCAGGCTGGTTTAGGTCATCTGCTGTGATATTTTTTTTTTTACCATTACTGCACATGCTTTAGCTTCTTGGGGCCACAAATGTGAGCTGGGACAAAGGTGAGTCCTGAAGGTGAATAAGCAGCCCTGAAAAGAACTCCACAAATCCTCACACCAGAGGACTAGTCCTAGTTCTCCTTGAAGACCCCATACATCCCTTCAAGAAATCAGCAGGGTGTAAAATGAAGAGGTGAATTCCCTGGTTCCCTCCTCAAATTTAGCATCTGGGAACAGCTCCTAGAGGTCCAGTTCCCACTCTACCCTTTCCATCCAGAGAGTAGAAAAATAGAAAGTCACTTTAATTCGCAGAATATCATGTTTCTCATCTATCTAATGGGAAAATAATACTCAAATGACCTATCTCTTAAGGTTGTCAAGAGAAAAGTTTCTTGTAAACCTAAAAGGTCAGGAAAATGTAAATTATAATCATTCTGATTCCAGCTCCAGTGTTCCATTCATTATATTGAGTTAACAGTGTCAGGCTGTCTATGCAGACTAAAATGACTGGTTTAGGTTATAAATTCTGTAGACATTTCATCCCTGGAGGAGAATCCCACCCCTTAGGGCAAGAAGGAGCCAAGCATGATTGGAGAAAGTCAAGTTGCTGAAACACAAGAGTTGAAACACTAAGCAGAATGCCACAGTGGGGATCCACAGTTCCCACAGTGAAGTAGTAATGAAGGTTTGGAGGAGGAAGGGCAGTGAAGCCAGTCCCAAATGAGACACAGCTTGAGGAATATATATCAGAAGGAATGGAGTTGAAATAGCATTTGCCTAAAGGCTGGTCTAGCAGGAAAGGGAATAAAATAGAGCAAATAGGTTTGGGTACCCAGAACAGCTGCACTTCTGCTACATATTACTAGATTAGCCCTGATTTGCCAGAAGGTCCGTAAAAACTCATATTGTTTCTAGGGACCAGCATTAAAAATCACTGGGGTGAAGGTTCAAGCACCTCAGAGTCTACTTCCCACTCTGCTACAAATTAGTTGGGGAGGGGTGGGCTCTAGTCCAGGGCCTGTCAATAATTAGCTGCTTGACCTTGAGCAGATTAGCCTATGTGCCCCAGTTTTCCCAGCTGTAAAACAAGGCAGTTGGGAGAGATAAGCCTAGACTGTCCTTCTAAAATCACGAATCTGAGTGCATCTCTGCATTCAGGCAATACATAAGATTTCTGTATAAAATATATATGTATAAAATGGGGGTGATGTCAACCCTGATAATCCAATGAGGTTGTTGCAAAAGTCCAAGAAAATAATCCTGAAAATCCTTTGACAAATGTAAGAACAATTCAAATATAAGGTATACATACTCAGCATCATCTGAAGCTGATGCAGTGAGTCACACTCCAAAGGTGCAGGAGCCTGACCAGTCACTAGCTCTTTAAAACATTCAAATGTTCTAAAATCAAGAGTGCATAGGATTGCTGATGGAAGCTTAATGCTTCTTTTCCTCTGACAAAGGATTTACAACACATAAGGAGGCAAAGAGAAAACTAATCTCCAAGAGAATTCTATCTGCAGATGCCCCATTTGTTCCTATCTCCTCCTGCCAGCTACAGAGACTTCTAAAGCTAGGATTCTCCCATTTCAAAGGCAATTCTGAATAAAGAGTAGCTTCCTGAAGCTTGTTGTGATGGGGAAGGAGATGGGGAAGGAAAGAAAGAAAGGGGAGGATATCTTTCCTCCCTATTCAAGAGTAAAAAGACCCTGTCAGGCCCTCATATTGGAACCCTGACCCTTCTCTGGTACAGCCAGACAGTTTTTGAAGGGAAGGAAAGCACTCAGAGAAATCACTTCCTTTCTCTAAATCTCAGTTTCCCCACATGTAAAATGAGATAGCTGTATTAAATGATATTTAAGGTCTCTTCCAGCTCTACATCTCTGGTTCTGTGTCCCCAGCTGTAGGCAAACTTTACAAAGGAAGTTTTGAGCAGATAAATGAACAAAACTAAGAGGTATGATTTATGTATTTAGTTTTTGTTTCTTTGCATTCCTTTCCTTCATCCAACATTTGGAGTTTGTGGTTTTTGGCTTGCTAGAACTTGTACAAATCTGCTCCAAAAATTTACCTTGTTCTTTATTTCTGAAAAATAGGAGGAAAAAAAGAAGAACATGAAGTCTGTTGCTTACTGTCATTTAACCACTCGTCTATTTCTCTATTACTGCTCATGTTTTCCTGACAGTTGTTGCTGTTGTTCAGTCATTTTTCAATTGAGTTTGATGCTTTGTGGGCCCATTTGGGGTTTTCTCAGCAAAGATACTGGAGTGCCATTTCCTTCTCCAACTCATTTAACAGATGAGAAAATTGAGGCAAACAGGATTAAATGACTTGCCCAGGTCACACAGATAATAAAGAATTCTGAGGCCAGATTTGAAGTCAGGAAGATGAGTCTTCCTGACTCCAGGATCAGAACTCTATTGCACCATCTAGCTATCTTTCTGTCATTAATTACTCAATTATAAAGGATCAGAGTTAAATCCAGTCACCAGGTCTTAATTTAGGAGGCTGGGATGAATTTCTATTCTCATGAGTCCTAAAGATCTTATTATCTGTGCTTCTCTTTGAATACTTGGTATGTGTAACCTGATGACCTTTTGAATATTGTGTTTCAGGCTGGAACTCATCATCCTCATAAGGGAGAAGAAGCAGGCTGTATTGGGGATGGGGAGGACTTGCAGCTTGGAAGGAGATTGGGCATTCTGAAAGAGGCAGCATGATGTAAGTGAAAAAGAACTGAATTTCAAGGCACAGGACCGGAATCCAAATCCCAAATCTGCCCCTTATTAACTGCAAGTCTTGGGGTCACTCATTTAGACCCTTTGAAGCCTTAGTTTCCTGATCTGTTGAATGAAGGAGTTAGAGACTTAGTGGTGTCTAAACTCTCTTCAAGTTGTGCCATATCATTGTGATTCCTACAATTCTGATGTTTCTTTTTAATCTGTTATTTCAATATGAATTGCCTCCCCAAGCCTTAAATTTAGCACTAGGCTATATATCCCAAGAAGATAATCCTCAAACAGGAACTAATCTGCATTAGAATAAATCTACTGTGCACTCTGCCCTCATTCTCACCTTGTGATCCTCAGAAGCATTCAGAAACTATTTTTTTGAGCCTAAAACTATTCTGGGTATTATACAACTTAGATTAGGACCTTCACATTGTTCCTAGGGGACAGCTAGGTTGCACAGTGGATAGAGAGGCAGGCTTGGAATCAGAAAGATTGGAGTTCAAATCTGATTTCAGACACTTCCAAGCTGTATGATCCTGTACAATTCAGTTACCAGTAAGTGCCTAGCTCTCCCCACTCTTCTTTCTTAGAACTGATACTAAGATAGAAGGTAAAGGTTTGAAAAAAAAATAGGGTCCTGAACAGTATCTTAGAAATAATAATGAGTTGGCCATGTTGAGTAGTTCGAACTGCCTCCATTACTAGAAAACAAGTCCAAATATGACTGGCACATGTTTATGACATGGTTAACTCATGTAGTAGTAGTCCAGGATCACAGAATGCAATAAAACCTATCTCACCAAACAAGGCTTTAATTTAGAGCTTCTATAGAATTATTTTACAAGAAATAAACTTACTTCCTATTTTTAAGGCTCCCTAACTTGATTTTTATACCTCCCAATGGCAAATGAACCCATTAATTTTTGTTTTTAAACTCATTTAATATAATTTATTTTCAACCATCCTTTTCTTCCAAAACCATAGAGCTCTTTTGTGGATCTCTAGCTGTAGTTGTGATATTCAACAAAAGACAACAGTTGCATAAAACTAGTTGATCTGGCTTTTAATGGGATGTCTTAATCATTAACTCAATGCCATTAATGAATCTCAGCCTGAAGTCAAAATGATACCAATCAGGTCCAGAAAATTGTCTTCAATCTATATCTCCCCTTCCTTTCTTCTCTATAGACTGGTTTCTGCCAACATTAAATAGAAACTGCTTTCTCCAAAGTTATCAATGATCTCTCTGTTGCCATATCTGATGACTTTTTTTTTTAAACCTCATCTTTCTTGACCTCTCTGTAGTTTTGGACCCTGTTGATGACTTTCTTGATTCTTCTCTCTAGTTTTTCATGCCATTACTCTATACTGATTCTCCCCCTACCTGACAATCTCCTTTGATTAGTCTTCTTCCATGTAATTATACTAATGATGGGTATCCCCCAAGCCTATATGCTTATCCCCCTTCTGTTCTCTTTCCAAACTATTTTGTTTGGTGATTTTGTAGGTTCTGATGTTTTCAACTGTCATCTCTGTGTTGAATCTGAGATTTTCTTGCCTAGCCAAAAGCTTTCATCTAACTTCCACTCTTGAATCTCAGACTGCTTGTAGGATATCTCAAACTGTATATATTTTAAATTTGACCTGTTCCAAAATAAAGAAATTATCTCCCTACTAGCTAAACCCATTTTCTTTTACTATAGTAGAAGTCACCATACTTTTCAGTCAACAGCTTCACAATAGGTGTCTTCCTTAACTTTTCCCCCACCCAATCCAATCTGATGTCAAATCTTGTCAATTTTACCTTCCTAATATCTCTCCTATTGTGTCTCCTTATATCCTCTGACATTGACCTGACCCTGCTATAGGATTTCCTAGCTTCATACCTGGATATTAATTAAAGCCTGCAATTGGTGTCCCTGCCACAACTCTATTCTCATTCCAGTCCATCTTCCATTCATTTGCCCAGGTGATTTTCTTAGAAAGTATAGGTCTGATAATGATATCCCTGCCCTCCAGAGGTTCCCGATCACATCCATGATCAAATATAAAATCTTCTACTTAAAATTCAAATCTCTTTCTCAACTGACCCTCTCTGTCTTTTCCAGTCTTTTCTACTCCTCATTCCTTTCCACATACTCTCCCGAGGAACAGTTGAAGTCCCCCTTTATAAGAAACCTTTCCCAATCCCCCTTCATACCAATGTCTTCTCTGTTTATCATCTCTAACTTATACCATACATACCTTGCTTATACACAGTTGTTCCCATGTTGCTTGCCTCTGAGCTATTTGAGACAAGAATTGTTTCTTACCTTCCTCTGTATCGTCAGCCCTTAGAATGAGGTCTGGTGGATAGTAGGCCATTGGCAAATGCTTGTCAACTGATTAAGCAGAGTATGTAGCTCAATGTCCAAAAAGATGCCCCCTGTCTATCAGCAGACACCAAATGTCTACCTAAAGCTATCCTTAACTAAAGTGTTACTACACTGAGAGAAATTACCCATTAAGTTATTAGTCATTTATGCAATAGTATGCAGTGGAATTTATAATCCAAGATTATATTTATCATCAATATAATCAAGCATAATTAAAATGAAATCATTTCATAAAGGAACAAGAGAGGAAGAAAAAAGAGCATAATACTTTGTGCTTTCGTGATCCAAGAAAGCAGTAGGCATCAAAAATAAAGCACAGGACAGAAAACCCTGGGGAGCAAAGGCCAAATATTGCCTGTTTCATAAAAGCATCCTGGCCAGTTCCTAGAAAATCATTCTGATTCAGGCTCCCAGACTAAATACTCCTGCCTGTCTGACTTACCTATGTTTCTTCTCCAGCTCCACGCCAATACCCCTGATGAATCAGGGATGTATATGCAGATACCAAGGACACTAATGCATGAATATAATGTAAATATTATGGGGCAGGGAAACTGTGACCTTTCAAAAATGGCCAACACAATGAAACAAATGAGCACTGTCAAGTGAGAATGATGGGAGCTGAAGCCTGTATCTCCATGGGGCTGTGTTCCTGTTATCCTAAGTTACTAATGAGAACACTGGGTGTTTCATGGCTCCTTATTTGCAAAACCACAATGACAAGCTATGGCCTCTGGCTCCCCATAGACTTGACCTTGTCAGGAATTTCAACTTGTTTGCCCCTAATCTTCCACACCTCCCATGGACTTCTGAAAGATGTGATGACACAGAAAGGGAGGTTGTGGAGCCAAGGACCATCGGTTCATCACGCCTAAGCTCTGCCTGTCAGGGATACACCGGAGACCCCTGCCACATCATGCCAGGGGATGTCAATGTCTTCTGGCTGCCTGGCGCAGCTGTGGAACATTCTATTAACAAGACCATAGGCCCTGGCAGGCAAAACCTCAGGGAAGAAGCTGACCACCAGCTTGGCAGGTGTCAGGCTGTTTTTCTTCATTAAAAACTTTGAAGGTGATTTAATCCAACCCTAATACATCATTTATCTCCTCAGCACCCCCTTCCTGTTTAGTCTCCTTCTGAACTATAAACATAATGGCCTGGCAGGTATAATGGCATAGTCAATAATGCTAAATTGCATCTGACTCACCCTTCCCCATTAATATCCAAATAATTCACTGCAGATGAAAGATGTTATCAAAAAAAAAAGAGGAAGGTGGCAATTGAAGTAACAAGGATTAGCTATTAATTTGAAAATGTCTCTGATAAATCTTTACAATTGATTATTAACAGGCAACCTGGGAAGCTCATCAGACAAAGCCCTACCTTGGAAGAGCTACTGTTTACAAGCACATAATGCTGGATTTATATGAAGATGGTCATAATCAGAAGAGAGATGAATAATGACTGGATGTAGAAGAAATGACAGAGAAGGCAGTTCTCACAGATTTGTTTGTGAATGTAAAACAAGTAATCACTACCATATCATTATGCATAATTGGATATAGAAGAAACTATAAGTGAATTTTTCAGGTAACTGAACTTTATTCTTTAAATGGTAAAGCTTTTTTTAATAAAATATTTTTACAAAGCTTTCAGCAATTATAATATATTTCCCTTCCACATTAAATAGTGGTGTTTTATTTTGTTTTGTTTTGTTTTTGGTTCAAACTTGTAGAGTCTGGAAATCAGTGTTGGAAACTCACATGGAAATACTCTACATGGATGAAGATTGGCAAATTTGAGTCTCAGAGAACTGTTTCAGGCATTCAGAGATTTATAGCCCTTTTCAGCATAGTTCCAAATTGCCCTCCAGAATGATTGGGTCAGCTCACAACTCCACCAATAATGCATTAATATCCCAATTTTGCCACATGACTTCCAATATTTATCATTTTCATTTACTGTCATATTGACCAATCTGATAGATATGTGATGGTACATCAGAGTTGCTTTAATTTGCATTTATTTAATCAACTGTGATTTAGAACATTTTATATGGTTATTAATAACTTTGATTTCTTCATCCAAAAATTGTATGTTTTGTTTAATATTCTTTGAATATTTGTCAATTGGGGAAACCATTTGTTATTATATCTATGTCTTATAGCATTTTTATTTACTTTGTTAAATATTTCCCAAATACATTTTAATTTGGTTCAGGATATAGTCAGGAGTATTGTGGGCTTTCTGAAGCCATGGAGAGGGTGTTTGACACTTCTGTTCTATACACTGTACTAGATTGCCTTTTGCAGTACATTGAGCAAAACTGACCTTTGTCCCTGTAATTCAAAGTTGTTATTAGTAGCAGAAATCATTGTATTTTTCAATTATACAGAGATACTCCCAGATGCTACTGAGGTGGGTAGACCATGATATATATTTTATATGCTTTCTGAATTCTTATTTTTACTTTTTTATCATTTTCTTATCTTCTCCTTTGGCTGAATTCTTGTCTAAGTGCCTCTCTTTATGATTAGATACCCAAATAAATCCTGATAAAAATAAATTTCAGGACCTATCTGTGAAAGAGGCATGAAGAGAGAAAGGTTTTGAAGGACACAACAAGATGCAAGAGACTAAACTGGAGACATGTTTTGTCAATCTAGACGAAGATTCTAAAACAGAATGTTCCCAGGAGGAGAGGCAATGGAGCTGACATGGAGGAGGGGACATAGATACACAGTTTTTCTTCTATTCTCTAACTTCAAACACATGACAAGTACCATTCAAGCTGTAACAGTGAAACCAAGATTAGTTGGAGTTCCATAGGGTAACATTCTACACTCTCTCTCTCTGTGGCCAGAAAAACCCCAACTCTTGGTCAGTCAAAAACTCAGAGAGCACAGGGGTCTCCCCTTGATCAGAAAGCCCCCCAAAACAAGCCAACACAATCAGGGTCTTATGCCAGCCCCAACTGCCAGCCTCAACTGCCAGAGAGAGAGTGACACTCCCTATCCCCTCCCCAATGTCAGCTCCACTGCCACTCCTCCTGGGAACATTCCATTTTAGAATCTTCGTCTAGATCAGTGGTTCTCAACCTTTCTAATGCCGTGACCCCACAATACAGTTCCTCATATTGTGGTGATTCCAAACCAAAAAATTACTTTGGTGTCTACTTCAAAACTGTAATTTTGCTACAGTTATGATTCGGAATGTAAATACCTGATATGCATTATGTATTCTCATTGCTACAAATCAAACATAATTTAAATATAGTAATTAATCACAAAAACAATATTTAATTATATGTTGAGAAATATTAATCCAGCAGGAGGCAGCCTGAGTGCTGGAGCGGGAGGTAAGTCCTGCCTGGGGAGGGGGTCCCCAGATGCTGCTTTCTTACTGTTGTCTCCCTCCAGCTCGAGTTGAGGCTTCACTTTGCTGGGGTTACTTGGCTCCATTATCCGCTCCAGGAGTTATCCACTCCAGGACTCGTTCTTAACCCCTCCGGAGCCAGTGCCAGGGTACTCTCTCTGGGTCTCTGTTTGAGTCCTGTCTCCAGGCAACAGGGTAAATCCATCACCCCTCATAGGGGGAGGGCTGCTGATAGGTAACTAATATTAGTACAATGTGCAGGCAGCAGGGTCCCCATTCTTTCCGAGATCTTTCTGTAAAGTAGCACAATGTCTCAGTGGCTAAAGCCATCAGAAATATGTATGGCTTTAGGCGACCCCTGTGTTTTGGTCATTTGACCCCCTCTGGGGTCGCGACCCACAGGTTGAGAACCACTGGTCTAGATTGACAAAACATGTCCCCAGCTTAGTCTCTTGCATCTTGTCATGTCCTTCAAAACCTTTCACTCTTCATGCCTCTTCCACATCATCCAAATACTGAACTGTAACTTTTTCAAATTGCCCTGAGAGTCTAGCCATTTCCCTAGAGTTGCTAAGGCCTGGAGAAATCAAAGATTTTACTATTTTTATGGGCCCATTGCTACTAAGAGATGATGATTCCAAGAAAATACTTTCAAAATTCAGGAGGTAGAGCCAAGATGGCAGCATAACAGCAGAAGCCTTCTTAATCTCCTTCCAATTGATCATTATAAAGCATCTCAAAAAGACAGAAATCAAAACCAGACAAGTAAAGGGGCTCTCCCAATGGATACAGTGATAAAAGTAGGCAGTGAGTGGGGATTCCCCTGCTATAAAAGAGTGAAACTGCACTAATCAAAGCTCAAGCTACTCTCCCACACTACTTTCTGCAAGTGAGTTAGAGTGAGGGCCAAAGCAATCTCTAAATTCAGAGCAAAGCAGAAATAATAAATCCAACATTTTTCAGATCATAATGTGATAAAAATTATAATTAGTATGGGTGCATGGAGAGGCAAATTAAAAATTAATTGGAAATTAAATAATTTTATTCTCCAAAACCAGTTGGTTAAAAAACAAATCATGGAAAAAATTACTGACTTAATTGAAGAAGATGGCAGTGAGGAAACATGTCAAAATTTATGGAATACAGCAAAAGCAGTATTCAGAGGAAAATTTATATACCTCATGTCCACATTAACAAAAGAAAGAGGAGATTAACAACATGGGCATGCAACAACAACAAAAAAAAACTAGAAAAAGAACAAATTTTAAATCTTCAGATAAAGACAAAATTGGAAATCCTAAAAGTCAAAGGAGAAATTAGAAAAATTGAAAGTTAAAGAACTATTGAACTAATAAATAAGACTAGTGGGAGCTGACATTTTGAAAAAGAAAGCAAGGTAATTTTTAAGAGCTATTTTTCACAATTACCAGACAATAAATATGACAATTGAGGTGAAATGGATGAATATTTACAAAAAATTTGAATTGCCTAGATTAACAGCAGAGAAAATAGAATACTTAAATAATCCCATATGAGAAAAAGAAATTGAATAAGCCATCAAGGTACTCCCTTAGAAAAAGTCACCAGAGCAAGATGGATTCATAAGTGAATTCTATCAAACATTTAAACATCAATTAATCCCAATACTCTACAAATGGTTTGACAAACTAGACAAAGAAGGAGACTTACCAAATTCTTTTTATGATACAAATATGATACTGATTCCTAAGTCAGGAAGACCAAAAACAAAGAAAGAAAACTATAGACCAATATTCTTAATGAACATAGATGCAAAAATATTAAATAAAATCTTAGCAAAAAGGCTACACCAAGTTATCACAAAGATTATTCACTATGACCAGGTGGGATCTATACCAGGAATGCAAGGATGGTTTAATATTGGGAAAACTATCCACATAATTGACCATATCAAAACAACAGAAATTACATGATTATCTCAATAGATACAGAAAAAGCCTTTGACAAATACAACACCCATTCCTTTTGAAAACACCAGAAAATATAGGCATAAAAGAGCCTTTCCTCAAAATAATAAACAGTATTTATTTAAAACCATCAGCAAGTATCATCTGCAATTGGGATTAGATGCTGTCCCAGCAAGTTCAGGAGTGAAACAAGGATGCCCATTATCACCACTACTATTTAATATTATACTAGAAATGCTAGCAGTAGCAATTAGAGAAGAAAAAGTAATTGAAGGGGTCAAAATAGGCATTGGAGAAGCTAAAGTATTACTCTTTGAAGATGTCATGATGGTATACCTAGAGAATCCAAGAAAATCAACTAAATAACTAGTAGAAATAATCAATAGCTTTAGTAAAGTTGAAGGATACAAAATAAACCAACAAAACACTTTCAGCAAAACTATAATTAGCAATTTATGTAGTTAAAAAAGTTCTAGAGAAGAAAGGCACAGGACTTACCTGTGGAACAACCAAAAAATGAAGAAGCTTATCTTAGGATAGCATCATATGTCTACCTTGCTTCAAAAGGAGATAGTTCTAGAATGCTACATAGGCCACCATTCTAGAGGCAGTGCTTGGCAGAGGATGAAGCATAGTCTCTTATAGTGTTCTCTACATCCTCTAAATTTTCTATCCTGGGGCAAAGCTATAAGAGCCCTATTTTAGAAGTGACTTTGTCCTTCAGAATAACCCAAAACCAATCCAAATCAAAATATTTGGAGGAACTGAAATGCCCCCACCAACTTTCTGTTTTTGTAACTTCTACTTATTCTTTTAAAAATTATTCAAATCCAACTACCCTCAAGATGATCTTCTCTAACAATTTTACTTTCCTTATTACAAATTCTTATGGTATTTTTATGCTACAGCATCTTGTTGTCACTTACCAAATGTTGACTTTATCAATTAATTTTTGGCGTTTCTTCGTGTTATTTTTCTCACAATAGTAAAAGCTCTTTGAGGGTTTTCTTATAATCCTCATTGGACCTTCAACATAGCAGACATAACTGATATCTATTATTTGATATATAGAAAGGTAGAGATGAATAATAACAGGTAGTATTATTTGATTAACTACTGGATCAGGTTCATATCTTATAACATTTTTACATCTAGCTAATGAGTAGTAACAAGTAGATTCCACAGAGCTAGAACTGATGGAGTCTTTGAAGCCTGATTACAAAAATTGACCTGGGATGCAGGGGATGACCTTGATATCTTTGATGTCTGACCAAGCCCTAAGCATGCCACAATACCTGGTTCAGCCAGCTCCATAGTCATGGGAGCAAATTTTTCTCATCTGCCTATTTCTCTGAAAAAAAAGTCTTCACATACTTGGAGTAGACATGACCCTCACTCACTAATGAGTTTGAAGCCTGAAGATTACCTCATCCTGGTTTAGTCCATCTGCTGTTATGGTTTCACAAGCATGTGGCTACTGCATCTACTAATAGCTTCCCCAGAGTCATAGGCGACCATTAGGAAAAAGGAGATACCAAAGTCGAATGAGCATTCCTTAAATCAGCCTTTCAATCAGAGGTGCTATAGGCAGTGAACACCCATTTTTATCATTTAATGGTTTCAGTCATGTCTGACTCTTTGTGACCCCTTTCCAAAATTTTCTTGGCAAAGATACATTTTGTCATTTCCTTCTCTAACTCATTTTACATCTAAGTAACCAAGGCAAACAGGGTTAAGTGACTTGCCCAGAGTCACACAGCTAGTAAGTGTCGGAGGCCAGATTTGAACTTGAGTTTTCCTGACTCCAAATCTAGTACTTTATCCACTGTACCATCTAGCTGCACCAGAACAACACATAAACCCTAATGAAGGATTAGAACTAACAGGTGTGCTAAGAATAAATGAAGGTTGTGTTTGTTTATTTGTTAATAAAAGGGAAGGAAATGAATGTATTTCAAGGCAGGAGAAAAAAAAAACACAGACAAGAGACTGGAAATGATCATAGGGGAAATCTCATGGTGAAGTTAGAATAGAATTGAATAAAGGATGGACATAGGACAGATTGTGAAGAGCTTTAAAAACTAAGTAGAAGAGATTATATTTTACCCAAAGGCAATGGGAAACAATTGGAGCTGATTGAGTAGAGGAGTGACCTGCTATCATCACACTTGGGAAAACCAGTTATTGAGCTGTGAGAGGAGCAGGTTACAATTGTGGCCAGTAGCCCTAAGGACAGCACCTGCTTCTCCTCTTTATAAGAGCTGCCAGCAGGCAGCTGATGAAAGTAAGAAGATGCACAATTTGGAGGCTAATCTTTGTAATGCTGGTCTAAGCTGTTTTGTTGTAAAGCATATTCTGTGGGATAGAAGAGATACGTGCAGTCTCTGTGATGGGTAGTGAAACTTCAGGGGTCTGTCATTCCTGGGGAATTTTTCTGTGTACATGTTACTAGTAAGGTATACTGATAGATTAGACAGACAGATAGATAGAAGAGTGATAGATAGATTAGACAGGTAGATAGATGGATAGATAGATAAATTGATTCATAGATGTATTGATGGATTGATGGAGGAATGAACTGATAGATATTATCTTGATATATATATAGATAATTAGATATGGATATAGGTAGATAAATATGGATATGTAGAGATAGATATATCTTTAGATAGAAATATCTGTGTGTTTATCTCTGTGTGTATACATATACATGTAAAATATGTGCATAATAGATATATTGTATTTTATATATGAATGTACATATAATACATATGCACATTTATGTATATATGTAGCTACATAATTATTCTCTCCTCTTCTTCCATCATTAAAACAAGAAAAGAAAATCACTTGTAACAAATCTATATTTTCAGGCCAAAAAATTCCCACTCTAGTTATATGATCTTCAGAAGATTTTTGAGAGTGATAAAATATTCCACAAGGACAATATCTTTGATATCATTAAATGCATTCCTTTTTCTTTTTAGCCTGCCCATGTAAAGGATATAAGATCCTTTGTATACAGAATCAGCATAAATCACACTAATAACATGTAGAGTTGCTTGAGCTCAGTTCTCAAATATTTCTTGGTGGCATCTATTCAACTCAATGCAACTAAAGAGGGCAAGCACTCTAGAGTTATTGAACTGTTAATCTACACATCAGTGCCCTTTCTATTACTAGATGGCCAATGAAATATATTTAATTAGATAAAAATCTAAAAATTTATATCTTAAAAGAACTTGAGAAGCCACACTTGTCCATTCACACACCTTATCTTACTGATGAGAAAACTGAGGCCACCGAGGGAACAGTTTTGTCTGTAGCTAACCCTTGTATATTTGTCTTACAGGATCATGTGCTCCATCCCCACATGGGCCAATTAGGTTCCCTCTGTTCTGTGGCCAGAGGCTGTGTCCTTCATCTAAGATAGTGATCCTGTGAATTGGTGGAAAGGGTTACACTGATGAGTGGATAGACAGGGAAGGGAAAATATTCTGGGATATTCAGGTTAGGGGATAAAATGAGACAGAACAGAGTACATTGATAGGAATGTCAAGAAATGTGGAAGATAATTATGGGATGAAGCAGAATGGGAGGAAGCATAGAGTGGGATTAAGGGAATCATTTGGGAAAGCATCCATCAGATTTTCTTAAGAGCTGGATCCATACCTTCTCTCAGGACCTTCAAATACTCTGCTAGTCAGTCATTAAATATTTATTAAGAAACTATTATGTGAGCAGGTCGTTGGCATGTCCTAGGTATGTGACTCCAGGTAAATCACCTAACTCCAATTGCCTAGCCCTTTTTGCTCTTCTGCCTTGGAATCAATACTTAGTATCAATTCTAAGGCAGAAGGTAAGGTTGTAGTTCTTATTTTGTTTTGCGTTTAAGAGCCTACTACTATGTGCCTGCTCTTGTGCTAAGTTTTGTTCTCCATTGTGAAAATAACTACTATTAAAATGATAGCTGATAATAGCTCAAGGTTATCCCTTTGAAGAAGGTTTTACCTTCAGGTAATTTAACCCATGAAAATCTTAGAAACTGGATGACAAATAATGATTTGCAGATTATGGAATTCTTGGCTGGAATGGGAGAACTGGAAATATTTGGGAACAGGTTTTATTGCTGGTACACATCTCTTTTCTGCTTTCCTTTTTCTTTATGGTGCTGTCTACTTCTTCTAAAGGGCAACCAATTTTATGTAACATGGAGATTTAGCAATGACTCAGTTTATATGATCAGATACCTGCAATGAAGCTTCCAATGTCATTCACAGTCCATGTGTATGATTTTATCTTTACTTCACCTGTAACACATAAGCATTGTGACATATAGCTCTTCTTAGAGAGGGAAAAAAGTTCTTAAGGTATTTTTTCTTTGGGTTCAGCATGATTATTAAAGATATTTCTTTAAAAATGTGTAGAGAGCTATTCCCTCAGCTTGACTGGATTGCCTTTAGGTTCAAAGCCTCTGTGTATCTCTAATCTCCACGTTTTGCTTAAATGTGTCTAGTATTGGATGAAAAAAAAATAAATATGGCTTCCTAAATGATTCCCTTAATCTCACTTTGTGCTTTCTCCCATTTTACTTTCTCCCACAATGTTCTTCCCCATTTCTTGCCATTTACACCAGTGTGCTCTGTTCTGTCCCAATTCGTCCCCTAACCTAAATATCCCATAATATTTCCCTCCCCTCTCTACCCACTCATCAATGTAACCCTTTCCACCAATTCACAGGATCACTGTCTTAGATGAAGGATACAGCCTCTGGCCACAGAACAGAGGGAACCTAATTGGCCCACATGGGGATTAAGCACATAATCCTGGCCTCTACATTCTAACCCACCTAACTGGTCCCAGATAGTAATAAGACAGTAGTCCTTAAAGTGCCATAGTGTGTATTTCCCAAACAATGGACCAAGATATTAATGGTTCAGACTTTGTCACAAATTAATTACTGAATGGTTTTGTGAATGTCTCTTTATCACTACATTGAAAACAAATGGGCATTTCCTTTAAGCAACTGTCTATTTTTTTTTCTGACCATAGACAGATTTGCCCAAATGATTTGAGGTGAATATGTATTACTCAAGAACATCCTGGCTCATTTCCACATGAATAAATATTCAAGTGTTTTCATGAAGGCTTTTTAACATGAATCAAATTGCAGTAGACAGATTATAATTGGTCTTTACAGTTCTACATTTTGTTGATTCTCTTCTGGGGGTCTATTTCCTACTCTGTTCAACTGTGTTGGATGCTAAGGGATATGGGGGAAACAAGAGGTTTAAATGGGGAAATGTTTTCCAACCAACATAGGAAACAAAACAAACCAGTTGTATTATGTACCCTGTAGAACTTGAAAAATTAGGGAAGTGTCATAGATACTAAGTGTTAATATACTGGTTTCCATTTTTTAATTTAAAATTTTTTAATTAAAAAATCATAATATATTAAGATAAAATGACATAACAACTTCCCCTAAATTTGATTTAAAAACCCAGGGATGAAGAAGTACTAATGGTGATAATGGTTGGTTGATTTTTAAATATATAATTTGTTTTTACTTATCAATTTTTATGTTAAAAATAAAAAAAAACTTTCCCTCCATGCTCTCTGTCTTTGACTAAAGACATCTCTCTCTCTCTCTCTCTCTCTCTCTCTCTCTCTCTCTCTCTCTCTCTCTGTCTCCTATTTACCCTTGCTCTAAGGAAAACTCTCATAGACACTGGTCAAGTAAACCCATTTATGTGACAACATAAATTAAAGATTAGCTAAGAGGCAGCCCATAAAACATAATTAGTCATTTATCTCTCTCTCTTCTTTATACTTTCCAAAACTCTTCCTTCATC
This sequence comes from Monodelphis domestica, assembly GCF_027887165.1. Lineage (NCBI taxonomy): Eukaryota > Metazoa > Chordata > Mammalia > Didelphimorphia > Didelphidae > Monodelphis > Monodelphis domestica. Next base: position 411,443,567 of record NC_077229.1, on the reverse strand, counting down.
TGATAAAAAAGAATGGGCATTTTTATCTCCATGTTATAGAGAAGAAACTGGGGTTAAAAAGGTGTGGTCATCAGTCATTAAATAAAGATTTAAATAACATCAGTAACTATGAGCAAGACAATCTGCTAAGTTCTGGGGATACAAAAAAATTTTTTAAAAATATTTTCTCAGCCCTCAAGGAGCTCATATTTTCATGGGAGAAAGAACATGCAAAAAGCTATGTCTACATAAGATATTCATGATGTTCATGGGTAGCACTGGGATGCCTGTCTACCTGGGTGTTGTAGGACATGAGAAAAGGCCTCCTTCAGAATATAGGATTTGAGCTGAGTCTTAAAGGAAGCCAAGGAAAATAAGAGGCAATGGTGAAGATGGAGAGTGTTATAGGCGGGGAAAAGATCTAGTACAAAAATCCAGAACCAAGAGGTGGAATCCAGAAATAGAGTCATGTGTGAAGAGCAGCAAGATCACATCACTTCTTTTGGGAGTACATGACAGGGAATAAAGTCTAAGCAGGCTAGAAAGGTGGGGAGGGATAAGTTGTGAAGAACTTTAAAAGGCAAACAGGGTTTTTCATATTCTAGAGGAAACAGAAAATCCTATTTTATTGAGTAGGCAGATAGCATGGTCAGACATGAAATTTAGGAAAATTACTCTGACAGCTGAATGGAGGATGGATTGGAATGGGGGGAGATTTGAGACAAGAAGACTAATCACAAGACTAGTGTTATAGTATGAGCATGAGATGATGAAAGCCCCCACCAGCATGGTAGCTTTGTGAATAGAGATAAAAAGGACTTCTAGGAGAAATATGGCGGACAAAGAATGATGAGACAAAGCAAGTCAGTGTGTATATGATGAGCAAAGAGAGGAGTTTAGGATGACAGCCAAGGTTGTCAGCCTGTGTGACTGCATGTACTGGTAATGCCCTCAACAGAGAATAAAATCCCCAAAAAAGTTCTGGGAGGAGAGAGATGAGGTCCAATATTGATCATTTGAATTTGAGATGTTTGCAGATCATCTAGTTCAAGCACTGTAATTTGCCCAAGGTCACACTGTACATCACAAAATAATTAAGAATGTAAAGATCATTAATTCAATAGTCACCATCCTCATTGCAAGGAGGAGAAAACTAAAGCCTAAAGAGGGAAAGTGACTTGGACCTAGAGCTAAATTGCTAAATGTTGAGGGCACTGAAGAGATAAGGAGAGCTAGTGGATAATTACCATAATTGAGTGAACCTGCATCTTGTGACTCATTTTTGGAGATAGCTTATTTTCTATTCAATTATGGATTTAGTTCAACTTCTGTCTTATGGGGAAACTTTATTAAGTTATGGGAAATTGTAGAAAAACTTGTAGCATGTTTTGAATCTAGCTCTGCCTAGCTAAAAACCCGACAACCTCTACCTGCTGTTTAGAAACTCTAAACCAAGAACCTAGGTTATGCTGACCAGCAACTAGGTCAGATCCAAACACTGATGCAAAGAAGTTCCTCACAGTTGAACATTTCAAGCAACCCATATGTCTTCTCTGAAAATTGACCCCATACTGATCAATCATTGTTCCCAAGTGCCTTTGTTTTTTTGCAGATACTTGGGAAGAGGTTCTGCAAGAAGGACATCTCTTTTTTCCAAATTCAGGGAATTGCCCCTCTTCACTCTTCCCAACGCAACATGGAAAGTCCTTAATCTTATATCCACTTGAAAATCAGATTAACTAATATTGTATTGCTTCCTTTTAGTTAAGTGGCTTATTCAATTGTTTTTAATGTGGGAAAGTCTGTCTTCTGTATCTAGATTCCAGCACTAAGTTGAGGAAGGAGCATGGTCCTGTTTTGTTGCACAATTGTCATGTTTTACCTAATAAATTAAAATGATGAATTTTTATTTTCTCAGTCATTAGTTTTTACCTGCCACAACACCATAACTTGATCTAAATATTCTAACTCCCATACTAATTTTTCCCGCTATACCAGTGTCTCTGTCTCTCTATCTCTGATATCATCTATATCTGTGTGCCTGTCTGTCTTTCTCTTTTAGGAAGGTATATTTATTACAGACATTGTAATAATGGAAGTACAAATCCCAACATTGTAGGGAGGAGAGAAGAAGGTATATTGTCACCCATACTAACTCAGTCCCAGAGGAAAGTGAGCTGAAATTCAAAGCAGTCTCTACACACCACTAATCCCATCAAATTTTTTTTTTCAAATGTAGCATGGTCAATGGTCAGTCAAGAGTCTAAATTTCTGCTGCTGCCTTATGAATAACTTTCTCATTGTCTGGCTTATAGTAAATCCTGCCATGAACCCTAGCTCTTGTTCTCTGATGGCTTGCTTTCCTATCTTTTTGGAACTCACTGTTAGATCCATCTCTGATCATTTTTACCCCCAAAAGGAAAAAAAAATAGCACAGAGGCAAACAAGATAGTCCTATAAAAATTTTAAAAAATGACTCTCTCAAGAGTGAAATCAGGACTAAGACTTGAGATTTTTTTCCTTCAGAATATAGTACTCTTTTCTTTATCAGCCTGCCTAGGTTACATAATTGGTGTCAGGATAATATTACAGTTACAAAAATCTTTTTAAAAACATAAAAGTAAAGTACTATCATCATCGTCTTCTTTAAAAGTACAACTCATATGCTTCCTCTTCTAAGATTCCTTCCATAATCTCTGATCACCATGATTTCATGATTAACACTTTGTCTTATACCTTCTTGATGCACTGATGAGGCATTATGAAGTTATAATGTAAAGATAGCCTTTTATGTATCTTACTTCCTATTAATTAGTAAGCTCTGTGAGGACAGGGATTATCTTATCTATAAAGTCTAATTATATAAGCTTTGTAATTCTTTTTCCCATTATTCCTAGCGCAGAAGCACAGCAGTCTCTGAAGATGATTCTCACTAGGTATCAATGATATCACTAATTTTATTTGAGAGCAAATATTGGTGTAAAGAGTAAGAAGATGCAAGGGCATTGGGCCACTAGTTTAGAAAAAAGATCATCCCCAAGGGAAGATGCAGAGAGAAGGATACAGCCAGAAGAGACCAGGACTTTAGAAAACAAACAAAATTTGAACTATTTACTATGATATTAATAATGCAAAATAATCAATAGTATTAAAGAATAATTTAATGGTTAGAATTTTTACTAGAGCTCCCTACAAATATTAATATAAATGATTTTCTCTCTTCAGGTTGTCCCCAGAAATTTCATGGAACAGGAAAGAATGTACTTCTTAGAGCTAGTAGTATGAAGTTGGCCAAGTATAGAAAAGAAACTACACTTGAGGGATATGGTCAAGATTATTCAGGCACTGCTACCAAAGGACAGGAGTCTTCAGGCTTGGGAGGCTAACAGCTTTGTCCATTTAGCAGATCTGATATTTCTCTTTCTTCCAATGTATCCTTGTTTCTTTATTTCTTTCTTCTTTGGGGGGGGGGATGATGGGAGAGGGAGGGTGGCTTGGTGTGGCTTCTGTCAAGAAACCAACAAAGAACCATGCATCATTAAGCTGGACAAGAGGATGATAAACAACATTGTTATGGTTGCTAGGTTGCTGAAGGCCCTAAATTGGTACCTCTCATTATTTTCATAAAGACAAGTCACTAAATGAATGCCAAGGCAATTATTAGTGCCAGAAGAAAATGAAGTAAACCTAACAGCTTGTTTCTGGGTAACAAAATTCTCTATTATTTTTCACCAATAGAGAACTAGTTCAGTTGTTTTTATCACCTGAATAGTGAAACTTCCTTCTATCAATGTTTCCATCCTCCAGTGTTTCCTTCCTTCAATCCATATTGAACCCATCCAAATTATCTTTCATATGGGAGAATGACATGTCACTCAAAAATCTTCCATGATTCCCTATTATCTAATGAATTAAAATTAAAGCTTTACCCGAGTACCTTCTGGCACAAGCTTTTTTTCAGTAAATCTCATCCTCCATCTCTCTCTAGCCTTCATGATCAAGATAAACCAGCATACTAGTATCCCAAGTAAACTCATGCAGCTTTCCTGCCTCCATTCTTTGTTCAGGCAGTTTCCTAAGCCTGCCTGACATAGAGCAAACATTTGATAAATGTTAACCATCTGACTTTGTTTGATGAACTTAATGGAGTACCCTATCCCCTGCTCTATAATAGCATTTGTAGTGTTATTATTATTTATCTATTAAGAAAACAAATTGTGTCACCATAGCAATGCCTGGGGCATATGTGGACTGAGAAGTTTCTTATAATAATACCACTATCACTAGTACCCCTATTTCTCAGGTAAAGAATCGCTTATCTATAGTTTTATGTTATGATTTAACATTTCATTAAGGGATAACTTGGGTGACCAAATACACTGTAAGCTTCTTCAAAGTAGAAAAGGATAGACCAAGTATGGTACCTTACATCCCCCACCAAAACAAGCACAGGGGCTTTTTCCTAAGAAGCTTTGAATAGAATGTTAGCTTTGGCATGGATCTAGGTCCTTGACCCCTTGACCCACACTTAACTCCTCCTAGCATCATCCCTGACAATGATTATCCAGCTTCTGCTCACTTGTTTCATTGTCAGATAACTCATTCTTAGGTCTTTTTTTTCTTTATTTTGGGATGAAATCTGTCTCACTATCACTTTTACTCATTGGTAATTTTTCTGCCCCCAGAAATACCCAGAATAGATCTGCTCTTTTTCTACCTGACAGCCCTACAAGACTTGAAGACAATTATCCTTGTCCCCCTCACTCACCCCCAATCGCCCCTCATTCCTAGGATCCATTTTATTCCTTGATTTGAAAATCAAGATATGCTGAGGGTTTAATTATGAGCTTCCTGAATAAAGAAGTGATGATGGTACAGGAATGAAGATTCCCTAACACCTGTCCCTAACTGATCTCCCTTTCGCCATTTTAGCATAGATTCCCCAGACTGGACTGTCTTCCAGGCTTCCTTCAGAAAAGGGCTTCTCAGCAGAAAACAGGGAGACATCTGGGTCCACATATGTGTCAGTCACTTCAACTGTCAAGCTGCAACAATGATCTCATCTCCCTCTTCCCTTCTCATTTCAGATTTTAGATTAGGGATTCATCAAGTAGCTGACTAAGTGCTAACAACCAGCAGATGGGGAAGGAGGGTAGCTGGAGGTCCCAGGAATGGAGGTTGGTGAAAATGAAAAAAATCACTCTGGATTGAACTCATTATCTTCTCTTTCAATGGATGCTCTATCTCCCACCCCTTTAAATCTGATTAGGATAACTACGCAGAAGGAGCACTTTAAAATTTTTCTTTTCTTTTTTTTTTTAAACCATAATCCTTTTTTAAGAAGATAACAAGAGTGGGGCAACATTGCAAATGTGTTTTCTAATGTGCTTGCAAATTTAAATCACTTGTTTTTTATAAGTCTGAAATGCTTATAAGAATTCCTAGCTTTAGATAGTGCTTTGCACTTATCAATGGGCTTTCATGTACTGGATTATTCACCTCTGAAATAATGCAACTGACCTTTCAGTGAACGCACCAAAACATAGTCATAGGACAATTGTCCTTCAAAGAAATCCCCTTTAAAGGTCATTCACTCCTGCAGAAATGCTCTCAGAGGCCACAGCAATTCCAGAGGCACTCTGTAAAGATTCCCTTTAGAGCCAGTTTATGAGACAAATGAAAAGAGTAGCCTTATCTCTGATGCAAAATAGTATTGCTCAGCTTAATCAACAGTTTTTCTTCAAATTATGGTTACTTGCATCCAAATATGTATTTATAAATATATATTAAATTAAACTGTAAGGGGTAAAAATTATGGTTGGACTGAATATTTAAGAATATGGTCACCAGAAATTTAATTACTAAATTCCAATGAATTACTCAAGTCAGAATGATTTTCATGATAATTTGTTTACAAATAGAGAGAAAGAAAGTAAGGAAAATGAGATGGGGGGTAGCTACTCTGGCCTGGTCCAAACCAGGCAGGACTTCAGAGGCCCCAGAAAAGGGGATGCCAGAGGATTAATTAAACAAGGCTTCCAGCCATGAGGCCTCTTCCAAGATGAAGGGCCTCTCCAGAGGCTAGTGTCTCCAGAAAAGCCAAGGAAAGGGATTCAGCCCTTTTCACTGACCATGTGTCAGTCCAAAGGGAAGCAGGAAGAGGTCTCAAGCCCAAGTTCCTCCAAGTCAAGTTCAAAGGGAGACGAACCACCTCACAGGAAGTTACCACCATATTTAAAGACAATTCTTTGTATCATTTCCTGTGTCTTTGGTCCATCTTTACATGTGCAAATGGCAGCTTTAACTTTGCTTTGGACTGTCCAGGGGGAAGTCAGTTGGTTTTGATTTGTCACTTGCTAACCCACAAGGGTCATAGACTTCTGAAAAAACTGGAAAATTCTGCAGGAACTGATACAGAGTGAAATATGCAGAACTAGGAGAACATTGTACAAAATAACATCAATGATGGCTGATGATTATCTGTGAAAACTTTACTACTCTTAGCAATTCAATGATCTGGTATAAACTTGAAAGACTTATAATGGGAATGCTATTCACCTCCAGAGAAAGAACTGCTGAAGTCATCCTTTACATCAGTGTATCTTGGTTTTATTTGGGGGTTTTGGTTATGTATGACTTTCCTCTTTCAACAATGATGGATATGGAAGTGTATTTTGCATGACAATAAAAATGGAAAAAATGTTGTTCTTAAGTTCTTATGAATCCATACTATACACAAGAAATGTAGGAAACAATTTAGTCTCTGATAAAAGTTTGTTCTAGAATAGATAATTGGTTGGATTTCTCAGGCTATTTTGAAGTCTCTAGTGTAAAAGGGAAATCTTAATCCCTTTCTCTAATTTAACTGGGGACCTGGAAGTCCTTTTACCATAGAGATATGTAAAGATATACCAGCCCATAGTGAAAGGAAGTAGAAAACAGACAGATAGGAAGTGAGGTAAGAAGGGGTTATAAAAGGCCAGCATGAGGACTGAGGGGGGCTTTTTGAACTTTTTTGGGTTGCTGGTGTGTGGTTTGGTGATCAGTTGGTGGTTGGTTGTTGGTTGTTAGTTGTTGGTTGGGATATATATATATGCACCTTCGAGCTGCATGTGAGCCTCCCGCATTTCCCCAGACAGCAGAGGACATGCTTGCATTCAGTTACTGGCCAGAGTTGAGGGCATGTGAAAAATGTTCTTAAGCATAGTGGAGAGGGAGAATGGACCAACCCCCTCCAACACACTGGAGCACACATGCCATGTCTTTATCAACATGGCTCTAGGGTATAGATTTGTTGTCTATAAATTCATTAAAGAACAGAGAATTTCTGGTATATAATTCTAGCCACAAGGTCATATCTTGTTAGGTCATAGATTTAGAAATGGAAGAGGCCATTTGGTTTAATCCACCAATTTTATAGATGAGAAAACATAGACCCAGAGATGACACAATTGGCATAAAATCAAAAAGTCAATAAGTGATAGAGCTCAGATTCAAACCTAATTCCTCTGACTCTAATTTCAGCATTATTCCTATCCACCATACTTTGATTCAGTAGTTACTCAAATTATTCAGCCTTCTTTTTATGATGTATAGTAAAGTTTTTAGTGGGGCAGTTAGGTAACACAGTATATACTTGTGTTGGTGAACCTATGGCAACTTTCTGGAATGGACTGCTCCCCTCCCCATCTCCTGAGGACATTTCTTCCATGACCCACTCCCCTGCCCATCAGCCTAATGGAAGTTCTCCCTCTCTCCCCTGTCTGGGGTAAGGCTCATATGTGGTGTGAGGGTTGCAGTTTGAGAACTTGGTCTTAAAGTTTTGTCATCACTGGTATATACACTACCAGACCTGAATTTAGGAAGATTCATCTACCTGATTCAAATTTGATCTTAGATACTTTACTAGCTGTGTGACCCTGAGCAAGTCACTTAACCCTATTTGCCTCAGTTCCCTCTTCTGTCAAATGAACTGGAAAAGTTGGTAAATCATTCTAGTATCTTTGCAAAAAAAAAGTCCCTATGAGTTTAGCATGACAGAAATAATCCAACATAACAATAAAAATAGTTTCTATGATTTTGTTGAATAATCTACCTGTGTGAATTTAATATAAAGTGTACTCATTTATTCAGCCTGAAAACCAGTTCTTGATACCAGCCCTGATTTTGACTGGCCATGCACCAGTGTGCATTCTGACATGGAGAGGGCAAAAGTCCAAGAGATTCAGGACTCCTAGGGGACTCATTTTGAAGTGAAGCAAGTTCAAGCTAAGAATATGATTAGAAAGGGGGAAAAAAACTGACTTCATAAACAAGTGAAGAAAAGCAAGAAAAGCTTTTTTTTTTTTCTTTTAGGACCTGAGTTAGTGGCCTTACACACTGACTCTCATCTTGGCCTCTTTGTGGCCTTGTCAAACTGCCCCTTGGGCCACAGCCAGCAACTAGAGCTAAGCTAAGGAAGTGTGGCTCTGCTTGGAGGCTTTTTAATTAGTATAGCCAGGTGATCTCTCTCTCTCTCTTTCTCTCTCTCTCTCTCTCTTTCTCTCTCTCTCTCTCTCACACACACACATACACATTTTCTCTCTCTCCTCTCTCTCTCACTCTCTCTCTTTTTTCTCTCTCTCCTTTTCTCTCTCACACACACACTTTCTCTCACACACACATACTTTCTCTCTCTCTCTCTCACTCTCTCACTCTCTCTTTTCTCTCTCTCTCACTCTCCTCTCACTTTCTCTTTTCTCTCTCTCCTTTTCTCTCTCTCTCTCTCTCTCTCTCTCTCTCTCTCTCTCTCTCTCTCTTTTACTAATAAATAACTATAAATTAACATATAGTTTCCAGGAATTTTAACCATAAGATACCTTGATTATTCTCTCTCAACTCCTTAGGGATAATTTCCCTATAATTTCTGGTGGCAATTACTGAGTGTTATACTGGTACCAAAAGCTCCTTATTTTCACATACAAGATAGCCATTTGCTCTATTCATTATTGTTTAATAAAGTGTTGGCTGAGTAAATTTAGTCACCTCTTTTAGGTAAATTCCATCTTGGACACTAATATTTGGATCTGTTGTGAGGCAGATCACTCAACTTTACTCATCAAAACCAAAGTCTAGTACTTTTTGTCAGTGTGTGGGATGAGAGTCAGTGTGTAATTCTCATAGTAGTATTTGGCTTGTAACCCCAATTTTCAAGAACCCTTAATATTATTATTCCTTAGAATAAAACTGCCTCCCCCCACCCCACTTCATACAATTTTTAGCTTTCCTGACCTATTTTCAAAAACCTTTAGAAGAATTTATCTGTAAAAGCCAAACTGAAAGATAAGCTGAAGGAGTCAGGAACAGTGTGTTTCAAAAGAATCTCTTATGGTCCCAAGCAGGAATCCCATGATAGTCACAGGTTTTTCTTCATCATGAGGGTCTTTAGGGGCACGTAGTGTTGAAAATCATGTGATCAAGATTGTGAACATCATAGTCCTCCCATTCTGTGGGATTGGACAGAGGAAAGGAGGAGAATTGTGTCAGGATTATTATAAAAGTCTGTGATTGTACCTAGAAGAAGAGAGGACATTTTTGCACTGAGCAAGCCACTTGTGTGGGCAGAATCCCTTTTCCTTTCCTTCCCCCATTCCCTCCTGTCTACTGTTCTCTCAGAATAAAACTGCTTTTCTTTGCCAGCATCTTATCAGGTTTCCTATCTGCCCATTAGAGTGATTTCTGGGGGTACAAAACCCCCAAGAATTCAACTCCACACAATCAGTCTTTCCTTTGTTTCAGTCATTTGGTAACTGTTTTTTTCCAAAAGTATTTTATGTATATGTTATCATGTACTCTAAGAATATTTATTAATTTTCTTCTTTTTAAAGGAAATAATCATTTTCATAACTGCCTTAAGGTGATAGGCCTTAATTTTTTGAGTTTCATTAATAATGAATGGGTTTTAATATCAATTAAATGAACAAAAATGTATTTTCTTGAGTTAGAAAAAATAATAACAAAATTCATCTGGAAGTATAAAAAGGTCAAGAATATCAAGGGGATTGATGAGGAAAAAATGTGAAGAAAAGTGCTTAGTAGTACCACACCTCAAACTGCTCTACAAAGTGGTCATCATCAAAACAATTTGGTTGTATGGCCCTTGGCAAGTCCCTTAAGTCCCTTTACCTAACCTTTACTGATCTTCTGCCTTGAAACCAATACACAGTAATGATTCTAAAATAAAATGTAAAGGTTTTTTAAAAAAGCAATTTGGCACTAGCTAAGAAAGAGTAGTGAAGCAGTGAAATAGATTAGGTATATAATACATAGTTTTTAAATGACCAGAATTATCAAGTATTGGACAAACACAAAGATCTAAGATTTGGGAACAAGAAATCACTAACTGACAAAAATTACTTTGAACATTCACTCATCATCTCAAACTGTACACCCAAATAACATCAAAATGGATATGTAATTTAGACATAAAGGGAAATACTATAAGCAAATTAGGGGAACATGAAATATTTTACCAGTCAGATATATGGATAAGGGAAGAATTTATGACCAATTAAGAGATAAAACATGATGGGATATAAAAAGGTTAAAAAAAAACCCACCATACCTTCCATCTCAGAATCAATACTATGTATTGGTTCCAAGGCAATGGGGGTTAAGTGACTAGATCAGGATCACAAATATGAGTCTATATTTGAACCTCCTTCATTATACCTGGTTCTTAAGCCACTGAGTCACCTAGCTTTCCCCTAAAAAGAATATTTTGTTACATCATTTTAAAAAAGTTTTACACAAACAAAACCAATGTAGCCAAGATTAGAAAGAAAACAGGAAACTGGGGGAAAGTATTTTAAAGTAATAATTCTCTCTTCAAACATATAGGAAACTGAGTCAAATTTATAAGACTGTGAATCATTCTCCAATTAAATGGTCAAAGCATATGAACAGAATATTTTCAAAAGAAGAAATCAAAGTTATATAAAGTCACATGAAAAAATGCTCTCAGAGACAACTAGGTGATTCAGTGGGTAGAGAGCCTGGCCTGGACTTGGAAAGACCTGGGTTTAAATGTGATTTCTGTTTTTCCTACCTATATGACTCTGGGCAAGTCACTTAACCCCAATTGCCTAGCCCTTACTGTTTTACTGCCTTAGAACCAATACTTAGTATCCATTCTAAGACAAACTGTAAAGCTTCAAAAAGAAAATAAAAGGAAAAAATACTCTAAATAACTATTGATTAGACAATAAAAATTTAAAAAGTCCAAGATTCTACCTCACAATTATCAGATTGGCTAGTACAATAAAAAAAGGAACACCACAAATATAAGTATGATTGCGGGAAAATAGGAACACTAATAAACTGTTGGTAGAATTGTGAACTGATCAAATCATTCTGGAAAGTTGGAACTATCCCCATGGAGTTATAAAACTTCATACCTTTTGACCCAGTAATATTACTACTAGGGCTGTACCCTAAGGAGAATAAAAAAAAAGAAAAGAAAAAGAAAAGGTTACACACACACACACACACACACACAGAGCAACTTTTTTTGTGCTGGCAAAGAATTGGAAATTGAGAGAATGCCAATCAGTTGGGGAATACATTAAGAACTTGTGGTGTTTGGTTGTGATAAAGCACTATTGTATTATGAGAAATGATGAGAAGGATACTTTTAGAAAGAAAAGACATATAAGTTGGGGCAAAGTGAAATAAGCAAAACCAGGAGAATTTTGTACAGAGTAATAGCAATATTATGTGATGGTCAGCTATGAATGGCTTAGATTTTATGATCAATAGAAAAATCCAGGATAATTCTGAAGCATACATGATAAAGAAAAAATTATCCACCTCAGTGAGAGAGCTGATGGAATCTGAATGTGGATTGAAAGACACATTTTTCCTTTCTTCATTAGTTTTTTAATTTGCATTTTCATTTGCAAAATGATCATACAGAAATGTTTTGTATTACTCTACATGCATAATCTATACTAAATTTCTCCTATTATGAAGGAGGTGCAATAGGGAAGAAGGAAAAGAGAGAATTTGGAATGCAATTTTTTTAAACAAATATTGAAATTTTTTCTTTCCATGTGATTAAAATAAAGGTTAAAAAAAACTTAAAATTAGTTTTCATTAGTATATTTTCCAAATACATTGTAGTCCATTTTGACGTTTATAAAATTTATATAAGTAATATTGTGTATGTATTTTGTAAAAACATGTTCTTTTCACTCCTCATTGATATAAGGATACCAGTGAGTCTCAACATATTGACCTAGTTTCTTTGACATCTTTATGCTCAATAGTTCTTGCATGGAGGACAACAAGGAATTTGTAGGTATTATTTACATGGATCAATACCATGTGACCTCCAGATCCAAGTTAAAACATGTCCCTTTCTTTCTTTAGTTTCTGTTAAGAAATTTTCATTTATCAAATCAAATGGCATTTTTATGTTTTTGGAGATATTTTTCATGAGTCAGTCGATCAAAAAGCATTGTTCCTTTAAGCATCTACTATGTGCAAAGCACTTTGCTAAATACTGGTGATATAAAGTGTAATCAAAACATAGTTCTAGACCTCAAATATCTCACATTATAAGGGAAGAGAAGAACAAATGCAAACCATTATGTACGTGTATGATATATACAGGGTAAATGAGAATGATGCCCAAGTTTCTTGTGATTTTTATACAGTTTGATATTATCTATGCATATCAAGTGATTAATAAAAAAGATTTTATTATCTCTCTCTTTGATTTGATAGCTATGCATAGTTCTATTTTGGAGAGATGATAATAGATTTAAGACTAGGAAGAAATATAATGAGTTTAAACCCATAACTAAAAGAATGTCATATTATATCAATTATTCTTGACATTTTTATGACAGGTTTCAAGTAGAGAACAGTTTTCCATGTAGACGTCATATATTCAAGTGTTCTCACTATATTTGCATTTGATCTGTATATTTTCAGCACATGGATAAGCCATAAATTTGGAACTGATTAAAAAGCTTTTCAGTAGTAATCAACAAAGGTAAAATAAAAGTAAATGATTTTTAGACAGCTTGTTAAATAATTATTGCTACCTTTTGACATTCTTTTTTATTCCAAAATTAATATATCCTTTCTTATGAAATATAGTTTTTGGTTTTTAATGATATAAGTTGCAGGTATTTTGTATTAACTGCATAATACATAACTGAACTATATTTGGAGGGGTATGTGGCATTCTCATCTTTTAGTAATAAACAATGTGATAGCTTCATTAAAAATAATATCAGTATTATGTTTGAGAGAATCTGGTAAAGAGTAATTCATAAATCACAGTGAATATTTGAGCACATAATGATAGATTGTAGTTTGTCCCATTCTTTTCCAGTTTTGTGGAAAAAAAGTACTTTGAACTAACTGCTCTAAAATCATTTTCCTAATTCATTTACCTACTTTGATATAAATACTACGTGATTCATCATATGAATGGTATGCAAGCTTTCTCTTTCTCATATGATCCAAGTATTTCTACTGGGTCGTACTTCTTGTAACCAAAAAAATTATCAGAAAGTTTCCATATCCTCCTTCTTCAACATTTCTCTCTGTCTTTGATCCTCATAAGCTTTCATTGAAAAGTTTTGATTGATGATGAATTGCTTATTTGGGTTGTTGAGCTGTTTCAACTTCTTGTATCACCATAACCTTTTGATTTTGCTTTAATTTCCATTTAAGGAAACTAGAATGTGTAAGGGGGGAAAAAGAGGTTAATTTTAAAATTGGACTTGATTATTTTAATGTAGGGTCTGAGGAATTTATATTAATTCCAAAGATATTTATTTATAATTTATTTGCAAAATATAGAGAGTGAAGTAAGAAAATCAGAGAGAGGCTAGGGTAAGATATCTAGCCTAAACACTAAGTAATTTACTCCAACCCCTGGCTCAACCCAGGCAGGGAGAGTTAGTACTTAGCTGGCCTCAGCAAAGCCGTGGACCTGGGGAAGACTCTCTCACAGGTAGGTCTCTCCTGAGGCTAGTTTTTTTTAGAAAATGCAGGAAAGGAGTCAGCTTTTTCACTCGCCATGTATCAGTCCAAAAAGAATGATTCAAGGACAGTCTCACCAGGAACAGGATCTCAGGTCCAGTCAGCAGATTCTTCTCCAGTCTCAACTCCAAAGAATGAAGAACTGCCTCTCACAGGAAGTTCAACTCCAAGTAGAACTCCAAGTAAAAACTGCATTCAGGAAGTTGTCACTCCTTTTTAAAGACACTTTCTTTAGCATCACTTCCTGTGCCTTCCCCTAATTTTATGTCTACCAATCACAGTTGAAGCTTTGCTTTAGGACTACTCATGGGCAGTCAGTTTAATTCTGATTTGTGACCCACTATTGCACACATGGGTCACAGAACTCTCCCACTCAAGTGTGAATGGGGTGTTTACACCTTTGGTGATTAAATCTAAAAATGGGCAGATCTCCCCACTCAATTTTAAGTAAGGTGTTTACACTTTTGGTGATTAAATCTAAAAATGAGCAAGGGAGTTAATTTAATTTTTACAAATAGGGGAGAATCAATTTCATTTTCTCAATCAGTGGAGAATGAAATTTAATCTTCACAAATGTTTGATATGCTTTTGTTTTCTGGATTCTAATAATTTCTTGTTCATTGCATTTAATTGGACAATATAATATTCAAGTCTTCTATACTAGTTATACCAATGTGATGCTCAATTTCTCTCCTACATATGGCAGAGATTCATGTGATGTTACCATGCCTTTGACAAATTTGTTATTACTCTTTCAAATAGCTTCTGCATTATAGTGTTTGAAGCCTATCCTTTTATGTTTTCCTTTATTCTTCCACTTCTCCTTCCAGAGTTTATACTGGGGCAACAGCTGTCACATATACTACTTTATGCAGGTCTTAGAATATTTTTATACTTTCTGAGAAGTAGCATGGGAGATGCCTGCTCATCTTTTCAGTTTCCACCATGCCATAAAAACCAAATGGAAGAAGGGAATGAAGAGTATTAACTGCAAAAAGAGAAAATTGAGGCAGAAGCCAAAGCAGCAGATATGGAATTTCCGACCTCTATTAAAATCTGGATGAAGCCTACAGAGATACTATCAGGACTAAACTAATTTTCCTATATGATTCAAAACTTTTATCTTTATCATATTTGATCAGGCAGGTGGCACAGTGGCTAGATTACTAGGCTTAGAGTCAGGAAGACCTGAGTTCAAATCCAGCCTCAGATACTCTCTAGTTGTATAATCTAGTGTTTATTCTAGGGACCCAGGTAAGTCATTTAACTTTGTTTTTGCCTCAGTTTTCTCACTGTAAAATGATGGCAGTAGCATTCGCAGGTTTGTCATGAGGATCAAATGAAATAAAATGAAATAATATTTATGCACATAGTAAGTACAATATAAATGTTAGCTATTTTTACTATCATCATCTAATGTAGAACTCTTGCCATCAGGTGAATCTTCCTTGGCATGATAATCCATCTTTAATTGCAAAGTCTACCTGCCTGAAATCAATCAACTTGTTTATGCACAAAGAGCTATCTCTGTATTCTAGTTTCATTGTTTCCTTTGTGGTAGAACATAGTAGTTACATATTGTGAATCATGTCTTTTTTTTGGTTGAAAAAAAGTTCCATGAGAGAATCCATTCATTCAAGATCGATATATCATAGATATCAACTTTTAAAAATAACTCTTTTGGTGTAATTTTTTTAGTTGGATTCATATTGCCAAACTCATAAAGGTTCTCCTGAATTTCAGTGTAAGGATTCCAACTATCTTTTCAAAACCATTTAAGCTGTTAGTGTTATTTTTATCATTCATTTGGGTATTATGTCAAATTTATGTAGCTTTCATTAAATAAAGATTTTCAAAAACCCCGTAGTCTTCAACTTTTTTCTCTTCAGCCTTCAGTAACTCCTTAAATTTGTCTTTAATTTTGTGGCTTAGAGATAATGAAGCTATTTTTCATAATTTCCCCTATACTGCTAGTCATACATCACTTCAGTCTTGAATTTGGGGTTTTGGTGCCAATAAACATGAGGAAGCCCTTGCTAAAAATTAGTGAAAACTATTTCAGCTTTCATTATGAAATATAGTACAATATATTAGACTATTGCAACAGGTTTCCTACATACTTGTCTCCACACTTTGTCTACTCATATTACAATTTATTCACCACATAACTGCAAAAGTACTTTACCTTATGTGTAGAAGAGATCAAATCATTCTCCAACTGAAAATATTCAGTAGTCTCCTATTGCCTCCAAAATAAAATATAAACTCAACTATCTGGATAGTAAACTCCTTGAAAACCTAGGCATAATCTATATTTTGAGCTTTGTTGTATATTCATTGTCTTCTTACAATCGCATCTAACCAAGATGGTGTGTTTTCTTTTTTTGGTTACATTTTTTGACAATTGTTTTTTGAGAACTTAATATTCAGATTTTCTTCCTCCCTATTTTTCTCCAGCCCTCCCTGAAGCAGTGAATAGTCTGATACAGTTTAGGCCCATATTTCATGCAAAACATATTTCCATATTGCTAATATTGTGTCAGAAAACGAATTTTAATTTCTATTTCTCTAATCAATAGTGATTTGGAGCACTTTTTCACATGACTATGGATAGTTTTAATTTCTTTCTCTGAAAACTTCCTGTTCATACCCTTTGATTATTATTTGATTAGGAAAGTCTTTGTATTTTTATAAATTTTACTCAGTTCTCTGTATATTTGAGAAATGTGTCTTATCAAAGATTCTTATTATAAGATTTTTTCCACAAATTTATTATTTTCCCTTCTAATTTTGGTTTCATTAGTTTTATTTGTACAATAAATTTTATTTAATGTAATCAAAATTATCTATTTAATTTTTCATAATATTTTTATGGTCATGTTTGCTTTTCCATGTTCCTCTACTTTGTTTATGGTATCACCCTTTATTTATAAGTCAAGTATCCATTTTGACTTTATCCTAGTATATATGTTTTCCAATTTTCCCAGCATTTTTTTATCAGTGAGTTATTTCCCCATAACATTTCTTGTTATATTTATTGAACATACAGTTGTTATGGACATTAAGTACTATGTATTGATTTCCTAATTTATTCTATTGTTCCACCACTCTGTGTCTTAGTCGGTACCAAATTGTTTTGATGATTACCACTTTACAATTAAGTATAAGATTTGGTATAATCAGGCCTCCTTCTTACATTTTTTCCTTTAATTTCTTTGATATTTTTGGCTTTTTGTTCTTCCAGATGGCCTTTGTTGTTATTTTTCCCAATTCTATGAAATAATTTTTGGGTAGTTTGATTGATATGGCACTGAAATGGTAAATTAACTTAGGTAGGATTGTCACATTCACTATTTTGGTTCTGCCCGTCCATAAAGAATTAACATTTTTCTAATTGTTTAAGTCTGATTTAATTTGTGTAAAAAGTGTTTTGTAAATTATGTCTATATAGTTGCTGGGTTTGTTTTGGTAGGTATACCCCCATATTTTTTATATTGTATATAGTTATTTTGAATGGTATTGCCTTTTCTATCTTTGCTGTTGGATTTTGAGGGTGGAAATATAATGTTAATAATTATGTGGTTTATTTTATATCCTGTATTAAAAAATGGCTTTTTATATAAAGATGGTTTTTCATCTATTCCTCACACAGCACTCGATCTCTTATCTCCTTGGTTTGTGCCAGCCACACCCCTTATTTGGAATATTTTCCCTCCTCATCTCCTCTACATCAAATCCTTCTCATCTTTTAAGATTAAAAATAAACTAACAGGAGTTCCTTAACTTTTTTTATATCATAGACCATTTCAACAATCTGTTGAAGCCTATGGACTTCTTCAAATGTTTACAAAAGCATAAAATAAAACATATACAATTATAATAATTTCCAACTATATTGAAATATAATTATCAGGTTTTTTTAATTGAGCTTTTGTACTTCAGTTAAAAATCCCTATTTAAAGGAAATATTTCCTTATCTCCCCCAAATGCTCACATCATCCCTCATTCACCATATTCTGTTCTATTGTATTTATTCTCTTTATTTTCATCCCATATATACTAATTTAGGAATATATTTTCTTCCCCAATAAAATGTTAGCTCCATGAGAGCAGAAGTTGTTTTATTCTTTTTATTTTTATCCCTACTCCTTAGCACAATGCTTGACATATAGCAGCAGGTACTCCATAAATGGAAGTCCAGTGGTCTTCCATTTCATATGTAGTCATGACTTATCCACTTTTGTGGTCAGCTTCATCTAAACCAAATGTTTCCAGCCAATTAAATATTAATATTCCAATTCATTCCAATGTATGTTGACTTCTTTTTGTGGTCCCAGAATATGAAAGAATTCCATTCCCTCCCTTGGCCTCTGTCAAGTTGATCATCATAATAGTTTCAAGTAGTGCCAGTCTTTAACCCCATGCCACCTCATTCATTTTTATTTTCAGTAGCAATTTCATCTTTGCCTGGGATGCTAAAAATCAGGGCATTTCCACATCCTAATTAACAGATACTTCCAACTTGATTATAGAAATTCACAGCTACAATAGCAGGCTGAGGGAACATGGATTCCTCTCTCAACATCGTCTAGAATGTCTGACTTTCCTTTGTTTTGTCATTCCCCATCACTGCATTCACTTTATGTCATTGATAATGATATTTTGGGTTTTCAAGGTATCATTTTTATTACTATTTCTATTATTATTCTAGGAGACAGGGAAGGAGAGTAGAAGGAAGAAAGGAAGGAAGGAAGGAAGAAAGGAAGGAAGGAAGGAAGGAAGGAAGGAAGGAAGGAAGGAAGGAAGGAAGGAAGGAAGGAAGGAAGGAAGGAAGGAAGGAAGGAAGGAAGGAAGGAAGGAAGGAAAAAAAAGATTTGATTACTTTTGTGATCCAAAAAAGTAACTAGGAACACCCAATATGTAATAATAAAAAAAAAACTCTTATTTTTGTATAATACTCCACATTTTAAGGGTCTCTTCACAGACAGTCTTTTTTTTATTTCACTATCACCCTTTAAACTCAGAAGGGCAGTTATGCTCCCAATTTTACAATAGCAGAGTAGAAAGAACATTGAGTTGAAATCTCAGCTGCTATGCTTTTTCATAGCAAATTTGATAGCCAAATTACCTGCACAGGGCTTCAGTGCCCTCAATTGTGAAATGAGGAGTTTGGACTGCATGACCTTTTGATTAGTTCTCATTCTAGGTCTATGAGCCTAGAGTGATAATGAATAACAAGTAACAGAACCTCCAAGAAGTGACATGCATTGACATGGGTCAACAAGATGATTAGAGACAGTTCCATGTCAAGAGGACTGTTTCTTCCTTCAAAGGCCACTTAGTCATACCCTTCCAACTCAATAACCCTCCTGTGCCAAGTTAACTATAAGCCCAACATTTCAACAGTGTCTTCCTGAGAAATCTTTTCCTCTCTCAGCAAGAAACTTAAACATATGAGAAGTGACAGAAGGTAAATAGATTGGCAGAAGGCTGGGGAAGTGTGAGTAATGGGTTCTTAAGGACCAGATGAATAATATCACAGGAAACCAAATATATAAGAAAACTGGCAGGACTTCAGGGAAGAAAAGTCTTTGCTTAAAATCAAGACAGAAATGTTAACTTGGAGATCAAGCGAAGATGGCGGCTTAGAGAAAGCTAAAGTTTAGATCTCCGGAAACCATTCCCTACCAAACTCAAACTATATGCTTCTAAGGCACCAAAATTCAAAACGAACAACAGCATAGACCCCGGGAATCCTCCTCCTGGACCTGGACCTGGATCAAAAGGTACGGTCCCCCCAAAAGCCAGAACCTGAGATCACTCGGATCTAAGGGGTAGGCAGAAGGAAGGTCCCAGGACCCATTCCTCCCCACCCCAGAGCACTGAATCCGAGGCAGCAGAGGGAATGTCAGAGCCTCAGGGCCGGCTATCCTGAAGGCCTCTTCCTGAAAACAACCTGACCCAGTCGCCGGAGCACCCAGAGAGCAGGGAAACAGAGAGAGACGGGGGAGCCTGCAGCCCCCTGACCAGATCCTTGCATCTGAGTCTCAATGAAGGTCCCTGCCTCAGGGAATACTCAGTCCGAGGTTAATCCTCTCACAAGCCCTCAGAGCTCTAGGAAGCCACAGCCCCTCCCCCCTCAGAGAGCAGGGTCTTCTGAAACAACAGTAACCCTCAAGGCTGGCAAAAGGGCCTCGGGAGCTGGCTATTGTGAAGGCTGCTTCCTGAAAACAACCTGACCCAGTCGCGGGGGCACCCAGACAGCAGGGAAACAGAGAGAGACGGGGGGAGCCTGTAGTCCCCTGGCTGGATCCTTCCCTCTGAGTCTCAAGGACCCTGCCTCAAAGCACACTTATTTCAACCCAGGGAAAGTTAATCGTATCAGGAGCCCTCGGAGCTCCTGGAAGCCACGGCCCCTCCCCCCTCAGAATGTAGGCTCTTCTGGCCGGCTAAGGCACTGAAACAAACACCTCTCGGAAAGGGCTGAGCCAGGCTCAGAGCATGGAAGTGGGGCAGTGGAGAAGCATCAGGAGGGAACTGAGGAGGGCAGGAACATGGAAACATCAGCAATTCCTGGCCTCCCCGGGAAGATAGAATAGCTGAGGAAAACGGACAATTTGCCTAGGGCTAAAACCTCTGAACACCAGACAGAGATAAGAAAAGCTAGTCCTCCCCACTCAGATAGAGATGGCAAACTCCACAGAAGCACAAAAGCCTCAAAATTCCAAGAAAAACAAGAAGAAGGGGGTGACTTTGGACACATTTTATGGAGCAAAAATACAAAATACAGAGGAGATAGAAGAGGAAACTCAAGCAAATGCTCAGAAACCTTCCAAAGGAAATGGAAACTCTACACAAACCCATGAAGAATTTGAATCGGAAAGGATCAAAAAGATAGAAGCCTTCTGGGAGGAAAAGTGGGAAATAATGCAAAAGAAATTCATGCATCTACAAAACCAGTTTGACCAAAGTGAAAAGGAAAACCAGGCTTTAAAGGTCAGAATTAGGCAACTCGAAGACAATGAGCAAGAACTAATAAAGCAAAGCCAAAAGACCAAGAAATTAGAAGAGAACATAAAATATCTCACCGACAAGGTGACAGACTTGGAAAATAGAGGGAGAAGAGACAATTTAAGAATAATTGGACTACCAGAAAAGCCAGAAATAAACAGCAAACTCGACAGCTTAATACAAGATATAATCAAAGAAAATTGCCCAGAGATTCTAGAACAAGGGGGCAATACAGCCACTAACAGAGCTCACAGAACACCCTCTACACTAAATCCCCAAAAGACAACTCCCAGGAATGTAATTGCCAAATTCCAAAGCTTTCAAGCAAAAGAAAAAATCTTACAAGAAGCCAGAAAAAGACAATTTAGATATAAAGGAATGCCAATCAGGGTCACACAAGACCTTGAAAGTTCCACTCTGAATGATCGTAAGGCATGGTACATGATTTTCAGAAAGGTAAGAGAGCTGACCTTCAACCAAGAATCAGCTACCCATCAAAACTGACTATATACTTCCAAGGGAAAGTATGGGCATTCAACAAAATAGAAGATTTCCAAGTTTTTGCAAAGAAAAGACCAGAGCTCTGTGGAAAGTTTGATATTAAAAAACAAAGAGCATGGAATACCTGAAAAGGTAAATATGAAGGAAAGGGAAAAGGAGAAAAATGTTATCTTTTTCATTTACTCAAACTCTCTTCTATAAGGACTACATTTATATCAATCTATGTATACTAACATGTGGGGAAAATATGATGTGTAAATAGGGGGAAAAGAAAGACCAAATAAAAAAATCTTTCTCACACAAAGATTCACACGGGAAGGGGAGGGGAAGAAAACTCCTATAAGAAGGAGAGGAAGAGAGTTTTCACTTAAACCTTACTCTCAGGGAAATCAACTCTGAGAGGGAAGAACATCCAGATCCATTGGGATCTTGAAGTCTATCTTACCCAACAAGGGAAGGGAGAAGGGAAAACCAAGGGGGTAGGGGGGAGCCAACACAAAAAATGGAGGGAAGAAGAGGGGGGAGAGGGAGGGAACAAAAAGGGAGGGACTAGAAAGGGAAACATATCAAGGGAGGGGACAAGGGGGACTGATTTCAAGTAAATCACTGGACTAAAATGTAGAGCTGAAGAAGAAAGGTTAGAATTAGGGAAGGATATCAAAATGCCAGGGAGTCCACAAGTGACAGTCATAACTCTGAACGTGAATAGGATGAACTCACCCATAAAACAGACGAGTAGCAGAATGGATTAGAATCATCCAAAACCCTACCATATGCTGTCTTCAAGAAACACACATGAGGCTGGTAGACACCCACAAGGTCAGAATTAAAGGATGGAGTAAGATCTTCTGAGCCTCAACTGATAGAAAGAAGGCAGGAGTTGCAATCATGATATCTGACAAAGCCAAAGCACAAATAGACCTGATCAAAAGGGATAGGGAAGGTAAATATATTCTGCTAAAAGGGAGTATAGACAATGAGGAAATATCACTAATCTACATGTATGCACCAAATAATAGAGCACCCAAATTTCTAATGGAGAAACTAGGAGAATTGAAGGAAGAAATAGACAGTAAAACCATATTAGTGGGAGACTTGAACCATTATCAAATTTAGATAAATCAAATCAAAAAATAAATAAGAAAAAGGTAAAAGAAGTGAATAAAATCTTAGAAAAATTAGAATTAATAGACATATGGAGAAAAATAAATAGGAATAAAAAGGAATATACCTTCTTCTCAGCACCACATGGCACATTCACAAAGATTGACCATACATTGGGTCACAGACACATAGCACACAAATGCAGAAAAGCAGAAATAATAAATGCAACCTTTTCAGATCACAAGGCAATAAAAATAATGATCAGTAATGGTACATGGAAAACCAAATCAAAAACTAATTGGAAATTAAACAATATGATACTCTAAAATCGTTTAGTTAGAGAAGAAATTAGAGAAACAATTAATAATTTCATTGAGGAAAATGACAATGGCGATACATCCTTTCAAACCTTTTGGGATGCAGCCAAAGTGGTAATCAGAGGTAAATTCATATCCCTGAGTGCATATATTAACAAACTAGGGAGAGCAGAGATCAGTCAATTGGAAATGCAAATAAAAAAACTCAAAATCGATCAAATTAAAAACCTCCAGCAGAAAACCAAACTAGAAATCCTAAAAATTAAGGGAGAAATTAATAAAATCGAAAGTGATAGAACTATTGATTTAATAAATAAGACAAGAAGCTGGTACTTTGAATAAACAAACAAAATAGACAAAGTACTGGTCAATCTAATTAAAAAAAGGAAAGAAGAAAAGCAAATTAACAGCATCAAAAATGAAAAGGGGGACATCACCTCCAATGAAGAGGAAATTAAGGCAATCATTAAAAATTACTTTGCCCAATTATATAGCAATAAATACACCAATTTAGGTGATATGGATAAATATATACAAAAATACAAACTGCCTAGACTAACAGAAGAAGAAATAGAATTCTTAAATAATCCCATATCAGAAAATGAAATCCAACAAGCCATCAAAGAACTTCCTAAGAAAAAATCCCCAGGGCCTGATGGATACACCAGTGAATTCTATCAAACATTCAGAGAACAGTTAATCCCAATACTATACAAACTATTTGACATAATAAGCAAAGAGGGAGTTCTACCGAACTCCTTTTACGACACAAACATGGTACTGATTCCAAAACCAGGCAGGTCAAAAACAGAGAAAGAAAATTATAGACCAATCTCCCTAATGAATCTAGATGCAAAAATCTTAAATAGGATACTAGCAAAAAGACTCCAGCAAGTGATCAGAAAGGTCATCATGATCAAGTAGGATTTATACCAGGGATGCAGGGCTGGTTCATCATTAGGAAAACCATCCA
This sequence comes from Monodelphis domestica, assembly GCF_027887165.1. Lineage (NCBI taxonomy): Eukaryota > Metazoa > Chordata > Mammalia > Didelphimorphia > Didelphidae > Monodelphis > Monodelphis domestica. Next base: position 411,419,645 of record NC_077229.1, on the reverse strand, counting down.
CATAATTGACCACATCAACAAGCAAACCAACAAGAACCACATGATTACCTCAATAGACGCAGAAAAAGCCTTTGATAAAATACAATACCCATTCCTATTAAAAACACTAGAAAGCATAGGAATAGAAGGGTCGTTCCTAAAAACAATAAACAGTATATATCTAAAACCATCAGCTAATATCATCTGCAATGGGGATAAACTAGATGCATTCCCAATAAGATCAGGAGTGAAACAAGGATGCCCATTATCACCTTTACTATTTGACATTGTACTAGAAACACTAGCAGTAGCAATTAGAGAAGAAAATGAAATTGAAGGCATCAAAATAGGCAAGGAGGAGACCAAGTTATCACTCTTTGCAGATGATGTGATGGTCTACTTAAAGAATCCTAGAGATTCAACCAAAAAGCTAATTGAAATAATCAACAACTTTGGCAAAGTTGCAGGATACAAAATAAACCCACATAAGTCATCAGCATTTCTGTATAATTCCAACACAGCTCAGCAGCAAAAACTAGAAAGAGAAATCCCATTCAAAATCACCTTAGACAAAATAAAATACCTAGGAATCTATCTCCCGAGACAAACACAGGAACTATATGAACCCAACTACAAAATACTCTCCACACAACTAAAACTAGACTTGAGCAATTGGAAAAACATTAACTGCTCATGGATAGGACAAGCCAATATAATAAAAATGAGCATCCTACCCAAACTTATTTATCTACTTAGTGCCATACCCATTGAACTCGCAAATATTTCTTTGCTGATTTAGAAAAAACCATAACAAAGTTCATTTGGAAGAAAAAAGATGAAGGATATCCAGGGAAATAATGAAAGAAAAACACAAATGATGTGGGCCTTGCAGTCCCAGACCTTAAACTATATTACAAAGCAGCAGTCATAAAAACAATTTGGTACTGGCTAAGAGACAGAAAGGAGGATCAGTTGAATAGACTAGGGGCAAGCGACCTCAGCAAGACAGTATACGATAAACCCAAAGATCCCAACTTTTGGGACAAAATTCCACTATTCGATAAAAACTTCTGGGAAAATTGGAAGACAGTGTGGGAGAGATTAGGAAGAGATCAATACCTCACACCCTACACCAAGATAAATTCAAAATGGGTGAGTGACTTAAACATAAAGAAGGAAACCATAAGTAAATTGGGTAAACACAGAATAGTATACATGTCAGACCTTTGGGAGGGGAAAGACTTTAAAACCAAGCAGACATAGATTCACAAAATGTAAAATAAATAATTTTGACTACATCAAATTAAAAAGCTTTTGTACAAACAAAACCAATGTAACTAAAATCAGAAGGGAAACAACAAATTGGGGAAAAAATCTTCATAGAAACCTCTGACAAAGGTTTAATTACTCAAATTTATAAAGAGCTAAATCAATTGTACAAAAAATCAAGCCATTCTCCAATTGATAAATGGGCAAGGGATATGGATAGGCAGTTTTAAGATAAAGAAATCACAACTATTAATAAGCACATGAAGAAGTGCTCTAAATCTCTTATAATCAGAGAGTTGCAAATCAAAACAACTCTGAGGTATCACCTCACACCCAGCAGATTGGCTAACATAACAGCAAAGGAAAGTAATGAATGCTGGAGGGGATGTGGCAAAGTAGGGACATTGATTCATTGCTGGTGGAGTTGTGAACTGATCCAACCATTCTGGAGGGCAATTTGGAACTATGCCCAAAGGGTGATAAAAGACTGTCTGCCCTTTGATCCGGCCATAGTACTGCTGGGTTTGTACCCCAAAGAGATAATAAGGAAAAAGACTTGTACAAGAATATCCGTAGCTGCCCTCTTTGTGGTGGCCAATAATTGGAAAACGAGGGGATGCCCATCAATTGGGGAATGGCTGAACAAATTGTGGTATATGTTGGTGATGGAATACTATTGTGCAAAAAGGAATAATAAAGTGGAGGAATTCCATGGAGACTGGAACAATCTCCAGGAAGTGATGCAAAGCCAGAGGAGCAGAACCAGGAGAACATTGTACACAGAGACTGATACACTTTGGTATAATCGAACGTAATGGACTTCTCCATTAGTGACAGTGTAATGTCCCTGAACAATCTGCAGGGATCTAGGAGAAAAAACACTATTCATAAGCAGAGGATAAACTGTGGGAGTAGAAACACCGAGGAAAAGCAACTGCCTGACCACAGCGGTTGAGGGGACATGACAGAGGAGAGATTCTAAAGGAACACTCTAATGCAAATACTAACAACATGGCAATGGGTTCAAATCAAGAATACATGTGATACCCAGTGGAACCACGCATCGGCTATGGGGGGTGGGGGGGAGGAAAAGAAAATGATCTTTGTCTTTAATGAATAATGCTTGGAAATGATCAAATAAAATATTATAAAAAAAAAAAAGAAATGTTAACTTGGTTTGAACACTGCATCATAGTCTTAAGACAGGGAATATAACACTTAAAAGAATCTATCAATAATATTAATTTAAGTCTACATTTTCCCCTAACTATACATGAAAAACCTTAAGTCTTCTCATTCTCATGACAGTGTTCTTTCTTTATTACTATTATTATTTTTAAACCTTTACCTTTAAGTTTAGAATCAATATTGTGAGTTGGTTCCAAGGCAGAAGAGTAGTAAGGGGGCTAAGTGACTTGCCCTGGGTTACACAGCTTGGAAGCATCTGAGTCTAGATTTGAACCCAGGACCTCTTGACTCTGGAGCTGGGTCTCAATCAACTGTGCCACCTAACTTCCCCCAGTCTTCTAATACTTACAATGTATTACAAACTAATAATTACAATGACACAAGTTTTAACAACTCATTGTAACTCAAGCAGGAATAGCCCCAGGAAAATAGTTGAAATGGTAAGGTAGGTCATCAGCACCCTTTCAGAAAATTTATAGTCAGCGAGTTTAAGTTTGAATCATCTCGGCTTCTTACTAGTGGTCAGACAACCATCTGTCAATGCTGGAAGTACTTATAAACTTTTAATTATTTCTGGTGCCCAATAAGTGCAGGCATAAAACAATGAACAATTTGAGGACAATGTTGTTATCTCAATACCACTTGCCGAATAGAGTTTCTTTGTGAAATGTGGTGCCAAGAGCTGCCAAAGAGAGCATACTAGCAGGGAATCTGTGGAAACAGGCCCTATAACCCAGCTGTTCAGGAACCCTTAGTAAAAAGTCAGCATGGTGATACTGGTGGTGAGTGTGCTTTGTCCCTGTCGTTTGACCAGTGATTGCCACATTATCAAAAAGTCTCCCCTTACAGTGTTTATAGCTATGACCTAAGACCAGGGAGACACAGCTGAGATTTTCAAGATTAACCAGTCCAAATTACCCATTTTACAGATGAGTCACTTAATAGCTAAGTTTAGTGGTTTTCCCATAAATCCCACAGGTTAAAAAGTCATGGGACTAGGATTTGGACTCGGGTCCTCTGACTCCAAAGCCAGCACTGTACTTCACTCCCTCTATAGGATGCTAGAACTGGAAAGGACCTTGGAACCCATTTCGTCTAAATCACTAATGGCACAAATGGGAAGCCCGAACTCAGAGAGGGAAAGAAACTTACTCAGAAATCACACCATTACTTTGTAGTTTAGCTGAAACTAGAACACAGGATTTCTTTTTTAATTTTTTTAATTGAACATTTTTATTTAATTAATTAATTTAGAGTATTTTTCCATGGTTACATGATACATGTTCTTTCCCTCCCCTCTTCCCCATTCCCTCTGGAGCTGATGTGCAGTTCCACTAGGTTTTACATGTGTCAATGATCAAGACCTATTTCCATATTATTGATATTTGAACCAGGGTAATCGTTTAGAGTCTACATCCCCAATTATATCCCTATCGACCCATGTGATCAAGTAGTTGGTTTTCTTCTTCATTTCAAACCCCACAGTTCTTCCTCTGAATGTGAATAACATCTTTCTTATAAGTCCCTCAGAATTGTCCTGGATCATTGCAGTGCTGCTAGTAGAGAAGTCCACTACATTTGATTGTACCACAGTGTATCAGTCTCTGTGTACAATTTTCTCCTGGTAGAACACAGGGTTTCTGACTTGTTTTCCATCATGCCATACAGATTCTTTTTCTACAGACCTAACAAAATGGCATCTCTATGCATATCAGACAACAATCTGTGTTGAGCAATCCTTAGAGGCAAAAGATGGTGTGTGTTGGGGAAAAAAGACCAAAGTGAACATCAGGAGGCTAATGATTCTAAACAAGACTCCCCACTAATTAGCTACGTGGACTTTAACCTCTCCAGATCTGCATTTTGCAGTTGTACAATTCGATATCAAATTCTGATCTCCTAGTAATATTGTGATAAGAAAGAAGAATATGCCTATAAAAGTTTAAAGTACTCTTTAATTAAATGGGTATTTTAATGTAACAAACAATATTTTTAAGTTGAAGGTGCTATGGAAATGTAAGGTGGTATTTACTAGTAGGCAGGAAATGAAAATGGATGGGATTTAATCATAATAATTTGTACTTGACAGACAATATGGAAAGGGACAGACTGTCAGTCTTAGATTGGAGAAATCTTCAGTTCTCATCTTTAAATATTTCAGTAGCCTCCCATGCTGACTAAACAAACAAACCCTGGGCAACCTCAAAACCCCGGAGTCATCGCATTAAAGTGAGACTAGCAATAATAGGCAAAAGCTCTTCTCTCATAATCAGGGAGTTTAAATATCAATTAACTGCCAATTCCCCAGGATTCTCCTCCTCCTATCTCCCTAACTAGCATGAATCAGTCCCAGGACTCAAAAACCTTACTCTCATTCAAGTCTATCCCCAACTGGAGAGTCAACTTGATCTCTCAAAAAGTACAGGTCTGGCCATGTCATAACCCTATTCAATAACTCTATTGATTGTCTATTACCTTCACAACCAAATGTAAAACTTGGTTTGTCATTTATGACCTTTCAAAGCCCGGTTTTCTTCTAACTTTCCAGATTTCTCACATCGTCCTCCTCTTCTCCATATAGTCTGTGATCCAGTGACATGGGTATCTTTGTTGTTCCTTGCACAAGACATTTCATTTCCTGACTAAATTTTCACTGACTATACTCCTTCCCTGTCTTTCTCTCCCTCATCTCCATTTTCTGACCTCCTTGGCTTCTTTCAAATGCTAGTTAGTATTTTACTTTATATAATAAGTCTTTCCCAATCTCCTTTAATGCTAGTGTCTTCCTTCTATTGATTATAATTAAATTATATTATTAAATTATTATTTATCCTGTATATATCTTGCTTGTACATAATTGTTTGTGTGTTGTCTCCCCTACCATATTGTGAGCTTTTTGAGAACAAAAACATTTTTTTTTGGCATCAATCAAATCTTGTAGATAACTTCCATTATTTGTTTTAATCCCTTACTTTCCATTTTAGAATCAATACTGTGTATTGGTTCCAAGGCAGAAGAGTAATAAAATCTAGGCAATGGGGGTCAAGTGACTTGCCCAGGGTCACCCAGCTGGGAAGCGTCTGAGACCAGATTTTAACCCAGGACTTCCCATCTCTAAGCCTGACTCCCAATCCCTTGAGCAACCTAGCCACCCTGCTTCCTTTCTTTTTAATCCTAATCTATATAACATATTGGGAATTGGAGGTGAGGGAAGGATCTATGCTACCATACCATGTTTTTTTTTTCAAAATTAAGTAAAGGAGATGGATCACTCATATATTATATTTCTGTTTCATTTTAGTGATGTGAATTAATGTTAGATAGTATGGTCAAAAGAATGCCAGATCAAGATTCAGAATCTTTGCTATGTACTTTTGGACAAGTGAAATGAGATCAAAAGATCACAGCTTTGGGACTGTAATCAATCAATCAACCAATCAACAAATGCATATCATGAACTTTTCAATGTTCTAGGAGAAGAGAGTATAAAGATTAGAATGACATAATTTCTTCCTTTAAGGAGACTAAATTCTATCATGGAAAACAACAGATAATAAAATAAATGCAGAAATGTAAAGTAATTGAAAATGGTGAAAAAAAAACACTCATGGCTAGGGTGAGGGAATCTAAAGTACTTAGGTGGAAGTTGTCATTTGAACTGAGCATTGGAGGAAATTAGGGCTTCTAAGAGGCAGGGGGAGACTTAAAGGTCAGCAATTCCAAAACTCTCGTTTAAAGATGAGCAAGTTGTAAATACTAAAGATATTAAGTGACTAAGGTCACATCATTAGCAAATAGCAACATTGGATTTGAACTCAGGTCCTTAAACTCTAAATTCTGTACTCTTTGTTCTGCAACATATAATCAATGTAAAGTACTTTATTACCCTAAAGCCCCACATGTAGATACTTTATGGGAATAAAGATGCTTTACTACCAGACTTAAAGCATATGCTTACATGTCTGCATGTGTGAAATAATCACTTTTAGAATATTAAAGTACAATATGTAAGAAACACCCAAAGGTATGTTATTTCTTTAATGCCGTGAACTCCTAACAATACGAATCAGTTCTTTGACTTAGTAAATAAGCTCTAGGGAGTTCCATGAAGCACATAGATGCTGATGGACTTCCCAGAGATGACATTAGTTCTCAACACTTTTTGACTTAAAACCCAAGTCAATTAACATCTTTTACCCTCAGTTACCTCGTCTAAAAAATGGGAATGGTAATACTTCATGTCTATATCACAGGATTCTTGTGAGGATCAAATGAGTTTAATATGTTAAGTGCTTTGTAAAGTGTTACATAAATTCCAACTATTAATATTATTAGTGTCTTCATATGTTCCTGGACAGAACCATTACCTTAATATATTCCTGGAATTATTCTGTAACTATTTATCGGCAGAAACTTCTCTGGAAAGTCAATCTGTTGCCCCAACATAATTTTATTCCAATTTATTCCACTTGCTATCAGAACTCAGTGACCAACTGTTTGACTGGATTAACCAGTCATGCTGTCAAAACATGTTCCCCTGAGGCAAGATTGCTTAAAGATCCCTCCCACCTCACCTTATCTTTACCTCCATCGTGTTTCTCCTTGTGACATTCGCTATACACTGAGCTCTCATTGCCAGTGCTACATTGGTGTGAAATGGAATTCAGAGTCACTGTGATGGATCAGGGCCAACAGAGAAAATACCAGAAGACCGAAGCTCACCACATAAATCAGAAACTACCTTATGCTATGATCCTGACAAATAGATCTTGAAAATATCCAACAGGCAAAGCATAGTTAAGATTTAGAGAGCACACAGCATACCTGAATTAAAAGGCAGCTTCACTAAAAATGAGCTCCTCTCCAGGCAAGGAAAGCTATTGTTTTCATATTTAACAACATAACCCTATAAGGTGTTATGGGGACCTTGTCTCAGAAAACACATCATGTATTTTGCTGAGGGGAAGCTATCCCATTAGACATATGAAACAGAAAGGAAATTTTTCATTGTGCTAATAGATGGGTTTTAGGCGCAGAATAGCAAAAAGACAATTTTTTTGTTCTCTGTACTCAGCCAATTTCCTTTACCTTTCAGTTTTGAGTAATATCCCCAGCCTATTAATATTAAATAGCCAACCTAGTAACCATTTTTAGATGAACAGCAAATATTTAACACTTTAAGTAGAGCATGTTTGTATTCTTAGATCACCTGGTTAGCTTCCCCAGCCCCAATCAGCTTCAACCTTTTAAAGGATCAAGATTAGTATTTCTTTTCTTTCTTTGCTTTGCTCTTTAAAAAGTCACCAACTCAAAGAAAATGAACCTAAGAATACAGAGCATAATCGAGTGGGAAGAGGGTTAAGAATAAACAGATATTTTTTGCTGAACTAAGCCATATCACTAACTAGCTATGGAACTGTAACATCCTGAAAGTCTGTGAACTTTATTTTCCTCATCTGTCGAATGGAAATAATAAAAAATACTAATGTTTGCTATAAGTACCCCTTATGAAACTATGCATTTTATAGCTTTGATTATGTAAATTCACTATATAATTTCAAACTATTTTCAGAAGAATTATCTCATGTAGTTAGGGTAGATTTTTTTTTTAATTATGAGAGAAATGAGGACATTGATTGCTGAGGGGACTTGTTCCTCACTTCAGTGAGAAAGTGGCAGAGTTGTTACTCAAACATAGTATTGCTGATTTGAAGTTAATTTCTTTTCTCATATCATGCTATCTCCCGAAGATATTTTTGAAAAGAAACTAATAGTTGACAAGTTACTTAGATAAAGTTGCAGATATTAATAAAATGTAGTTATTTTATTATTGTTGATATATGTTGGTCCAAAGAAAGGCAGTACAAAATATCATTTCCTTTATCACTAGATTCTAGTATTAAGAAATTAATGAAAAATGAGGATATGATATGTATTTTCCAATATTTGAAGGACTTTCACATGCAAGAAGAATTAAAATTTTCTGTTTGACTTCAAAGGGCATAAGTAGAATCAATAGTTAAATGCAACAAAATTTAAAATTTAGGTTCAATTTAAGGAAATTCAATTCAACAAATATTTACTGGCAAACAACAAAAATAGATTTCAAAAAAATATCCTCCAAGTAAAATTTAGTTGAGAAAAAAATTAACCAATCACTAATCTGAGGAAACATATTCTGGTAGGGACATTTCTGGTTTTGATGCAGCTAGAAAAAGAGAGAATGAATAAGAAGTGTGGATGAGAGAGTTACAGATTGCATTGCAAGGAGTTGGTTTGTAGAAAAACATCATGCAGGAAGAGAATGGAATTCTGCTGTCAACAGGAGATGGGCTAGAACCTCTAGTCAAGAAAAGGAGATCAGCAGCTGGGGAGAGGGTTCTTCTCTCTTTTGAACTTCAAGGGAGAGGGGCATCTTGCTGAGCTCAACCTGTTGTGATGCCTCATCTATTTGAAGAAAATCAGATTAACCATCCCTTCCTCAGTAGTGGATAGACTTTTTTCCTTTGGGGAAGATAAGAGACTATCCATCCAAGAAGATTTTCAGTTGATCTCTTCAATAACCGTACATCCCTTATATTAGGAAAATACAACAGCCTAACTCCACAATCTCACCAGGGACTCAGATTCCCAGACCTGAGCCCTCAACCCCTGAGAGTATTTTAGGTTAAAAATAGAAATTAGGAATTTCCTTAGTTTCCCTCTACCTTAAACCTATCATTCCTAACTACCAAAAAGAATAAATAGATCTTATTAATCCAGAAGAAACTGAACATCTCATTCATCTAATGTACTAAGAGGATCAGGATAATTTCTATCAAGGGAAGAAACCAGAAACCAGAGACTGAAGAGGATTTCCTCCTTACCTTTCAGCTCTGGACCTTGATCAAATCTCTCACCTTCCTTTGTGTAACTCTACCCAAGAGAGGAAGTAGTGTTTCTCTTTATCTGTCCTCTTTCTCTCTCATAGACATTTCGAGCTTTGGTTCCTGATTCCCCAATAGTACAGAAGACAATACCTGAAGGGTCAGTTCATATTATTCAACAGAATGTGACTTCTGAGAAAATGAAAAAAAAAATTTTTTAAAAGAACAGTTGAAACATAAACATTATTGAGGTAAGTGCTAGAAAAAAATATTGTGTCTCTTAGGAGTTAATCTGGTGGGAGCCAACAAAAGTAATAAGGGGTCATGCTGGGATATACTTAATAAAATATAACTTCATTGAAATGCTATGAATATAACTCAAATTATTCATAATACTTTTTATGCTTAGTTATAACTTTATTGAAAGAGTAATAAAGTGTCTGGGCATAGAGATTCTCAAAATTTTTAAGCTTACCAATGAATCAAGATTCACTGATTAATGGGGACAAAGAAACTACATGACTAACCAAATTAAGGCAAGAGTGGAGCCTATTGCAAAGAATGTATCATTCAGTGACCTTAAGAAGTGAGCAAAGAAATGGACCTGATTGGAAATAAGGTTTAATGAAAAGAACATGGAACCAGGAGATGAGGGACCTTGGTTCTAGTTCCAGTCCTCTCTGTTAACAATTTGCTATAGGACCTCAGACAAGCAAATGCATGTTTATGTGTCACAGGAAAAGAACAGCTGCTTCCCTTCCTATCTCATACTCCTGAGTTATTTTTGTTGTTGTTCAGTCATTTTGTTGTTATTGTTCAATCACTTCAGTAATTTATGACTCTTTGTGATTCCATTTGGGATTTTTTGGCAAAAACACTAGAGTTGTTTTCCATTTCCTTCACCAGATCATTTTACAGATGAGGAAACTGATTACTTGACATGGGTAACATAGCTAGTAAGTGTCTCGGGTTAGTTTGAGCTCAGGAAAGTAGGTCTTCCTAATGCAGATCCAGCACTCTTGTCACTGCACCCCCTCAGGAGAAATGAATTAGATAATGACTTAGGAATTTTTCCAAATTAATGTATGGGAATGGAGGAATCAAGATGGCAGAATGAAAGGTTGTTTTATGTCTTAGTTTCCTGGAAACTTTATCCACAATGCTCTAGAAAGTACCAAATTAGTAAAGTCAAGAAAATTTCAGTGTCTTATTTTTCTAGCCTAAAGAGCCTTAGGGAGATAGACAGAAAGGTCTACCAATCCTGGGGTATGGCTGGACAGAAGTTTAGTGCAACAGCAGTAGCAGCAGGCAGAAGAAACAATGAGCTATGGTGTTGGCAGCAGTGGCAGAGAATAATCCAGAATACAGAAAAGGTAAAGGGAATGAATAGTCAGAAAGGCATGCCATAGCACCCAGGTACTACCGTTGGAATTAAGAATAGGTACCATCTGACAGTTCTATAAACTATTTCTCAGTTCTGGGTCACATTTTCAGGGCACAGAGGAGTAGCCACTATTGCACAGGAGAAGTAACATGTTTTTATAAACAAAGTTATGAGTCCCTGATCCCAAAAGTAAAGTTAGAACACAGTTCTAACTTTTGGTTTTGCACATTATCCTGCAGTGGAATAAACCTGGGCAGAGGATAAAAGGCAAGAGGAAGATAGCAATTCAGTCACTTTGAAAATGTGGAACCTCCCAGAGGGGTAACTGACTGAGTCTAGCCAACATTCTATAGAAACTCGGTGACATACAAGTCAAAGACATAAATACGGTAAGAAATTGGCAGAGTACAGATCAGAAGGACAGAGAACAAACCTATCTCTCCCTGGATCATATTATGTTGGATAAACTAAAAATTCACAGACCACCAGAATGAGTTGTGAAAGCAGCAGAAGGACATAAAAGAACAGAAACTCAGAACAGACACCCACCTGGCTTCACCCAGGAGTGAGCAGAGCCCAACAAAATGAGCACACAACCACCACAACAAAAACCAGACCACAAAAAGCTATTGCAGAGACATTCAAGACACAAACACAAAAGAAGACAATGCCTTGAAGATATCTACAAGTAAAGTCTCTAATGAAAAAATAAATTAGAGTTGATACAAGTCTAACAAGAATTCCTGGAAGATTTATAGACAGAGGTTTTTAATTTCTTTTAAACCCTTACCTTCCTCCTTAGAATCAATACTATGTATTAGTTTTAAGGCAGAAAAGTGGTAAGGGCTAGGCAATGCAGGCCAAGTGACTTGCCCAGGGTCACACAGCTGGGAAGAGTCTGAGGCCAGATTTGAACCTAGTACCTCCCGTCTTTAGGTCTGGCTCTCAATCCTCTGAGCTATGCAACCATCCCCTTGATTTTTTTTTTTTAAGAAGGAGGAAAAAGTGATTTTAGAATAAAAATTTTACATAACAAAACATCACAAAGATCCTACATACACTATTATCATGTGAAATTTACACTAGAAATTCAAGGCTTATTCAATATTAGGAAACGAATCAGCATCATTGACTATATCAATAACCTAACCAACAAAAAACATATAATTATATAAATAGATGTAGAAAAGGCTTTTGGCAGAATATAACACTCAATCTCCTTAAAAACATTAAAAAGAATAAGAATAAGTGGAACCTTCCTTAAAATAATAAATAGCATCTATCTAAAACTATCATCAAGTATTATATCTAATGGGAATAAGTTAGAGAAGACCAAATAAGATCAGAAGTGAAGCAACGATAATTGTTATCCCTACTACTATATTTTAATATTGTATTCTAGCTATAGCATTGAGAAGAAAAGCATTTGAAGGAATTAGAACAGGCAATAAAGAAACAAAATTATCACTCTTTGCAGATAATATAATATAATGGTATACTTAAAGAACCTCAGAGAATCAACTAAAATATAGTTGAAATAATTAACAACTTCAGCAAAGTTGCAGGATAGAAAGTAAACCTATATAAATTATTGGCATTCCTGTATGTTATCAACAAAACAACACCAAGAAATAGAAAGAGAGATTATGTTTAAATAACTAAAAAGAGCATAAAATACTTGGTATTCAACCTGCTGAGATACACAAAGTCTATGAAAAAATTAATATTAATAACAACAATAATAAATATCTAACATATGTATATAATTTACTATGTGTCAGGCACTGTGCTGACTCCGTTGCAAAAATTATCTTACTTTACCCTCACAACAACCTTAGAAGATTATTTATTATTGTGATCCCTATTGTATAAATGGGGAAACTGAGACAGGATAAGTGATTTGAGAAAGACAAAGCATAGTAAAGGGCTAAAATAGAAAGTTGGTTATTAGTACATAATTTGGGGAGAAAAATACAGAATGTTATCAAGCAGCTTAAATTAAAATAGAAAATATCATTAATGTCACTTAACCATTCTTAGTTCCAAGTTCCTAATCCATAAAATGGAGATGTTATGTGTCTTCCATACTCCCATAGTCATGATGAAGATTGAATAAGATAATGGACATATAAGTGATTATGAAACATTTCATATTAGTGGAAAGTCATGTTGTACCTACTCTTGGAGATTTGTATATACTTTCTAGGTATTAAATATTACCAAATGACATATTTATATGGTGACCAAAAGAAGTATGATTACAATGGATGGTCAGTGTTTCTATGTGGTGAAAAAGCACCAAGTCTGGAGTCAGGAGGACCTGGGTTCAAATCTGTGTGACCCTGGGCAAGGCACTTAGTCCTGATTGCCTAGAACCCATGCCCTTCTGCCTTAGAGTAGTCTCTAGGACAGAAGGTGAAAGAGTTTAAAAGAAAAAGAATAGAAGTTTTCCCTCCCCAAAATATATGAGATAGTTTCACTTTAGACCCAGAGGTATGTTGCCTTTGTTATGAGGAGAGATAAAGTTGTCTATAAAGTGTACAGAAGAGGATTTAATTTCCTGTTGACAAATTGGGGGGTTGGAATTGAGGAGGAGGGACCTGATGGTGAGATCTAAGTACTGAAGATAGAAAACCTGAATTCTAGTATAGATGATAAAATGAAAACAAAATAGGAAGGACCTGAAAAAGAGTTAAAAAGAAGAGTGTAGATAAGAGGTTGGGTATTCTAGAAATTCAGTGTTGAGGAAAAAATAATAAAGTAGGGCAAATAATATACATCTGCTGATATAGATAGAAAAGGAAATACTTTACTAGCTCATATATATATAAACTGCCAGGAATAAAACTTAAATATTTTTCCTATCAATTCATACATCAAATGTTGACCAAGCAGAATGCCATATTGTCTCTTAATATGTTTTAATGAAAACAATCAGAAACCTATATCTATATAATTTCTGAAAAGATGCTCTGGGGAAAAATAGTGTGTGTGAGGTAGTTTGTAAACACACCAGGAGCAATCCAACATCTGACAGATGGTAGATGCAGGACTGTGGCTGGCTGAATTCTCACAAGCTCATTGAGAACAGAAAAGTTGGGAGGGAGGCAGCAATTGCAATGGATTAAGGAAAAGATATGCAAGATAGAAGAAAGGCCAAAGGGAGCCCTCTGAAGCGGCTCTGCATGAATGGCTTCGCCAATTCCCACTGGATCTCATCTCACAGATGAATTGTAATGTTTCATATGGCCCATCACGTTCCCAAGATAAATGTATGGAAGATGCCCTAGGAATAAAGATCCTCTTTTGACAAATGCCTCCTCTAACGTGTGCTCCAGAGAGTGGAGGAAAAGATGAAAAATGAGAAAAAAAGATGTATGCCATTGAATATGTCCTTAAACCTTGTGGTTAAGAAATGATGCCTACCTAGAGTAAAGGATAAAGGATTGAATCTTAATCCAAGGAGGACTCCCACAGAAAGAGAATAGAATTATTGCCTGCAAAGAGGTTTTAGGCGAAATTCATCTGATGGCAATTATCTTTTGTGTCATCTCCAGACTTAAAGTATCGGGCACAGTTGCCAAAAATCAAATGATAGGACGATGCTTATTTTAAGAGAACACTTTTATTTTCATTATGAACCAAGGGAATTCGGTACTGGTTGTCAGTAGCATGTAAAGAGTCTTGTCAATGTTCAGATATGATAACCATCGGATCACTTCTTGATTTGCTTTGCTGACAGTTTCATTTCTTAGATCATAGAGGAAGCATGAAAAGAAATGTTACTCTGGACTTAATTCTGATCAACAAGGGAAAACTGGTAACTGCAAAAGAGGTAGTTAGAAATTTGAGATAAAATTATCATGCCATATTGGAATTCAAAATGGCAAAAGAAGGAAACGCTGGACATAATCAGGCATGCAAATAATACTTTAGAAAAGAAGACAGTAAACCTAAAAAAATTTCAGAGCAAAGGAAGATGTAATGGAGACAAGAAAGAAAGAGAAAAAACTGGCAAACAGAAACAAATAAAACATAGTTTTAGATATGCATATATCTTTTTCTTAAATTATGCCTGTGGAGAGAGCTTGAAGGGAGGGAGGGAGATATTGGGGAATTTTAATATAGCCAACATACAAATAAATAAATTTCATTTTTTTAATTACAAGAAGCTTGAGAGAGAAAGAAGACTAAGAAATCAAAATCTTACTATATAATCAGAAATTCTTTTTATGAAGAAGAATGGGGGAAGGAATTAAAGAAATCATGGCTTCACAGGGAACTCTTAGGTGAATTCAGATTTTAAATGATCAAAAAAAAGAGGTGAGATACATAAAAATAATTTTGACTATGGCTTGAAAATTTAAGAATAGACTCAGAGAGAAACTACTTTACATGGTGCTCTAGCTATATGTACATATCTATCTATCTATCTTAGTTTTTGTTGCATTCTGACAGTATTTAGTTGTCTTTTGCTTTGTCAGTCTGTAGGTGGAATTCCCAACTCTTTTGAAGGGATGATTTAAATTGTTGCCTTTTATTTAATGTCTAATTATTTTAATTTAAACTGAAATTCACTTTTGCAGGATATGCTATTTGGGGGCACCAGTTCATCTTTCTCTTCATGTCATATTCCAATTTTCTATTTGATTTCTTGTAAATAGAAAAGCAATATGATATACGAGTGAGTGGGCAGGCTTTGAAGCCAAGAAGACCTGAATCTTCTAAGTCTTTAGCTTCATTATGATAATTTTGGTGAGTTAAATTTAAGGTTTGTTTCCATTAACTTTCTATTTCTCTCTAATATCTAATAAACTTCTTTTGTTCTATACATGCAACTTCTTGGGTCACAAAGAAAATCTTCCTAGTATGCAAAAGTACCCAAGTCTCTTCTAACTAGCATGGAATCAAAAAAGACCAGCTGACAATTTCCCTACTATTACCATAATAATCAGTGTAGAACTGTAACTGAAGTCTGTGCCAGGCAATTATTATCTACATTTTATAGATGAAGAAAAATAGAAATAGAAGAAAAAAATAGAAAAATAGAACTTAAAAGTCTTACCTAAGGTCTTATAGAGAGTAAATATAAGAGATAGCAATCAGACCCCCATATAATGACATCAATGCTCTTTCCATCCTACCATATCCCCCAAATCTCCAAACAATGTCAGTTATATAGGGTCAGTAAAGGGAAATCACAGTTAGTATGCCAAAAGACTTTGAACAAAAAAGTCAGGGAATAAAAGCAGTTCCTGTGGGAAAAAAGAAAAGGTAACAAGAGGATCTGACTCTTAATCTTGCACTAAAATTTTAGTAGTCTTTAGTATTATTGTAAAAGTTATTTAACCACTGTGAGTTTCGGTTTCCCTACATGTAAACTGAGAATAATAGCACCCACCTCTCAAGGTTGTTAAGAAAAATCAAATAACAAAAGTACTTAACCAATCTGAAGGCACTACATAAATGTTTGCTATTATTGTTTATTTAAAGATTACTTTTAGCTGATTTTAAGATAACTATGCTCAATCTGCTAAGAAAAATGTTATCTTATGTTGTGCTAGTAGTGTTTAGATCAAAGGATGTAATTGAACCATTATATATTATGAACTGGCCAAAGATCTTTTGGATTATAGTGCCTAGTTCCAAGTGCCACACCTCATGAGGACCAGTAACAAATGAAAGGAAGTAAGACTTGGATAGTTTGGATTTCAAATCATTCCATATTAAGTATAATTGAGGAAACGGGGGGATTTTTAGTGTGAGAACTTGTGGATATACAAATATCTAATTGTCAAATGGAAAAGAAAGAAAAGTTATTCTGTTTGGTCCCAAAGGACAGACCTGAACCAGTGGGTAGAAATTATAGGAAAACAAGTTTCTGCTCAAAAGAATTGATGATGGCTGTTGCCCTTTGTCCTCAAAGAGAACCACAATGATGTCACTGGCAATGTCTTTTTACTAGAACATAAATTGGATTTAAGTGAGGCAGAGCTGACAAAGTCATTGGCCTCACTATCTCTTCCAGAGTAATCAAAGTCCAATGGCAAGACAAAAGTCAAAATGACTGGTGATGGGTCAGAATACAGAGGATGACCTTGACTTCTTCCATCTCTAACCAAGCTCTAAATGCTTCACAGTACTTGCTTACTCTACCTTTACCCATGTTGGAACAAATTGTTCTCATCCACCTTTTCTGCTAGGGAAAGTCTTTGCATATCTGGGGAAGACACCTACCTAAATCACTGATGTGTTTGTGCCCTATTGTTACCTTCAACCAGATGTATCCTGTTATTTGACAGGATAATTTGCTGGGGAATGGCCACTGTGCATGCTTTTCGTTCCTTGGAGTCATAAGTGAGAGCTGGGTGGCAGGTGGACACCAAAGGGGGAAAGCAATCTTGCAAATGGCTCAGCAAGCCTTTGCACCAGGGATACTGGACTTCTCTGAACACCTCATACACACAAATACACAATACACACATACATATATAATATATACATTTATGATATACTTACATGGATATCACTTTATTCTTTCAAAATAGAACCTCCTGAATAACTAGCAAAATATGATGTGAGAAGTTATCACTTCAATAATTCCTCTACCTAAAATTGTTCTTGCCCTCCTCAAAATTCCCCTACATTTCTTTATTTAGACATCCCCTTTTCCCTACTCACAAGGTATGTATATGCCTTAGATCATAGCTTTCATCTATTTATGTTGGAAATCTCCCTTTACCCACAACCATCATAGAATATAAGATCTTTGAGAGTCTGTGTGTGTGTATGAGAGACAGACAGACAGACAGACAGACAGACAGAGACAGAGAGATAGAGACAGAGACAGAGATAAGAGAGACAGACAGAAACAGAGACAGAGACAGAGAGACAGAGAGTGACAGAGAAAGAGAGAGAGAGAGAGAGAGAGAATAAAGCTAGATATAGAGATGAAGATAGAGAAAAAGAGAGATAACTATAGATATAAAATAGTAATTTTCATCATTAATAATAATTAAGGAATTCTCTACCAAGAGGTGAAAACCATGATTCATTATCAGTCTTCTGGAGTCATCATCTATCATTGCATTCAGACTTCTAAAAGTA
Organism: Monodelphis domestica; assembly: GCF_027887165.1. NCBI lineage: Eukaryota > Metazoa > Chordata > Mammalia > Didelphimorphia > Didelphidae > Monodelphis > Monodelphis domestica. The sequence continues at coordinate 411,401,852 of NC_077229.1, read as the reverse complement.
TTTTACTGTTGTTTTCCTTTATGATGTTGTAGTCATTTAAAAAAAATTGCTCTCAGTCCCCTTTCCTTTTAGTCTGCATTAGTTCATCCAAATCTTCCCAGGTTTCTCTGACCTTGTCCCTTTTGCTATTTTTAATGGTATGATAATATTTTACTATGTTATGATGTTGTGATATGCTCAAGCATTCTCCAATTGATCAGCATCTACTCTGTTTACAATACTTTGATAAAACAAAAGCTGTTGTTGTAAACATGTTTGAAAATATTGACCCTTTCCTTATTTATTTGATCTCTTTGGGGGATACAGCTACTGATAGTTTTATGGTGGGGTCAAGGGGTTCAAACAGCCTGGTGACTTTTGGGTTTAGTTCTAAATTGCTTCTTAGAAAGGTTAGATCAATGCATAGCTCTACCGATAAAATGTTTCTTTATGCTTCTCTAGAAATGGTATCATATACTGCCTTGAATTGTAATTGATAGTGTAGCATTCTGAAGAAATTGCTGGGGGAAACCATAGGGTGTTTTTCCTAAGAGATCTTTAACCTGAGATACTTTTCTAAATGGGACAGTTTAAATTGAGTCCTTTGTTGCTCTCTGTTTTTCCCCCAGGCCTTTTTTGATACCCCAATATCTCTATCCCTGTCAGTTTTTCATTTATCCTATTTCCGAACCTAAACCCAGACTCAATGAACAATCTTTCAACTCTTCTGGTCCCTGAACTAGTGGCTCAGCTTGATTTCTGGTCTGTAAGTCCACCCTTTGGCTTCACATGAAGATTTCTGCCATGTCTATCATCTGACCCACTATTTAGTGGATGTCCTCTGGGCTCTTCTATTAATTATATTAGATTAGACTTCACTTAGTCCCTTAACTGAAATTCTATTACCATCCTCTGATCTGAAGTTCTATTTTCTCCAGTTTTTCTCTTTTATTCCCTATTTATGTCCTAGATTTTTTTCCAGTTTTCTCATGGGGTGATTCCTCCACTATCAAAACAAAAATATTTAAATTTTTCCAACACTCCCTCCCCAGTATCATTATCCAGTAGAACTCGTGATGAAGTGTCCACTTCTTATCCTTATCAAATTCTCATATCTCAGACTCTTATCTGAGAATGCCAACATCATCTTCCTGTAAAACATTTTAAAATATGTCAGATTCAACAATGGATATTTTATCACAGTTCCTTAAACTCTCATTGATTTAATTCATTATAATGGGGGGGGGGGTGTAGAGGAATGAATATTTTTATAAAAAATTCTACAAAACTTTTTTTCATGTTAACAAGCTAAAATCTAACTCCAGACTATTTGACAAAGTAACAATAGATTTGTAATCAGAAGATTTGGATTTAAATTCCAGCTCTGCTAGTTAAAATTACTTACAATTTACATGGCTTTGAGTCACATCCCTCCTCAGCATGTTTTCTTGTCTGTCAAATGAAGAGGTTAGACTGAATAACCTTAAAGGGCCCTTAGGGCTAAAAGCACTGCATATGGAGCCAGACAACTTGGGTTCAAATCCCAGGTCTATTGTTTTTCATCTGTATGACCTTAGTCAATTCACTGGATCTTAAGGGGATTCACTTTCCTAATCTCTCAAATGAAGGGGTTAGACTAGATGATCTCTAAGGTGGTCTTTTTCAGCTCCAAATTTATGTTTCTATGAGCTCCATGGTCTTTATGACTTCTAAGTCTAGCAGGGTAAAATAAACTTTGCAATTAGCCATGTGCCTTAGCACTTTAATTAATTACAAATGCAAGACTCCTGTTAGAGAAAATATCTACTTAATTATAATTGATGGGGTGGAGCTCCTTCCTCCAGAAGTTAATTTGAGACGCTGGATATGCCCAAAACCATAGTTTGCTGGTAATTGATGCAATCAGATGTTGAAAGATAGGTGAGCTGTGAGCAAATGAACTCTCATTGAGGCAGCAGGAGATGACACGAGACCTCAATATTTATGTGATGAAGCTATGATTCCTCAAACAGCCTTGTCTATTTTGAAACAAGAGAAACTATTATCCACAGATAAAGCTTGATTTAATGTTAAAGAACTGTACGATGACTTTCTAGAAAGAGACATTGAGAGAAACAAATACACTCAAAGTTAGGGATTATGGATTTTACTTGGTTGCCAAACTTTGAAGCACAAAAGATCTCACTGACTAATTCTAATAAAACTCATTAGCCTTAAAAAAAATGCATACACACACGTACAAATATAGTGCTTTTGTTTTAAGCTTTATCAATTCTTTCAGGTTACTCTTTGATTTGAAATCTCTCACTTTTCCAAGCTAGCAAACCTGTTTGGCAATGACAATTTGAGATATAGGAAAACAGTTTTAGAATCATAGCATGTTAGAGTTGCAAAGGGTCTCAAATTTAACTTGGTCCAACTGTCATTAAAAAAGAAAAATTAACAGTGGCCTGTGGAATTTGAGGAATTTGATCAGATTTGATCAGGGTCACACAAATTAAATACAGGTGAATCCAAAATATGAACAGAGATATTCTCATTCTCTACTCTGTTACATTTTCCAAAATACCACATCATCTCATTATTTCAGCATAGGTCATGTTATTAAATAATGTCCACATTACTGGAAAAAGATGAAGATGTTTCTATGTGACCTGTTCAGATCAAACTCTGAGACGTAAAAATTGCATCTCAATTTTCTCATATGTACAAAACTGGCATGGGTCACCTAAACACCTTTCCTGAATTTTGGTGACAGCAGGTAAATGATAACCAACACTTCCTCACCTCTCATCTACATTACTGAAGTAGTCTCTAGTTAACTCCTCTGACTTTAATCTTTTCTCTCCAGTACATCCTTCATATTGCTGCCATATTAATCATTCTAAAACATTGCTGCTATCATGTCATTCTCCTAAACACTAAACTAACTGCCAGTGTCTTCCTACTACTTACAAACCAAGTCCTGATTTCTCTGTCCAGCTATCAGACTTTTCATAATCTGTTCCCACTACATAACTAACCATATCTGTCTCTTGCCTACCCTATGCTTAATTTTTGTTGTTGTTTTCATTCACATGCAACTCTTCATGGCTTCCTTTAGAGCTTGGCAAAGATACTAGAGTAGTTTGCAACTTCCTTCTCCAGTTCATGTTACAGATGAGGAAGCTGAATCAAATAGGGTTAAATGACTTGCCCAGGGTCACACAGCTAGTAATTATCTGAGATCAAATTTGAACTGAGGAAGAGGAATCTTTTCAACACCAAGCCCAATGCTCTATCCACTGCATCTTCTAGCTTCCCCCATGCTTATTTCTATTTCCATAGTATATCCCACCTCTACTTACTTTTCCTTAAGTGAATCCTACCCATTCATCAAGTTTTAACTTAAGTCACACCTCCTCTACAAAGCTTGCCCTAACTCTCAGGCTTCACTGATTTCTCCCTTTTCTGAACTTACATTTCAGTTACAAAGAGGTCATTAGTATCATGCCATGTAGCACTCATCACTCTCTAGCTATTGAATATTTTAATCAGCCTAGATTGTAAGCTTCTTGATGATAGAGATAATTTCATCTACTCCTTTTTGTATTTATTCCTATTAAATATTATGTTATTAATCTAGTCCATTGATATCCTTGTAAACTCTGATTCTGACATCCAAAGAATTAGACACAGGCCATACTCAGTCTAGTTAGTCTGGCCTTTTCAGCCACCAAATTGCATCTGCCCAGCAATGGCTGTTCAGTGATTGAAATTTGCAATGACCAAGGGGAAGTTGCGGGGGGGGGGGGGTGAGAATAACCCTAATTGTTTACATTCTGGTTGATTTGGTTGAGTTGTTCAGATAGGGGTAAACATTTGCAGATTTCCCCTCCAGACAGTGGCAGGGGATCTGAAAGCATCTGCTAACTATGCATGGAGTGTGCCTTAGAACAGCACAGGCTGTCACCATCAAGAACAAATGGTATCACCTGCCACCATGCTGTGGCATTCCATTTTATAAAATGATATGTAGTTATTAAGCAGTGAGAGATATTGATTTCTTGGTGTGTCTCTTGCTTGCTCAATTGCTTTGGTTACAAAAACAACAACAAAATGTATTATAAATAGACTGGGTAGACATAAAAAGTTTTATTCCTTTTGCCTTGATAAGCAATATTTACCTTTTGTCCTAGTGAACCATCAACTCCTACAAAGTCTGTCTAGGTTAGAGACGATCTCTAAAGAAAGATAAAAAAATGCAAGAAGAGATTAAAAATAACAACTAGAAAATTATACTAACAATGAGGTATAATGGAAAGAGCCTGGTACTTATAGAAAAGAAATCTCATTCCCATCATGGCGTTATGTGAAATGCTGTTGTTCAGTTGTTTCAGTTGTATCTGACTAATTGGGACCCCATTTGGGGTTTTCTTGGCAAAGATACTGGAGTGGTTTGCCATTTCCTTCTCTAGCTTATTCTGCAGATGAGGAAACTGAGGCAAATAGGGGTGACTTGCCCAGGGTCACACAGCATGAGGTCAAATTTGAACTCATGTTTTCCATGATTCCAGGTATGGCACATTATCCACTGTGTCACTTAGCTGCCCCTATGTTACATGAACTATTTCTTCTACAAAAGCCTCAATTTCTATAAAATTAAGCAATTGTCCAAGGTGAGGAGAGTTATGGATGCATTGCTTATTGACATGGGTGAAGGAAGTTTCCAAATTGTTGTGAGTTCCTCCCATTCTAAATGATATTACATGCCTGTTTCAAAACAAAACAAACAAAAAAAAGTGAGGTAATTACATTCCTGTGACTACTTTATAGAGTAATTATGAGGAAAAGAGTTCATAAAACTTACAGATCACTGTCTGATTGACTAGAGTATAGTACTCTAGGACAATGAATAGTAGTTCTAATAGTAGTGGTGACTGTGTTAATAGTAAAAATTATTATAGTTGTGTCAGTTCTAAAATTATAACATTACTAGTGCCAAAGCCACAGGAAGGCTTCTCACAGTACTATTTTGAAGAGTGCTGCCCTAGATTTCTTGATGGAGGTAAGTTGAATTTTCCTTCCTAAGTCTGTACGGGATTTGATATCTTGTTGGAAATATAGAAGGAATCTCTTTCTTCTTTTTAGGTAAATCCAGTGAGATGTTCCCCAAAGATATGAAAATCCAATTTTCCACTCTATCAAAGGAAGAAAGAACTTCTAGGAAGTTTGTTAGAGACTTAAGGAACCTAATCTCTCCTCCTTCATAAGTAGAGAAATAAATAGTTCTAAGACTCTGTGTGTGTGTGTGTGTGTGTGTGTGAAGGACAAAATTGAATATGAGGAAGTTATATTGAGGAAAAAGGTCAGAAAATGAACCTTTGCTAAAGTGGGAATTGTCCCCTTCTCAACTGTCTGCCATGCAGAGAGCATTTGTAATTACAGCCCCACGATTACCTTATAGACATTTAATAGCTTAATAAGAATTTTAATGGCTATCTTTCAACATGAGAAATCCCACTGTGTAAAATGGGCCTATAAAATGTAATGCAGCTGTGTTGTGGCCTCAAACCAATCACAAGCAGATTCTATTAAGCCCCCCATATGATAGGAAGTGGTGGCTTTCAGACTTGGTGGGACTTTGACTAGACTTCCTTTCATATACTCTCACACAGCACGCTACAACCTGCAAGGAATGGCAGACTTCAACCCATGGTTTTAGTGGTGTCTTCCATAGGAGGTCCTTCCTGACTGGAAGACCAGTTGTCTTCACTAGAATTACTGCATGTTTACTTTGTAGGAATCTTGTATAAACATATATGTAGAAAAATATATGGAAAATATATACAAACATGTGCATACCTGCAAGATATATACACATACATATATATATATATATATATATATATATGAACACAGACGTACACACAAGTGTGAAACACACACATACATACATTTTGTCTCCCTCATTAGAAAATAAGCTCCATAAGGGCAGGGAATTTTAATGGTTTTCCTGTATTTGGACTAGTTCTGACATGTAAATGTTAAATACGTGCTTGTTACTGATTAATTAGAAAATGAATGAAGCATAGATAGGATCAGCTAGATGTAAGCCACCTAAGTGAAAAAAATGTGTATGTGAATTGCAAATAAATGTAAAGGAAAACATAATGGAAAAAATAATGTTTTACATTTGTTCCTAAGAGTATGATTCCAAAAGCACAGCTATGATCTCATTTGGTCTTCTCAACCTATTTCTGTGGAAGGGAATGATGGGTAAGAAGGACTGATTCTACCTACTCCAGCCAAATGAAGTCAACAAAAATTTATTAAGTTTATTTATTTATTATTATTTATTTATTATTATTTATATAATATAATTATATATATAATATATAATAATAATAAATATAAATATTATTATATTTATTAAGGGATACAAAGAAAAGGGGAGGGGGGTGAAAAAAGTCTCTGTCCTCAAGGAACTTATCATCTAATGAGAGGCAGCAAAAACAAGACATATGCATAATAAATTGGAGATAATTCCAGAGGGAAGGAATTAGCATAAAAGGAGATTGGAAAAGATTTTTTTGTTTGTTTTTGTTTTTGCACAAGTTGATATTTTAAGCTGAGATTTGAAGAAAAACAGCAAGTAGAGATGAGGAAAGAGAAAATTCCAGGCACAAGTACAAACTTGTGAAAATATACCAAGTTTAAATAGAACATCTTATGTGAGGAACAGCAACGATTCAAATATCACAAGGTTGCAGAGTATTTGAGTAGGGGTAAGATGTGAGCAAAGAAAAGAACAGAAAGTGCCCAGTTTTCTAGAATAAAATGTAAACAGATGATGTTCATGTTTTAACAAAGAGGTAAGTGAGAGCCAGTGGAGATAAGAAGTGAGTCATGTGGCCAGTAAGAACATCATATTAATAGCTGAGAAGAAAATAGATTCAAGTAGAGAAAAACTTTAGACAACCAACCATATGTCTTTTGCAATAAGCCAGGTGTGAGATGATAAAGATTTACCTGATGTTAGAGAAGCTGACAGGGAAAATAGGACAAATATTACAAAAATAAAAGAGAGAAGAATTGGCAATTGATTAGCTATGAAGTGTGGAAAAGAGTGAGGCATTAGGGACACATTATAAGCCTCAGGGACTTGGAAGACAGTGGTGCTATGGACAATAATAAAAAAAAAAATGAGAAAGAGCAGAAAATTTGGAGGGAAGAGAATGAGTTCATGCAGTCAATGCCAGGAACTGTGTGCTAAATGCTAAGGATAGAGTCAAAAGATAGTCTCTGCTCTCAAAGAGTTTACAATATAAGAGACTGACAACTGCAAACCAGATAAACTGGATATATGCAGGATAAATTGAAGTTAGCTAACAGAGTGGATAACTCAAGTGTAAAAGAAAGAGGGAATAAACAAAGATGTCTCCAAGGCAATTGTCTTGAGAAATTATAGCGGGAAGAGGTACTGTGAAGAAAAATAGAGAAGTTAGGATGAGAATAACAGTAGGCCTGCCGGTAGATGTTTCAAAATTGAGCTGCTATGAGGACATGCAAGAACTTGAAGACTTTGTGATACCATGGAAAGTTTAGTAGATGCAGAATCATAACACCTGGGTTTTGACATGTCTTGATTTCTCTAGACTGCTTTCTTGGTTCTCAAACTTCGTCTATTATACAACAGAAATCTTCTCACCGTGAATTTTCACTTCAGCACCTGATTTCATACATTGGAAATACCCTCTGTCCTGGTGACTTCTTTTTCTTATCATTCAGTTTCCTCCCAGAATATCCATTTTAAGGAAAATGTCCAGACCAGTCACATCTTTATTCCTCTTCAGGTTAAGTTATGAATTTCTAAATTTTTTCTACCACCATAAGTCCTCTCTGAGTACCACCCTTCACCTCCTCCATTTTTAGCTTCTTTTCATGTATTATCTTCCCTGAGGACAAAACTGTCCTATTTGTTTTTGTATTTCTAGTTTTTGTACAGTGCCTAACATATCATAATAAATACTTAATAGCTTTGCCAGACTTGAATGCTGACTCTATCACTCTGCTACCTGTATGACCTTGGATTATTCACTTATGCTATGATTAAAATTCTCTGGAGACTATATATTAATTTATAGTCCTTTATTAAATAATTTATAAAATGAGCCAGAGAAGGAAATGTCATCAGCCTTGTGTGGCCTGCCATTTTTCCTTTAGCAGCCTTCCAAGAGCCAGCTGAAAAGTGTGCCTACTCCCTCTGGATTCCCAGGAAAAAGGCCCCACTTCCTCCCAGTACTACTATTTAAGATCTTAATGAAGTCTCTTTCCAAGGCCCCTTTGATTGGAGAACACTAACTTCACTTTGGACAAAAAGTGAGTCTTCTGGATACCAGGAGTCATGAGATTTTTGGAATGGCTGCAGAGTGGGCATAGCTACTTTTCTCTACCCCACTATCTTTCTTCTAGGCCACTGTCTTAAGAGGGTTGTTTACAGCAGAACAAAAAAGCTTTGTGTTCTTTTTCAACCAGAAGGTCAGGGAAGAAGCTTCAATCTTGAGATTTAACCTTTCTCCCTTGAGTTGCCAAAGAAAGGGATACAAGTTAATGGTACATTTTCATACTTATTCTCTTAGGGTCTCCAATTTCCTCATCTGCAAAATGTAGAAGTTGGCTTAAACAACCTCTTTGGGCCTTCTTTTTAAATACTCTTATGTTCTTATAATACAGATGAAGATATCCACCAGATAATTGAAAGTATAGAACTGAATCTTTGGGAAGGAAGTAGGGATGGAAATCTCTATGTTGGAATCATTGGGAAAGTGTCATCCAGTTGCTAAGATGGAGATGGCAGAGTAAGAAACACTGAGAGCCCTCTGACCACCCTCTAAACAACCACAGAAGAACAAAAATGCTTCAAAATGAATACTGGAGTAGCAGAACCAACAGAAGAAGTGAAACAGTGCTCTAGCTTAGAACAAACTCAAGAGACAGCGAAGAGGATTATTCTCTTTAGGGCATGAGGAGAAAGCACTGAATAAGCCTCAGCAGAAATCAGATGTTGGCTCAGTACAGCCTCAGTAGGGGTAAGAGCAGGAACCAACATAATACAGAACAAACAGCAGTGGGAGAAAAGTGGCTCTGATAGTCCAACCAGAACAGAGCCAGGCATGATCTAGCACGGGCAGCAATGGAAGGAACTCAGTCCAACAAGGTCCAGTTTCAGCAGGATTGGGCATAACTCAACCAGAACCAGCTGAACTGAATAGCTGCAAATTTCTACAGTGCAAACCAACCAGGCTATCTCTGCAGAGGACTTAATCTGATACAAGACTGCTGAGCTGATCTTGGGCACAGTAAAAGTGAGGGACAACACTCCCTCCAACCCAAGAATAGGGCTAAGCTTCAGTTGATAGACAAAAATCAAGGAAAAAAAATAACTCTGAAATGAGCAAAAGACAGAGAAAGGGCCTGACACTAGGAATTATGTGGTTGGCAGTGATAACTATGCCATGTTAAGTGGATGAGATCCCAAAGAGGGTGAGGTTCAAGAGTGAAAATAATAGTCTAGGAAATAACGTTTGTAAATATTTATACTTTAATGAGAAGTATAAGGAGACAGGAAAAGAAATGGAAAATGGTCAGAGACAGGAAGAGAACCAAGAGGCCCAATGTGACATAGCCAAGAAAATATGAAGAAGACAATGCCAGATGTCATAGACAAATAAAGAAAATATAAAAAAAAATCAGTAAGATGTTTTTCAAAGGATTGCCAAAAATAATAATAGCTAGCATTTAACCTTTTCCCCTTGGGTACCATGCTAAAAACTTTACAAATATTTTATCATTTGATCTTCACAACAATCTTTTGAGGTTAGTGCTATTATTTTCACCATTTTACAGTTCAGAAAACTGGGGGAAACAGACAGAAAGTAATTTTACCAGAGAAATACAACTAAGAATCTGAGAATAGAAATTGACTCAGGTCATCCTGATTCCAGGATTGGTGCTCCATCCACTGTGCCACCCATCTGGCTCAAGAATAACAAAAGACATGAGGGGGCAGCTGGGTAGCTCAGTGGATTGAGAGCCAGTCCTAGAGACGGGAGGTCCTAGGTTCAAATCTGGCCTCAGCCACTCCCCAGCTGTGTGACCCTGGGTAAGTCACTTGACCCCCATTGCCTAGCCCTTACCACTCTTCTGCCTTGGAGCCAATACACAGTATTGACTCCAAGACGGAAGGTAAGGGTTTAAAAAAAAAAGAATAACAAAAGACCCAGGTGTTCACTCTCCAGAGCTAGCATAGCATCTAACCCAAAAGAGGTATTTAATAAATCCTTGATGACTGAGATTATATAAAGTAAATTTATAATAGATCCATTCACATAATTTGGTGATTTCCACCTGCAATGTTCAGCAGCTCCAGAAAGAGAGAATATGCAGATGGCAAAAGTTATCTATAACCAAGGGTTCCCTGGATGAAAGCGATAGAAGATCTGGAGATAGATGATTCAAGATAATGAAAAACAGAACTTTTTGCTTGTCTATATTAAAGATAAAAAGTATCATAAAAAGGTTACTGTTAACTTTCTCATTCAAAATTCACTGAAGATGAAGTCACTTCCCACTTATTCCTTTTGTCTTTGCAAAGGAATAGAGATAATACAGATTTCCACTTACATGTCTGCTCTTGTCATAGCATGTGATGAAACTGGTCACTAGTCCTTAGCAATTCTTGGAAAATGAGAACAACGCTGGGACAGAGAAAGAGAATCTTCAGGTACCTGTCACTCACTTCCTTTCCTTTGCAAGAATGGTTTGACAGTTGTAGAAATGTACCTTGAAAGAAATATCACCTGAAATCAGAGTAACTGTCCCATCTTCAAAGGACTAGTTCATGTAGCTACTACTGAATTTTTAAAATCAAAAAAGAAGCTTCAGTAAAATGTGAAGTGTCCATTGGTGGTATTCTGTGCCAAAAAAGAATATGTAGACCTAAAATTGAATAGTGCCATGCACGGCAGGAATAGGAATGGAAGCAACATTTTGAAAGTCTTTCAAATGGGATTTCATTGACTGTGCACAAGGAAAAACTACCTATCTGGCATTATTTTTTATAGAGAGAAGCAAAGGGTACTTTAACCAAAATTATATCTATCACTTGCCAAGCTGATGAAAAGAATTCTTTTTACCAGGAAGACAAAGCCTTTCATTCCACAGCTACAGAGAAAGCTTATAAGACAAAAGCAATGATCACATATTAGCTTTAAAACATTCTTTCTTAAGAACTTTGTTGTGAGGCAACTGAGGTTCTCAGAGAATGCTGATGATTTCCTACAGATCATGAGGAAATTATATCAAAACTGGGATTCTACCTATATCCAAATTTAACAAGCAAATCATTTTTATTTTCACCCCAATCTTTGAAATAAATATTGAATGGTGAGAGATTCTAGGGAGTCTCAAATTGCAAACTCCCTTCTACTAATATCAATTCAATAAAAACTATTCTTTGAGCTCAGTAATTCACAGTTCCAACTTCACTCAACTGTACTATCTTGCAATCTAGAGGTCAGCACAGTCTGTTATTGTAAGTCCCTTGAGCTAAGAATGTTTCATGTATATATGCATATATATATATATATATTTAAGTTTTATTGTTTCTTAATAATGTAATAGCCACAGCTCAGATTGTACAAAAACAGGTGACTGGTCATATTTGATCTTCAGGCCATCATTTGCCAACCCTTGATCTAAATTATAAATATTCATTTTATCTACCAATATAGCATAATAACTTTGTTAAATGCTAAATATGAATTATATCTCTATATAAAATATTTACATACATCTATATCTATATACATAATATATCTATAACATTTCACTGATCTAATATTCTTCTGATTGGTTGAATTGTCCTGTTGAAAAATAAAATTTGGTTAGTATGTCTAACCTGTTCAGCAAGCCTTATTGACTCTTACTTTTTAATGGTTTCCTTCTTAATGTTCAAATATTTTCTCCTTAATAGTCCATTCTAGAATTTTTGCCAGGAATATGTCATGATCTATAGTTTGCAAATGTTATTCTCTCCCTTTTCCATTAAAAAATTGTTGACAATATGAGCCCTCTACTTCCATGCCATTTTTCATTTTCACCAAGACCATTGAAAAATCATTAGTCACATTTAACATTTCCTTCAACAAAAAATTCTCAGTATTATTATGTTATTAGCTCTTCTTTCTGTACCTTAGAACATATTTTACCTGGTCCTAGGGGCCTGAACTCATTGAGGTAGACTGAGCATTTGACTATTTTCTCACTTCTCTTGGGTTTCTGTTTCTGTTTTCAATTTCTGTTTGTTATTTCACTTTTGTTCTATCTTTTACAGGTCTAAATCATTCTCCTTTTAAGAAAAAAGGAACATAAAATAGGAGTTTAGTATTTCAGCCTTATCATCATTATGCCAAGCATACTGAAGGAAGGAAGGGAGGGAATAAATATTTATGTAGTGCCTACTATGGGACAGGCACTGTGTTAAATGTTTTTTTCAAATATTGTCTCATTTGATCTTCACAATAATTCTGTGAATTAAGTGTTATCATTATCTCCATTTTGCAGTTGAGGAACCTGAGATAAATGGAGGTTAAAGAGGGTAAGTGACATGGCCCAGGGTTACACTGCTAGTAAGTATCTGGGCTCACATTTGAACTCAGATTTTCATGACTCAAAGCTCACTGTACTACCTAACAGCCTCTAAATACTGAACAGTTTTATTCCTTCTTTATTCTCTTCCTTTGAAAGAGGAATACTTAAAAAAGTATTTTTGACAACTGTTTCTGTCTTTAGAATTCATCACCAACCCAGCTGATTCCAGGATTTTGCACTGCTTAAGCTATTCTTAAAAGACAGTGACTCTTGTATTAGTGTAAAAATTAAAATCAATATCCAATACTCCAAGTATTATATTTAATAATATTTATTAAATACTGAACTTGAAGTAAAAGATTCAAGATTCTAATTAATACATTAGTCTTCACTTATTAATCCTTACTTCTGCCTTCTATACATGTCTTTTAAGAATCTGTTTGTCAATAATTTCCCTGTATATCGACATCAGTTCTCTAGGCAGCTTTCCTTTCTTCAACTCATCACAAGCAGTTGTAACTGTCTTCAAAATTTCTTGTATTCATTGAGTTTTTATGTTGTTTAAGATAAAGAGCTGTCTGATACCAATAAGAAACTCCCCTGTTTTCTATAGGACCAGTAAATTGAGAATATTTTCTAAATTTCCTAATAAAGACATGGTAACACAGAGCAGAGAAGTAGAAATGATAAATAAGGAAATGATAGGAAACAACTCTTACAGTACCATTCCAGTGAAGAGGCTGAAATGGATTTGACAGGTCTAGTACCATTGAAAGGAGCAGGCAGTGGATATGAGAAAGAATAGGAGCAGCAAGGACCAATAATTCTTGGGCAACTACATCTAATATCACCCCATGTTCAAAAATGATGCATAACATCCTATTGCCTCTAGGATAAAATATTAGGGCCTTCTAGAATCTGGCCAGCCTAGCTATCTTTTAAGCCTTAAGACTGTTGGCTGTCATAACCTCTCCAGTAGTAATAATAGTATTGGCTTGATTACTTTTCCCTGTGCAAGAAAGTAAAACTCGGGCTGAGGCACTCAGCAAATAAGAGTATGTATGCATGCATTGGCTGCACAGAAGAAAAGATGCTTTAGTAGGTCCCAATTTCAGAGTAGAAAGCTGGATGGAATGTGAAGCATAGTCTGAGAGTTCATATAATCTTTTGTATTAAACCCTTACTTTCTCTCTTAGAATCAATACTAAGTATTGATATATACTTATTACAGGCTAGCTAGGTAGCTAACTAGACAGATAGATAATACTGAGACAGAAAGAGCATTAAGTGCTAAGCAATGGAGGTTAAGTGACTTACCCAGGGTCACACAGCTATGAAGTGTTTGAGGTCATATTTGAATCCAAGATATCTCTTCTCTAGGCTTGGTGATCTATCCACTAAGAAAACTTGTTGTCAAAAGACTACTTTAGTCTTACAAAGTTGTCTGGGGGTACTGAAAGTTTTAGTAACTTGGTCACACAGTCTTCTGATTCCAAGCCTAGTATTCTATCCACTATTACTTCTCATGTTTACATGCAAATGAATGAATTATGAATAAATTGGAAATAATACAAAGAGGCAAATTTGTCCCCAAAGGTAGCACCAAGATTTGGTGAGATAGGAATTAGGATAATATTTTCACTATAGAATTGCAACTTTTCTAAAAAGGAGTAGATCAGACAAAGAGGCAGAGAATCGGTAATCATTTGAAGAAAACCTTGAATCTATAGGAGAACTGTGGTAGAGAAAAATAGTTTGATAATCAACAGAAAGATGAGTCACAATGGTACTTTGGATGGGTATACTACAAAGTACCAGGATAGAAAGAGTAATTTCTCAGGATGAGGAACTTGAGATCACAAACCCAACACAACACATGTTATTGTAGCAACATGGAGCTTCCAACTCTCTAGACATATGTTGGCATTCTCTCTCTTCAAAAGCAAAGCAGCTTATAAATCAGGGACTTGTTTAAATGATAATTTTGTCTTTCAAAAATAAACAGATCATAAAGGGAACTACTATTCTGGGTCTGGTTTTGCCTACAAAGATGTAACTTGTTTGCCAGAGTGGTAAAGTGACCACTCTATCATAGAATATGTGGTAGTGAAGGAGAAGAAAAAAAAAACTCAAAGGGATTTGTGGGCAAAAACCATGTCACTCCCATACTCAAGTTAAACTCCATTGGTTTCCTATCATTTCCAGGATCAAATGCTACAAACTCTGTTATGGAAGAGCTGTTGTGGAAAGTGGAATAGAGAGCTGATAAGGGAGGAGAGTAGGATGGCCAAACAGCAGCGAAGGTCCAGTTGAGGTTAAGTGATATAAAATTTTAGTGCGTCCGGTCGGAACAGTTACATGATTTTCTCGACTTTCATTAAGCAGCACATGTGTAGGATCACAGGCACTGTACAGTGAAATCTGATAAGGCTTGGCTGGGCATAACTGGCAATATGGTAAGAAGGTTGGGGAATCAAGATAGGACAGAATATAGACTTAAGGTCCAACATCCATTACCCCACCTATCTATGTATAATCTATCATTTCATAAAAACATAACTGTACTACCTCTTAGCAAATATAATTTGCTCCCTACTTTCATGCTGTTTTTGGTATGCATGTTCTTTTATCCCCAGGGAGTCTTGCAAAACAAATTTTTAGGTTTGCTCTATTTGTCTTATAGAGGGATAACCTCAATTTGAACTAAGAGATGAATTCAAAAGAACTAATATCAAATTAGGAATGTAATGGAATTTACCATAATAAAAATCAAGATTTCCTGTCCCAAAAATCACATCTCTCCATGAAAAGATGAAAAGAATCTTAGGAAATACACGTGCACATTCACAGACTCTTCAAAGAGACAGTAGGGGGAAAATAAATGAAGAGAAAGGCAGCAAGAGAAGTTTGGCCATTGATTCTCTTTTCCCAGTTGCACAGGGCTTCTTCTATGTATCATACACAAGTTAGAGCATTCAACTCCAGAATCAATCAGCAGGAATACAGTGGAAGAAAGACTGCATAATCTCAGATACATGTACAAAGACATGCTTAATTTCAAATGATCAAACAACTGAGATACAAAGAGTGAGATCATGTAGCTAGTCAGTCCTTTTATCTTCTAGCAGGTAATGGACAGACACAGTCATTGTAAAAACTCAGCAATATGTCATAATTTTTCTTTTATTCATAGACACTTCAAGATTGCTTTGGTAGTCAAGTGATTCAAGGGCTTCACATCTTCCTAAAACTATTGCTATATTTAAATCATAAAGAAGGACTCATAAAATCATAGAATTTAGAATTAGAAGGTCCCTCAGTCCAACTTCATAATGTAGTAAAGGTCCTTCTTTTGCAAAATCCCTGCCAAGTTGAATACTTCCAGTAACAGAAAACTCACTATCTATTGAAACAGCCAATTCCATTGTTAAATGGCCCTTATTGATGGAAAGTTCATTCTCACCCTTTCTTATAAAATTGTATTTCCTGAAACTCCCACTCACTGGTCCTCTGTCTGAACAGTGTAAGTCTAATATATCTTCTACTTGATACTTTGATATCTAAATTATCCTTGATTTCATCAAGGTACAGATAGTACCTCCTCCAAAGCCAATTGTGACCTATTCATGCTCTCTCATTCTTTGTGATTCTTGTTGGTGTTTCTATAAATCCTTCATAAAGGGATCTTACATATTCCTCATCATCTACAACAAAGTCATATGGAATTGACTTCCACAATATTTCTCGTATCTACTCACAACTGTAGGTACTCATCACCACCTGCATAAAGAGTATTCTCCTAACCTGCTCTTCTCAAATCCTAATCTCTTCCTTTTTCAGATTCATTTTTCTCCCTAAATATATGCTTTCACCAGTGCAGGGCTATCTCATTATGGAAATTCTCTCCAAAGACATAGAAGGGCAATTTGTCAGTCCCATTTTCCTTGAGATTTACCTGAGGCACAAATAATTGACCTAATCATGGTCACACAGCTGGTATTTGTCATAGGTAAGACTTTCACCCAGATATCTTCCTGGCATTAAGACCAGGACTCTATCTTTTACACTATGCTTCTCCCCTAAGTCTTAACAAATAATTTCCAAATAATTCTTAATAGGTCCAATCTTGTGGTTTTGTCGCTAGAAAAAGCTTTAGTGATTGCATATTATCCACAGGATAAAATAAACCCTTTAGCATAGCATGTAAAATCCTTCACAATCCAGATCAAACCTACATTTTTCATCTTTACTTCATACTCTCTTTATGCAATCTATTTTCCAGACAAACTAAACTATAAGTCATAATCCAATCTTGAGATTCAAACCATCTTCTGTGCCTAGATTTCAATCCCTCACTAATCCTATTCATAAGATCATAGATTTAACACTGAACCTTAGATCTAGCCCAACCCTTTCATTATCAAAATAAGGAAATCAATGTCCAGAGAGATCTATATTGCCCAACTCTGCTAGGCTCCATTTAATAAATCTCATATGAAATGTAAATTATTGGCAACAGTAGAAGTTTTGACATTAAGGAAGATTTATTTCAGGAACCTTATTCTAGTGTTACAGGAAGAGGCCAACTGTGCCAATAGTAACCTGATATGCCCTGCCTGATGCTATAGAAATTTATGTGTCCCAATGCAAACATAAAGCTTTCTTGTTCAAGGAGTCTGATGGCCCATCCAAAGCCCACTCAAGGCTAGCTTTCGGTGCCAGCCTTTCCCTTATATATTGTTTCTAAATAACCATGGCATTTGAACACAACAACCAATCTTATGGAAGATAAATAAGTCATTTGAAAAAGATAAACATATGTTGCTGCAGAATATTTTTTCTATTCATGCTTTAAAACATTCTTGGATCAAAACATGGACATGCAGCGTAATGATCAGTAGACATTCAATTGAAAAACTGGCAAAGTTTGAGAGTATTTATATCTATGACATCAAGATAACAGAGGTCAAGTGAGAGAACTAGGATCTGAATCTGGCTCGTCATGCAAAAAATTACACTCTTTCTCATATGCCTCTAAAAAACAACAAATGTATGTGTTTGTATAAATAATAATTAACAATGGCCACAGAATGAATGTTAGAGCACAAAGAGATCTCATAAATCAACCAGAACAAAACCTTCATATTTTAATTTGGTGAACTGAGGCTGAAAGGAAATGAGAATGATGAGATATGGTCACATTGTGAAATTTATTTCTTCTCTCAAAGCCCAGCTCAGATGGCACCTCTTCCATGAAGTCTTCCGCTGATTCTTTCTGAACATGATCCACACTTCATACTTCTCTAAGGAAAATAAAGACCTTTGTCTTTACAACAGGATCATCAAATGTGTCCCACTTCTCTTTTCTAAAAGCACGTTGGACCTTCAGGGATATTTGAATGACCCTGGTTGCAAGTTGTCAAGGGACATAATTGGAGCTAAAAGGACCAAGGGAAAAAATTTGTTATTTATCATCAGCTTCTGTTGACTAGATTTGGGTCTTGGGGAAAAGGGATTTCCAAATTCAATTAGGTAAAATGGAAGAATAAAGGCATTGACATCTTTATCTCACCTAGATTTAAGTCTTGGGCAGCACCTTTCACTGGAAGGGGTCATTTAAAGAAGTCTCCCAACTACTGAAGTGGTCTTTTAGTGGAGTCTCTGAAATAATGAAATAGGTCTGTTAACTCTCCTGCGGCACCTGGAAATCTCCATCCCCAAGACAGTAACAATAATATTAGCAAGGGGGCAAGAAGCCCTAGCAGAGTAATTTCCTGGGACGGGGCTAACAGGGATAGATTCATCAGAAGATAGTTAGAAAAGGAAGGGCTTGATTCCCAGGGTAGGGAAGGTATGGATGCAGAGCATGACAGAAAAGCCTTAAGTATCCTAAAGCTGGGTCAAATGAAGGTGTTACAATAGGTGAAAAACATTACCTCTACATCATCCAAATTCCTTAATTGAATAGGGTAACCATTAAACTTATTTTAATGAAATTTAAACTTTGTAAGCAGCTCCATCACATTGTTGGTTCAATATTAAAACTGTAGTCTTCTTAAGGGCAGGACCTCTGTCCCATCTAAGCTTTCTATTTCCACCAGCCACCCAAAAAATACTGTTCTTACAAAAAAAAAGAGCTCAATAAATGTTTGTTAAATAATAAAATGGTCAACTAAAACAAAGTGCTTTACCTCAAATTGCATAGTTGTTTCTAGTTTTCACCACTAATCTTTTATATTAGTCTGTATTCCTTGAGGACAAAGATTGTCTTTGAATGCTCAAAGTCTAAAATAATGCCCCAAACATCAGATGCTTAATAAATGCTTATTGATGGATTGATAATCTCTAAACCTTTGTTCCTTTTCACAAAGAGATGTTAATCCAGTTAAATACTCATCTAAGCAAAGGAAAACAAAATAATGGGGTATTTCAAATATCCTCAAGTGATATCTAGGACTATAGGCTAGAAATGTTTGAATTCTAGCTCTTATTATCTCTCCTAACAGAACTACTTTTAACCTAGGTCAGCCCCACTCAGCCTGGACAAGGAAAATCAACAGGTTGGACATAAAGGCACATTTTGGAGGATGGGACCTGTGATTCTATTGGTAGAAAGAATTCTCTCCTGACCACCCTCCCAGTGTAGATCATCAGAACCTGTTCTGCAAGTTAGAGTCTAAAGGACTTGCCTAATAAATAATAACTTCTATTAAAGATCATGCTAAGAGGCAACTAAATGGCTCAGTGGATAGAGTCAGGCCTGGAGACCAGAGGTCCTGGGTTCAAATTTGGATGATGGCACTTCTTAGCTACATGACCCTGGGCACATCACTTAACCCCCATTGCCCAGCCCTGACTGCTCTTCTGCCTTGGCACCAATACACAGTATTAATTCTAAGAAGGTAAGGGTTTTAAAAAATACTATTAATTCTATGCTAGGAATTCCATTCATTGAGGTCATCCTGAATTTTTAATTCTGTTACTTATAACATGACTTGTTCTTTCTATGAAGCAATTAGGTTCTATAGTGCTACAGGTTGGAAAAGAGTTGGACAATGGCATAGCTATTTTCCACAGTTATACATCTCTATAGAGTTGAAACATTCATGTATTGTGTGCATATGTATGTACATAAACATTAGTATATTCATAAATCATATTGAGGGGGGCAGCTGAGTCTCTCAGCAGATTGAGAGCCAGGCCCAGAGACAGGAGATCTTGGATTCAAATCTGGCCTCAGACAGGTCTTAGCTGTATGACCCTGGGCAAGTCACTTAACCCCCATTGCTTAGCCCTTGCCACTCTTTAGTCTTGGATCCAATATACAGTATTGATTCTAAGATGAAAGGAAAGGATTTAAAAAATAAAATAAAAATAAATTATATGAGAATGTGTCAATAGATATATTCACACATATACACCACTAATACACATATAACAGAGAAGCAAGATACAATCAAATATCTCCTTTCATCAAGAAGTTTACATGTTTAAAAAGTGTTTCTCTTATATCACAACCCTATTTCACCCTAATAGAGACCTCTCTCCAAACTAACATGAGAACATTTGCCAATACTTTTCCAGTGTAGGTGTTCAATTAGCTGAAAATTCACCTAACAATACCATTACCTTCTCTGTATTTCACCACTGAAAGAGAGTTTGGGATATCATACTCTGGGGACAGCTAGGTGGTGCTCTATGTAGAGTAACAGTCCTGGAATTAGAAAGATTCATCTTCATGAATTCAAATGTAGCCTCAGATATTTACTAGTTGTGTGACCCTGGGCAAGCCACTTAACCTTTTTTTACCTCAGTTTCATCATCTGTAAAATGATCTGGAGAAGGAAATAGCAAACCACTCCAGTATCTCTTAACTCTTTGGTTTAAAAAACCCAAATAATGTAACAAAGGGTTGGATATGACTAAACAACAATAGCAACAAGAAGAACTATACTTTTTCTAATAATAATAATAACATAGAAATATTAATACAAGTTTATAACAATCCCTCTCCTCAAGAAGCTCATATTCTAATGGAGGAAAGACAACACATATAGGGAAGTATAAGAATTTAAATTTAGATTTTTATGCTAATATGAAAGGTCTAAAGTAATATTGTGGTCACAGATTTAAAAACATTATAGCTTAAGTCAAAATGACTTTTAGCAGCTTTGTTTACAGTGAGGTGGAAAGAGTGAAAGTGGAAAAATGTAGAAGAAGAGACAGAAAGTATCCCCTAGCTACAAATACCCTGAGTTTAATCCTAATGTCTCCAGGCCACAAATGTCAATGCTAAGCTAATCACCAGAATCCAAAATCCTAATTAGGAAGCTGAAATCCAAAGAGTCAGGAGACATTGAAGAATCTGCCCAGAACCTTCAGTGCACACCAGGCTAAGATTGCCAAGAATATCACCAGAATTCACGCTGAAGGAAGTATCCCACCAAAGAGCCAATGAGCAGAGAGGGTCTCCTCACTGAAAAACCAAGGAAGCAATCACTCCATTCACCACCACAGGATCCAACTGTAGTAAGCAAAGGATTCTGCAAAATGAACTGCATTTGATTGACAGGGACATGAGACAGAGAATCACATGGGAGCCTGCGTCAAGATTCTAAGGTCCCAACTGAAAAAAAAAAAAACAACAAGCAAAAAAAAACAGACTTCTGGAGGAAGTTTAGAGTTAGCTGAGATTTCCATCTTTCTACAAGGTTTCTAGCCCTTTTGTGAGTTACCAGCTTGAGAGGAGAAAAACTGCTTTTATTGGCTGCTGGCAGATGGACAGAAGACCAAAGAAGAACCATCCTTTCTTAGCTGGACCTACTTTCAACTTTACCTCTGGGACCTTGGCTCATTTTTACTGGACTCTGTTTTGTGAGGTTCTGTTTGGGGGAATCTTAACTTATTTAGCCTAGATAAGATAGCCATTAGGATTGTATTAAGGGAATTTAGGTTTGGGGATAAGAGAAAGAACTTTTCCTACTCCCTTGTTACCCTCCTTCCTCTCCCTTTCCCCATCAATAAATTTAAAATATTTAGATGTTTCCCTCTTGTCTCTTTCCCTTAAACAATCCCATAATAACACAACCAAAGAGTCTCCTTCTCCAGTCTGGCTCATCGATGAAGAATCCATCCCTGAATCCTTGGGCTGGCCTTTTTAAAGTGTTTTCTTGTCACTTCCTCTTGCTCCCTCACTTTACCAGACCAAACTCAGTCTTTCAATTTGCCTAGCACTGCCCAGGAGGTGGGCAGTCACCTTTGGAGGTGTGTGAGCTTGCTCTAATAAGTGACTTGGAAGTCTTGTACTTAGTGTAAATTAGAAGTATTTTGAGTTCTTGATTTGATTAGCTAAAAATAGGCAAGGGGAGAGTTAATCCTATGTCACAAAAGCCAGAAAGTGTTGTGAGGGTGGCAGAGAGAGAAGGAAGGGTATCTCTGCATGGGTAAGACTGTTGACTAAAAGGAGGGAGAGAAGTCTGGAGAATGAGTCTAAGGGTGAGTGAGTGGTGGCTCAAAGGGATCACCATAAGAATCCAACTCAGACTTGGAATTTTAAAGAATAGACAAAATATCTTATTTCCTTGGGCAAGAAATTGACCTTAATACACACACACACACACACACACACACACACACACACACACATATATATATATATATATATATATATATATATATATATATATATATATATAGAGAGAGAGAGAGAGAGAGAGAGAGAGAGAGAGAGAGAGAGAGAGAGAGAGAGAGAGAGAGGGAGAGAGGGAGGGAGGGAGAAAGAAACTAAGTAACCTTAAGCTTTAAAATGCTAATAAGCTTCATATTCATTATGGAGATGTAATAAAATATTGCTACTTTGAGCTTCATAAAACATAGGTGTTAAGTTCCAAGGATCCCTCTAAGTTGAGTCAAACCACCTTTTCCTTACTCCTTTCCCCTGCCATATTTTTATCAAGAAATAAGCAGATTAAATTTAATATCACAACAATTGAAAGGAAAAAGAAGGTGGAGGAAGAGAAGGAAAAGGTGTTAAAGCAGCTTGATGGAAATCATGGAACAAAGAGAATTCTCAACTCTTGGGGAACTAGTGAACCCATTTTGTTTTTATTTTTTTTCCTTTATAGCTGACTCCCTCAATTACAACTTCGTACCCTGGTTGTATTAGAAGGAATCTCTCCGTTAAAAAAATTCAGAACCCTTAGTGATCTAGAAAATGTACAGGAATGAGAAACTACAATAATCCTGGAAAAGTAGGCTAGAGCTCTATTGTGAAAAGCTTTAAAGATGAATGAGTTCTGTTTCATCCTCTTGTCAAACGGGGAGTTGTTGGAGCTTCTGTAACAGAGAATTATCATAGTCAGACCTTTGCCTTAGGAATGTCAAATTATCACCTATGGAGAGAGCAGTTATTTTTGAATCTATATCATCCTGGGAAGAGGATTTTAGAGAGTCAACATTGACTAGAAAATGGTCCAAACCTTCCCTGAGATTCACCCAATTTCCCGTGATTGAGCAATTAATTACCCACAAGTCTGACTTCCTCAAAATTCTTATACAATATCAACTTTCTTGGAAAAATATCATTTTAGAAGGTCAGTTCTTTGAAAGTGAAGTGTTGCTGATTTCATGCTTTGTAACTCCAGTGCTTACTCACTATGTGGCACACAGTAGGCTCTTATGAAAGTGTTCTAATTACCTGAGTTTTAAGATAAGTTGTTTTCAAAGGCAGGAATGCCGAGTAATTCAGATAGGCTATTGTTATCAGTGAGTACAACATGTTTTGACTTAGTAGATCAAACCTAGAAATGAGAATGCCTGGGGTTTAAGTCCTGCCACTGACACAACCACCTATATGATCATCAGCAAGTTGATGCTTCAGGCAGCTCTTTAGGACAATAAGCTTCATGTGGATAGCTGATCTGAATTGACGGAGAAAGTTCCCTACACTGATGAAATCATGGACCTCTTTAAAAAAAAGGTCAACAGTATAATAATAGTGTATCAAAGAGAGAAGAAGAAGACACAAAAATAGTTTGGCAGGAATAATATCTTTTACAGCATTTGTAACTTTTTAAAAATAGCATTGATAGCTCTTTCTCTCCCTGTCTCTCTTCCAGTCTGTCCAGGCTTTGGTGTAAAGATGGCTAAGCCTAAGAACCACACCACCCACAACCAATCACGAAAATGGCACAGAAATGGTATCAAGAAATCTAGGTCATAGAGATACAGGTCACTGAAAGAGGTTGACCCCAAGTTTCTGAGAAACATGAGCTTTGCCAAGAAGGGGCTGAAGAAGATGCAGGCCACCAATACCAAAGCCACCAAGACCTGAGCAGAGGCCATCAAGGCTCTGAGCATCAAGGGCAAGTTCCTAGGGCCCAAGATCTCTTATACCTTCCTGCTTACTAGAGTTCACTACTTTTTCATCCCACACTCAATTTCTACCTCAAGGTCAGTGTCAGGGATGGCTTGAGGAACTTGAAAAGTTCTACATGCCCACCACAAACATCAGGTCAGATACTCAAGGCTCTCAAGGCTCCTCGTTCAAATCCCCTTTTATCAGCACCAAAGATAATGTAGTAAGACTTTTAAAATTTAGATTTTAAGAAATTTGACAGTAAGAAGGAAATCTGAATTAGTGATCATTGTAGTCCCCAAAGTACTTACCACAAGGGTTTGAAAATCAGGTATTTAATAAATATCTTTTGAAATAAAGCCTTTTGATTGGTAAGAAAATTTGCAAGCAAGGACATGCATAGCTGCCACCCAAGCCAAAGTTTGTATTTGGTCTGTGGATAGGAATAGTTTGCTTCAGAAAAGGACCACACAGGGGACTGAACTGGTGACCTTGGCCTCATTAGCACTAGGTTCTTGCCAACTGAGTTAACTGGGCCAGACAATGAGGGCCGGTTGTCAGGAGGGCTCCAGGGAGCCGTTTGGCAGACACACTGAGATCAATGTGTTGTCTCTAATGCATTACTCTCTAATGTGACAGTGTTCCCAGGAACATCTGGGAGGCTTAGGGACTCAGCACCAATTCCTCCAAGGGGCCAAAGCTAAAAATAGATTCTTATTCTTTCTGTGAGATGTCATTTTGAATCTTTACCACAATACACACTGCCTCAGATCTGGTGGAAAATAAGACCATATAACTCAAAGGCCTGAGACCAAACAACCGGGGGTTCCGGACATCCCGTCCAGTAATTAGATCAATTTACAAATAGATAAGTTGGTCACAAAATTGTTCTCCAGCAAAGGGACAGTCAGTGTTAAGTGCCAAAGAGGGATTGAGGGGGGAGTGGGAGCACCACAGCAGTCAGAGAGAGTAGATAATAATGGCTTAGAATATTGATGGAAATATTGAAGATCCATTTTAAGTGTTTCCTACGCAGGAAATCAAAAGTAGGACATTTAATATATCACCACTGGCCTGATTCTTTCATCCCATTCCTGTCATTTTGCCTTTATACAACTCCCTCCCTTTTCTCTTCTTTGTCAAGTTGCTTTCTTCTTGGGAAAAATGAAAGAAGTAGAATAATATATTTGCAAGGGAAAAAGAGAAAAAGTTTTGATTACTTACTGAACTGATGTCTCCAAATTATGGTCCTCATTATAATTCATTGCTAATGGAGGGGGAGGGCTGTTCTGGATCCCTAAATATAATCTGATCCACCACTCTGTTACTCTGTTACCCATTGACCTATTAACATCAGTCTCTGTGCTTGTTGCAGTGGAAGGAGGTATGAGAGGGCAGCCGGACAGTGTTGGGAGGGGGAGGAAGAGCATCCTCCTCTCAGGTTCCTGCACTCCAGAAAGAGCTTTTAATCTAGATGGAGAAAAAAGACATAGAGCTATTAACAGAAAACCACTCAAAACAAAATCAACCAATAAGGATTTATTCAGCTCTTATTTGTATGCCAGACAACAGTAATAATAAAGCAAAAATTAAAATCCCTGTCCTAAAGGAATCCAGTGCCTAAGGGGCTCTAATTCATTCATCCTACAAGACTTCTCTCCCCTATTTGAATATCTTTGAGAGAATATAGGAACACCCAGTCCAGTTAATATCTTGGTTATGGTCTTCATTGTTCTTTATCCAGTTAATAAGTGATACTCTCAACCCAACCTCATGAAGAGTGAAGTTCTCCATGTTGGGAGTGACTCAAGATAAAGGCTTTGTACCTTGTGTACAATAGAATTAAGCAATACTGCTATGAAGCTAAAGCTGACAACTTTAAGAAGTAATTGTTGTGGTGTTGTTCAGTCATTCAATCATATCCAATTCTTAGTACCTATACTGCCCAATGGGGTTTTCTTGTCAAAAATATTGAACTGGTTTGCCATTTCTTTCTCCCATTGTTGAGAAATAATACAAAGCCATTAGGGGAAAAAATTTAATTATATTGACATGTAAAATTTGGAAAAAAGACATAAAAATTATAATAAAAAAGAAATAATACAAAGTCAGAGTAAGTAGAATTAGAATAGATGGTGCAATAACTAGGATGACACTAGGAAAACTAAATGAGAATGAATGGACAAAGAATTCCAGTGAGGGCTTAGAGGGATGGAAATAGTGTTATGGAACTTTACATGAGGAAATAACTGATTTAAAAAGTAAATTTTCAATAAGAGAGGTCAGTGGTAGAAGGATAGGCATAAGTTCATGAAGACCTAGGTTCAAGTCCTATTTCTGAGGCATATGACGTGACCATTCGTTACCTTCTCAGTGGTCTCAGGCAGCTCTAAGACTGTAAATGAGCTCTAAAGGGTCAGGCTAAATTGGGAGAGGGAGTTTCCCCTGGGAAGTTCCCTATATCACTGAAGTCCTAGGTCAGGTCCCATGCTTATTAAACAAGTTTGGTTCTTTGTATTGATGTGAAAAAGGAAAAAAAAAACACAAAGACCTATAAGGCAAAGGAAGCAACTGCAATAATTGCATGATTATGCACTTATTGTGTTACTGTCTGTTCTTATTATTTAACTTTGGGAGTAATTATGCCTCCGAGTTAAAGGCAACAGCTGCCATGCTACTGGATATACTCAGGGAGGAGGTTATAGTGAAACTTCTGCTAGCATTAAAAAAATTAATCAGTTTTCATGGATACAGAAAAGTCAACCAAAGCAAACATTATTTAGATTTTTCTTCTCTGCTCTGTGGCTCTCTTTGCCTGTTCCTTCAATGACTTTGGTTTTGACTTTGAGAGGCAATAAGGTATAGAGTGTTGAAAATGCAGTCAGATGAGGCTTGGGTTTGAATCTTAGCTCAATCACCTATTAACTGAGAATCAGAGAATTTAAGTGACTTGCCCAAGGTAATATTGCCCATTTATCAATTACAACTCAACACAACAACCATTAAATATTTACTAATTAGGTGACGTAGGCAATCATTTTACTTCTTTTACTCTTATGTTCTCATCTCTAACATGGAAAATAAAGATTAATAATTACAGTACTATTTGACCTTACAGCATTCTTTTGAGTCTCAAAGATGAATACTGTTTGGTCAGAATTGATTGCATCACTTAGGGGGACTAGCTTTGTCCAGTATAAATTCTCTTCAATTCTGATGATCGACTGTTCTGCAGATTAGTCTTAAACAGTGGCCTGGAGTCTTGCCCAAGTCACATAAGTAGTATGTATCAGAGTCGGGATTCAAACACCTATTAGACTGGCTCCTAGGTCAGTTCTCAATTTACTGCTTCACCTCTTGCCTCTCATTGCAAATTCCATGCCATTTATTATAATCTAATCCACTGACTGACATTCACTTCTATCCTGTTATTTCTGCTCAATTTTGATGGCTCACTAGAATGGTTACAAAGAGGCTCTGGAATTCTGAGTCACCTTTGCCTTTTCAATAACGTTATTTTTCTTTAGTGTGAGTTTTTCTACATGTTTTTCTGACTAAATACCGGGTAAAAATTATACTAGCTAGTTACCTATCTTTTTTAAATTAATTAATATTAAACCCTTACCTTCCACCTTAGAATCAATACTATGTATTGGCTCCAAGGCAGACAAGGGGTGAAGGCTGGGCAATGGGTGTTAAGTGACTTGCCCAGGGTCACACAGCTAGGAAGTGCCTGAGGCCAGATTTGAACCTATGACCTATGATCTTTAGGCCTGGCTCTCAATCCACTGAGCTGCCCATCTGCCCCTTTTTTATTTATTTGTTTGTTTTAGTTAACTATATTTTTCTGATTAAGCTAAAACTCATTTGCCAATCCTAACAGACCAAATAGCCTCTGTGATCTTGGGGAAACAAGCAATGCCTTTTATACTTAAATAAGTTCCAAGAGGGAGGGGATTGTGAGTCCACTTTTTTCCTAAATTCCTTATGTTATGGATCTTGTCAGCTCTGCCATGTAACAGGGCTTGATACAATCTGTACAAGCTGCACAAGCAAAATTAATTAAATCAAGCTTAGAAGCAAAAAAAAAAAAAACTGGGGGAAAAGTTATAACAAGTGTCTCTGACAGAAGTCTCATTTCTCAAATATATAGAGAACTAAGTCAAATTTATAGGAATGCAAGGTATTGTCCAAGTCACAAATGGTCAAAAGATATGAACAGGAAGTTCTCAGATGAAGAAATTAAAACTATCTTTGGTTTTATGAAAAAATGCATCTTTAAAAATGCACCATAAAAAATGCATTATTAGGACTTCCGGGTAATCATGGCTGCAATATAGATGCCACACACTTCCTCTCCCCGGCACCAAACGAAATAGACTACATCAAAGGAGCATAAAAATCACCTTTGGAGGAACAGAAGGATTCCCCAGGACTCCCCAGTACCCCACAGAGGCGAAGGTACGTGGGGTTTGAATATTTCCACACTATAATAAGGAGGAAAAGCGTGCACAGAAATGTGAACTGAGCCACCCTCCCCCCCCCCATTTCCCCCACCAAACCAGAGTGAACTACCGGAGCGCTCACTGGGACAGCGAGTGAGTGGGGAACGTCTCTGTCTGGGGGGGGGGGGCACTCCAGGGTCCTTGGGATCTGGGGACTGCCAGGAAAAAAAGTCTCAGGGTGGTTTCACGGGAGAACCCGGCACTGAGCATATGGGGTCCGCGGAGCTATACTCAGGGCAGATGCGCTGAGCATCTGGGTGGAGCTAAACACCAGGGGCGGACCAAGCGCTGATTATCTGGGCAGAGCTGAACACCTGGGCAGTGTGGCTGTGATCAGAGGCCCAGCACTCTAAGAAACCTCGGAGGCTAGGAAGAACTAGTCTGAAGCACCCTAAATTCACAGAAAAACCGCCCACATCACCCAGACCCCAGACCAAAAAAGAAAAGGGAATAAAACCACCAAAGGGATGGCTCACATGGCCCAAAATCAAGCCTCCAGGAAGAAAGGGAAAAAGGTGACTATTGAAAACTTTTATGATGGAAATACCCAAGGAAAAGGGGAGAATGAGAAGGAAATCAAAAAAAATCAGAACATGCCTCCCAAAAAGGAATCTATCAACAAGCTCTGGAAGATCTCAAACTGGAACTTATCCAAAAGATGGAAACCTGGAAAGAAAAATGGGAGAAAGAGATCAGCAGTCTGACAGATAAGACTGCTCAATTGGAAAAAGAGCTCGAAGCATCCAATAGAAGGGCAGACAAAGCTGAAAAGCAAAACCAGTCCCTAATGACCAGAATTAAGCAACTCGAAGAAAGTGAGATGATAAAACAGCAAGAATCAATAAAGCAAAGCCAAAAAATTAATGAATTAGAAGAAAACATAAAATGTCTCACTGAAAAGGTCACAGATTTGGAAAACAGAGAGAAGAGACAACCTCCGAATTATCGGTCTCCCAGAAAAACCAGAGATAAACAATAAACTCGATATTATTCTACAGGAGATTATAAAAGAAAATTGCCCCCACGTTCTGGAGCAAGGGGGCAAAATAGAAATAGAAAGGGTTCATAGAATACCCTCTATACTAAATCCCCAAAAGACAACCCCTAGGAATGTAATTGCCAAATTTAAGAGCTTCCAAGAAAAGGAGAAAATCCTACAAGAAGCCAAGAAGAGGAGCTTCAGATATAAGGGGGCTCCCATAAGGATCACACACGACTTAGCAGCTAACACACTAAGAGACCTCAAATCATGGAACACGATATTTTGAAAGACAAGAGAGCTGGGTCTCCAACCAAGAATCAACTACCCAGCAAAACTGACTATATACTTCCAGGGGAAAGTATAGGCATTCAACAAAATAGAAGATTTCCAAGCATTTGCTAAGAAAAGACCAGAAGTTAGTGGAAAATTTCATATCCAAGCACAGAAAGCAAGAGAAACATGAAAAGGTAAATATGAAAGAAAGGGAAAAGGAGATAAATCTTATCTTTTTCTTTAAGTCAAACTCTCTTCTATAAGGACTACATTTACATCAAATTATATATATTAATATGTGGGGAAAATGTTTTGTGTAACTCTCAAAAATTGTATGCATCATAAGAGTAGTTAGAAGAAACATGCATAGGGAAAGATTGGGGCATTAAGAAGATTTGGGGAAAGTGGGGGCAAAGAAAGGAAAAGGGAGGGGGGGAACTGTCGATAATACTAAGAATTACTTAAAGAAATAGGGGGGAACTAAATAGAATAACCTTTCCCATATAAAGATACACATGGGAAGGGGAGGGGAAGAACTCTCATATGAGAAGGAGAGGAAGAGAGCGTGAAGTGGAATTACTTAAACCTTACTCTTAGTGAAATCAGATCTGAGAGGGAAGAACATCTAGATCCAGTGGGATCTTGAATTCTATCTTATCCAACAGGGTAGGAAAGAAAGGAAAATTAAGGAGGGGGAAGGAGGAGGGAGTATAAAAAGGGAGGGAAGGAGAGGGGGGAGGGGAAGGGAGCATAAAAAGGGAGGGGCTAGAAAGGGAAGCATCTCAAGGGAGGGGACTAGGGGGACTGACCTAAAGTAAATCACTGGTTCAAAAGGAGATAGCTAAAGAAGAAAGGTCAGAACTAGGGGAAGATATCAAAATGCCCGCGAATCCACAAATGACAATCATAACTCTGAACGAGAATGGGATGAACTCACCCATAAAACGTAGACAAATAGAAGAATGGATTTGAATCCAAAACGCTACCATATGTTGTCCCCAAGAAACACACATAAGGTGGGTAGAGACCCACAAGGTCAGAATTAAAGGCTGGAGTAAGACCTTTTGGGCCTCAACTGATAGAAAGAAAGCTGGAGTTGCAATCATGATATCTGACAAAGCCAAAGCACAAATAGACCTGATCAAAAGGGATAGGGAAGGTAAATATATTCTGTTAAAAGGGAGTATAGACAATGAGGAAATATCACTAATCTACATGTATGCACCAAATAATATAGCACCCAAATTTCTAATGGAGAAACTAGGAGAATTGAAGGAAGAAATAGACAGTAAAACCATATTAGTGGAAGACTTGAACCATTATCAAATTTAGATAAATCAAATCAAAAAATAAATAAGAAAGAGGTAAAAGAAGTGAATGAAATCTTAGAAAAATTAGAATTAATAGGCATATGGAGAAAAATAAATAGGGACAAAAAAGGAATACACCTTCTTCTCAGCACCACATGGCACATTCACAAAGATTGACCATACATTAGGTCACAGAAACATAGCACTCAAATGCAGAAAAGCAGAAATAATAAATGCAGCCTTTTCAGATCACAAGGCAATAAAAATATTGATCGGTAAGGGTACATGGAGAGCCAAATCAAAAATTAATTGGAAATTAAATAATATGATACTCCAAAATCAGATAGTTAGAGAAGAAATCATAGAAACAATTAATAATTTCATTGAAGAAAATGACAATGGTGAGACATCCTTTCAAACCTTATGGGATGCAGCTAAGGCAGTACTTAGAGGAAAATTCATATCCCTGAGTGCATATATTAACAAATTAGGGAGGACAGAGACCAAGGAATTGGAAATGCAAATCAAAAAACTTGAGAAGGAACAAATTAAAAACCCCCAGAAGAAAACGAAACTAGAGATCCTAAAAATTAAGGGAGAAATTAATAAAATCGAAAGCGAAAGAACTATTGAGCTAATAAACAAGACTAGAAGCTGGTACTTTGAAAAAAAACAGACAAAATAGAAAAAGTACTGGTCAATCTAATTTAAAAAAGGAAAAAAGAAAGGCAAATTAACAGCATCAAGGATGAAAAGGGAGACATCACCTCCAATGAAGAGGAAATTAAGGCAATCATTAAAAACTACTTTGCCCAACTAAATGGCAATAAATATACCAACCTAGGTGATATGGATGAATATATACAAAAATATAAATTGCCTAGACTAACAGAAGAAGAAATAGATTTCTTAAATAATCCCATATCAGAAAAAGAAATCCAACATACCATCAAAGAACTTCCTAAGAAAAAATCCCCAGGGCCTGATGGATTCACCAGTGAATTCTATCAAACATTCAAAGAACAGCTAACTCCAATACTATACAAACTATTTGACATAATAAGCAAAGAGGGAGTTCTACCAAACTCCTTTCATGACACAAACATGGTACTAATTCCAAAGCCAGGCAGGCCAAAAACAGAGAAAGAAAATTATAGACCAATCTCCCTAATGAATATAGATGCAAAAATCTTAAATAGGATACTAGCAAAAAGACTCCAGCAAGTGATCAGAAGGGTCATCCACCATGATCAAGTAGGATTTATACCAGGGATGCAGGGCTGGTTCAATATTAGGAAAACCATCCACAAAATTGACCACATCAACAAGCAAACCAACAAGAATCACATGATTATCTCAATAGACACAGAAAAAGCCTTTGATAAAATACAACACCCATTCCTACTAAAAACACTAGCAAGCATAGGAATAGAAGAGTCGTTCCTAAAAATAATAAACAGTATATATCTGAAACCATCAACTAATATCATCTGCAATGGGGATAAACTAGATGCATTCCCAATAAGATCAGGAGTGAAACAAGGATGCCCATTATCACCTCTATTATTTGACATTGTACTAGAAACACTAGCAGTAGCAATTAGAGAAGAAAAAGAAATTGAAGGCATTAACATAGGCAAGGAGGAGACCAAATTATTTCTCTTTGCAGATGACATGATGGTCTACTTAAAGAATCCTAGAGATTCAACCAAAAAGCTAATCGAAATAATCAACAACTTTAGCAAAGTTGCATGATACAAAATAAACCCACATAAGTCATCAGCATTTCTACATAATTCCAACACTGCTTAGCAGCAAGAACTAGAAAGCGAAATCCCATTCAAAATTACCTTAGACAACATAAAATACTTAGGAATCTATCTCCTGAGACAAACACAGTAACTATATGAACACAACTACAAAACACTTTCCACACAACTAAAATTAGACTTGAACAATTGGAAGAACATTAACTGCTCATGGGTAGGACGAGCCAATATAATAAAAATGACCATCCTACCCAAACTCATCTATCTATTTAGTGCCATACCCATGGAACTTCCAAAAAAATTTTTTACTGATTTAGAAAAAAACATAACAAAGTTCTTTTGGAAGAACAACAGATCAAGGATATCCAGGGAAATAATGGAAAAAAAAATACAAAGGAAGGGGGCCTTGCAGTCCCAGATCTCAGACTATATTATAAAGCAGCGGTTATCAAAATAATTTGGTACTGGCTAAGAGACAGAAAGGAGGATCAGTGGAATAGACTGGGGGCAAGTGACCTCAGCAAGACAGTATATGACAAACCCAAAGATCCCAGCTTTTGGGACAAAAATCCACTATTTCATAAAAACTGCTGGGAAAATTGGAGGACAGTGTGGGAAAGATTAGTTTTAGATCAACACCTCACACCCTACACCAAGATAAATTCAAAATTGGTGAATGACTTGAACATAAAGAAGGAAACTATAAGAAAATTAGGCGAACACAATATAGCATACATGTCAGATCTTTGGGAAGGGAAAGACTTCAAAACCAAGCAAGAATTAGAAAGAGTTACAAAATGCAAAATAAATAATCTGGAATACATAAAATTAAAAAGTTTTTGTACAAACAAAACCAATGTAACCAAAATCAGAAGGGTAGCAACAAATTGGGAAACAATCTTCATAAAAACCTCTGACAAAGGTTTAATTACTCAAATTTACAAAGAACTAAATCAATTGTACAAAAAATCAAGCCATTCTCCAATTGATAAATGGTCAAGGGACATGAACAGGCAGTTCTAAGCCAAAGAAATCAAAACTATTAATAAGCACATGAAAAAGTGCTCTACATGCCTTATAATCAAAGAGATGCAAATCAAAACAACTCTGAGGTATCACCTCACACCTAGCAGATTGGCTAACATGACAGCTATGGAAAGTATTGAATGCTGGAGGGAGTGTGGCAAAGTGGGGACATTAATTCATTGCTGGTGGAGTTGTGAATTGATCCAGCCATTCTGGAGAGCAATTTGGAACTATGCCCAAAGGGTGATAAAAGACTGTCTGCCCTTTGATCCAGCTATAGCACTGCTGGGTTTGTACCCCAAAGAGATAATAAGGAAAAAGATTTGTACAAGAATATTCATAGCTGCACTCTTTGTGGTGGCCAAAAATTGGAAAACGAGGGGATGCCCATCAATTGGGGAATGGCTGAACAAATTGTGGTATATGTTGGTGATGGAATACTATTGTGCTAAAAGGAATAATAAAGTAAAAGAATTCCATGGAGACTGGAACAAGCTCCAGGAAGTGATGCAGAGTGAGAGGAGAAAAACCAGGAAAACATTGTACACAGAGACTGATACATTGTGGTACAATCGAAGGTGATGGACTTCTCCATTAGTGGCAATTGTAAATCTTGAAATCTCTCAGACTTGTGAATGTTAAAAATTTCCCCATCAGGGAATTCTTAATTGGAACAAATTCCCTACTGAGAAACATTCCCCATTTTGATGTGAGAACTCGCCAGGATTAGAAATGGGAGGACCTCTACTCCAACCGTACTTAAGACTGCTTTAGGGGAAAAAAACTCCTTGCTAAACAATGAAAGTACTTGGACCCATGCTTATAATAAGGCAAGGAGTTCTTTGAGCCAGGCCTGTTTTTAGAATTGATACAATGGGATGTTAGGTATCTAAAAGGGTCGGGCAAGTTTTCTCTTGATGAGATTAGTTGACTCAGCTGTGTTTTCTCTCGTTCCGACTTACTGAGGATCTTGGTCGACTTAGCAGGAATTCAGATGGGCAGTCCTTTGGAAAGCATCTACAGTGATTGGTAAATGTAGGGACTTAGGCAGGTGACATGGGAGAAAAACCCCTATATAAGAAAAAGCAGAATCTCTTGAAGATATATCCTTTTGGATATATCCTTTTGGAGGAATTCCTTCTGGAGGATCTCTGATGAGGACCGCTTGGGAAGAATCTCTTGAGAGAGCCTCTGGAGAAGGGAAGCTCTTGGAGGACAATCTCTAAGGAGGTCTCCCTGGAGCTCCTCTAAGGGGACTCTGTCCCTCTGGAGGCTCTGGAGAGGGGCCTTTTGGAACAGTCTCTGGCTGGAAGGCTCTCTGGTGAAGTCAGCTGAGATGGAGCTGGCCTGGTGTCACTTGAATCCTTGTTTAGGCAGACCTTGTGGTGAGTGTTAAAAGACTGACTGACTGATTCTCTCTCTTAAGACTCAGGTCTAGGCCATATTGGCTTGAGGCCCTTCATAATTATTCCTTTCCTACTCTTTCTCTCTTTCTCTAATTCCTCATTATATTATTAATTAAAAATCTCTATAAAACTCCCAAAAATGCATTATTAACTAGAGAAAAAGAAAATAAAAATCTGAGAACTATCTCATACCTATAAGACTGGCTAATAGGACAAAAATAGGCAAATGACAAATGTTGGAGAGGATATGGGAAAATTGAGACACTAATACACAGTTGGTGGAACTGTACTGATTCAGTCATTCTAGAGAACAATTGGCTCAAGGAGCAATAAAACTATGCACACCCTTTGACACAGAAAAACAACTACTAGGTCAGAATCCCAAAGAGATCAAAGACAAGCAAATGCTCAGTGTCACAGAAGAAGGTTAACAGCCTCTTTCATGGAACAGTGTTTTCTCTTTTCTGTGGTTTTAAATGAATTTGATGTTTGTGTAGAAAAATCTGATTCTCATCGAAATGTAATTGATAATACAGTGCTTGACCCAGTCAGATATGTTTTTGTTAGTAACCAAATGAGAGGACTAGGTTCTTGTATTTTCAACATCTTTTAGCCACTTGGGCAATGACAAACATGTGGATTACCAAGGAATATCCCTCAAGAGAGACTATCTGTCATTAACTAGATGTTTCATTAAGAGTGATATTGCTGCATGCATATTTTATTTTCATAACATTTTATGTCAAAATGACCTACATGTACAAAGGTATTTGTGGTGTATCTCTTTGTGGTGGTGAAGAACTGGAAGCTGAAGGGATGTCTATCAACTGAGGAATACTTGAGCAAGTTGTGGGATATGATTATAATGGGATACCATCATTCCATAAGAAATTACAAACAAAATGATAACACACACACACACACACCACCACCAACAACAACAACAACGACGACGACGACGACGACAATAAGAACAACAATCTGGAAGGACTTATATGGCTGACATGATGCAAGATGAAATGAGCAGAAGCAGAAGAACATTGTATACAGGAACAGCAGTAAGGTAAGACAATCAGCTGTGAATGTCTTAACTTTTTCAGCAATGTAAGGATAACTCCAAGGTATTCATCATGAAAAAGGCTACCATAGAAGGAACTGATGGAGTCTGAATAGATGGAAGAGACAGAAGAGAACCATTCTTCCCCTAATTTCCTTAATAAATTTTTCTCTAGTAGAAATGATGTCTTCTTTCAAAGCATGGCAAACATGGAGATGAGCATTGCATGAAAACACACTACAATCTACATCCTGTCGCCTGCTGTCTCAGAAGGTGATTGAGAGGGATGGAGAGAATATGGATAGAAAAATGTCAGAAAAAATTATTAAAATTTTATCTGCATGTAATCTGGAAGAATATATAAAGTAATATATGTATATCTGTGTGTTTACACACAGATAGATACATAGATACATAGAAAGATAGAATGAAAAAAATCCACACAAGAAATATCTGGAAGTCTTGATTTTCCATACAGAATTCCCTCTTCAATGTGACCTCTATTTCTGATCTCATGCTTGAAAATGTTGAATGCTCTCATTGAGCAAACAGGTTCTTTTTTATGACTTCCTGATGCTCATAGTCATCTAATATTAATTTTCATGCAAATGCTCAGTGTCACAGAAGAAGGTTATCAGCCTCTTTCATTGAACAGTGTTTTCTCTTTTCTGTGGTCTCAAATGAGTTTGATGTTTGTATAGAAACATCTGATTCTCATCGAAATATAATTGATAATACAGTGTTTTTGCTTAACCCAAACAAATATGTTTTTATTAGTAACCAAATGAGAGGACTAGGTTCTTGTATTTTCAACATCTTTTAGCCACTTGGGCAATGACAAACATGTGGATTACCAAGGAATATCCCTCAAGAGAGACTATCTGTCATTAACTAGATGTTTCATTAAGAGTGATCTTGATGCATGCATATTTTATTTTCATAACATTTTATGTCAAAGGGGAAAATAAATTTGTATCAATAGCTATTGATATTAGCTTTCTAGGTTATTTTTTTAGTTTTGATAAGATCAAAAAGTTTTCTCTCTCGTATCTGTAGTATATTCCTCTACTTCAGATGGATACCTTCCAAATCTAGCTCTCAATGCATTTACAACTGTGTCATTCCTGGCATAGATAACCTCCAGGTATAATTGTAATAATTTGCCCAATTTTGTTCTCTTTAATACCATTTCAACCTCCTCTAAAAATACAACAGAGACTACAATATTATAGCCCAAGAGCAGTGACTTCACTGTTCTTTAAACCTTCTCCCCTCAAAAAAGAGGAAAGGGGGATTGTTATAAAAATTCAAATATTTTCCATATTTCTTATTTGTCATTGTTCCATTTTTATCCTCAAACCCTCAATATATCTTTATATATCTGGATTTAATGCCAAACGTTATTTTAACATTTTATTCTTTACTCTTTATTATTTGGAGGGTGGGGGAATTTGTGATGTGTCTACTGCTCATCACCTTTCTCTGTGAGATTTTAGTTTCTAAACTGGTGTTACTTTTGACATCCCTATCCCTCTGCTTGTCAAATAAGGCAAGTTTTTTTGCTGACTAATGCATTTTAGATTCTTCTAATGCATTTAGATTTAGATTCTTGTCACCTTCTTATGACAATTGATTTACATCAGTTATAGTTCTGTATGAACTTAATGAAATAGAATATATAAATGCACACATATCTTTTATTCTGTCCATATCCCATTTTTTGTCATCAACAATTTATTTACATAGACTAGAGTAGGTTTTGTTTAATTACACACTCTTTTTCATTATTTCTTCTAATTCAATAATATTTTAATCTTCAGAAAATGAGTGGTGTGACTATACACCATCAATTGATTTAGGGTTCATTTTCATTACACTGAAAAGTTACTACCTATCTGTTAAAATGTAATTAATTTTAATTTG
This sequence comes from Monodelphis domestica, assembly GCF_027887165.1. NCBI lineage: Eukaryota > Metazoa > Chordata > Mammalia > Didelphimorphia > Didelphidae > Monodelphis > Monodelphis domestica. The sequence goes on along the minus strand of NC_077229.1, from coordinate 411,363,633 downwards.
GGTGTAATTATATTTGGTGTTCATCATGTCCTAAGTATGCTGATTTTTTAATGAAGTATTCGTGATAAATAGGAGTGTGTCTTTTGTGTTTTTGTCTTTTATTTTCCTTCCTTATATGCTCCAATATTATATTCCCCCAAAAAGAAGTTGACCTAATTTTGAAGATCTTATTGACTTCATTGTAGAATTTCTCTACTTTTTCATTCTCTACAAAAGATGTTCATTCATAAACTACAATTACCTCCAAAATACTTATAATGGGCATTAGAATATTAGATAATGAATTGTCTCATGAAATCATGAGAACATTACTTTCAGGACACATTCCAAAACTGACTGTCAAATTCTGTATTTTGTCTCTCCAAAGAAAGCCTGTAAGTCATCCTTCCATTTAATTACAACCTTCTTCTTTCTAAGGTATTAATTTATACAAAGAATTTCAAGAGTGATATAATTCCATTCCTCCACTAATATATCTACTAATCAATTGTTGGATAGATCTTTAACATGTAGAGTATCAACAACCAAGTTAAAGTTTATTGTAGTCTAAAATATGACTGATTCTTTGTATATTCTGCCCCACTTTCTTTCACTCTAAGTTCCTCATTGTAGAAGTGGAAGAGGACCACCCAGTACTGAGAACCATTTTGCTTTTCTTTATGTTTCATGGATTTTCATGGCCAAAGAACTTATAACCAAGTGCCTGGGTTGTGATAGCTACTGAGTATGAGCATCTCTAAATTTAACTATAACAGTCATTAGAAAGTCGACTCAGTCCAGTGATTCCATTCCCTGGAATCTTTCAAGCAATGGCAGAACCTGCCAGGGCTTACATACTCTTCTTAGGGTTTACCTCCACAGCATGATCACACATTGGGACAGGATTTTGTGAGCAATATTTATGGACTAATAACAATAAACAACAAAGTCAAATAGCACTTTAAGATTTGCAAAGCACTTTGTATATTTCATCTCATTTGATTTATATGGCAACCCCATGAGGTAAGTAATAATTCTTGTCTCCTTGTAATGAGCATAATACTTAGTTCTCGAGTCCAGAATTGGATTGTATTTTATCATTATCTATTCATCTCTTGTATAGTAATCTTAAGGTTCCAAAAGGGGTTAATGACTTACTCAAGATCATATATAGTGATTAAATGACAAATGGGTAACTAGGGTTTCATTTTTAACTTTAATACACAAATAACTAAGTACATTTGAAGGCAGTTAAGATTGTGATGAAGTGAAAAGAATAATAGTTTGGAACTGGATAAACTAGATTAAAATCTTTACTCTGCTCTGTGGATGTGTTTGTGTGTGGGGGGACAGACAGAAGGAAAGGGGAAAAGACACATAGAAAGACAAAGGGAGAGAGATGAGGAAGAGACAAAGATAAAACAGAAAGATAAACTCTTGTCATAATGCTTCAGTTCTCATGGCCTCTATTATTATATATGAAAAATTTTGGAACTGGACTAGATGATCTTGAACATCCCTTTCATCTTGAAATTTTATGATTTTTGACCATTTGAAGGGAAAGGGAATTATACTGTGTTGCTCAAAATAAAACACATCCTAAAGTAATTTGGTGTTCCCCTACATTACCCCTATCCCTCAAAGCAAAATAAAAGAAGGAGAAAAGGACACAGAGAAAAAAGAAGCACAATAAAAAGATCTATCTTCTTTTTCAACTTAGTATTGAGGATTAACAATTATGATTTGGAATTTATTTGTATAAGCAATTACAATTACTTCTTTCTGAATGATTACATTTATAAAATTTGCCTCCCAGTTATTTGATACTCAAAATGTATTTTCCCAAGTGTCAGATGAATGAATGAACAGACCAAAAGGCATTTAGTAAGTGCTTATTATATGCCAAACACTGCACTGAAAGCTGAAGATACAAATACCAGGCAAACAAAAATGGCCCTGCCCTTGAGAAACTTACATTCTAGTGGGGATAAGACAATACATTAAATGCAATTAGAAAAAAGACAGGGCACATATCTGATGTCATAATTTATAAATGGTCAGAAAGTGAAGCAGTGCCCTGTTTCTGAGGGTTTAAAACAAAAGTTCAGCAGAGACTAAGGAACTAGGGGGCACAGTCAAGGCTTTAGTGGGGGATAAGGAGGATATTAAGAGTGAAAGAAGCATGTTTTATAAATGGTAGAAAAAGACATATTCATTACCCACCCCATAAAATGGGGTGTTCTTTTTTTTAAGTTCAAAACATTCCATTTAAAACTTGTCTTTTATAGAACCTCACAATTGTGAGGTATGTCAGGTCAGCATCTACAATGTACCAACAAGAGAACAAAGCAGGACATGTATAAATAAGAATTTAATTATTTCAATGGCCTCTTTTGCCTTCACTACATATCTCCACTATATGTCTTTGCTATATGTGTATCTATGTATTATGTATAAACATACTATATACACATGTGTAAAGTATGGCTAATACTGAGAGATCATTAAAGGAAGTTCACAATTTCTCCTGTTATATTCTTTTTAAATTTTAATTTGTCTTGTTCAATTTCATTTTTAATATAACTGATAGACAAATCATAGACTATTCTAAAATTATAAGAGTACTTATGATCAATATTATATAGCACTGATTATTTCTAAAAACCCTACCCACTCATTTGTAGGATCTATGACTATATATCTATATGTTTATATGTATGTACATAGTTTCAGGTTTAGAATTTAATAGTAGTATATAGTAGCTTTCCTATTCCAGGGGCAAATGCCCTTTACACTAATCTGTTTTTTTTTTTCACCATCATTCTTTTCTTCTTTGCATTATATCTGTTTTTGTTCCTCCCTAATAAACTAGCCTTTCTGTCCCACAATCCTGGCAGATTATAGAATATAAAGGTCTGGAGATGGATCCAGTTTCCACTATAACTCAATCTTCTAGCTTTTTAAAGCTATTGTTACACTGTTGTGATTTCTTTTATACTGTGGTAATTGAGGAAATCATAGAACTAAAACGCAAGAGAGAGAAAATGGGCCATCCCTTGCTCTAAGTTATGTGTGTGCCAAAACTGTTTGGACCAACACTTTTATTAGTCTAATCCCAATAAAATGTGAAGCCAATTATATATAACTAATGGCCTAATTAATTCATTTAAATGAATGCACTAATTTAAAATGAATTGTTAACAATTGGTAGGAGCAGCTTGCATTTTCCTAGTATTTCGTATATGAATCCCAAATAGCACTGAATAGATTTTTAACTCATATTGCAGTGCTAAAATACACATGAACAAAGCTCTCAAATACATGAATATAGAAAAGAGAATAGACAAATAGACAAAACCCCAATTAAGTTCAATTCCTTAAAAGTTAACAGTTTCAGAAATCTAGCTCTGCTTGTCTTATTATCAGAAGAAAGCATATCATTGGCTTAATGATATCACTTGTCAAGGAAGTGATGAAAAGAAGTAATAATAGAAAGAAAAATAAAATTCTCCTTTCCTCTCCTTCAGCTGACCAAAGCAAGAGATTTGCTTAATTGGATGCCATAGTTGAACCTTTTCCCATACCACTACCTAGTAAATAAAAGCTGTTTTCAAAAGGTAGATAATGAGGTGTCAGAAGATTCAGAATCTATTAAACTAGACAGAAAATAAGAGCCATGGGGAAGCCAAATATTGAATGATAGACTCATTTCTGAAGGAAAGTGCTGCTAAAGGTTTCAGGGCCACAACCCTAGGAGGGAGTCTGTTAGTGTTAGTAAACATGATGAAGTTTTAAATTTATTTCTAAGAAAGTTGGTATTTTATAAGAATTCTCAGGAAGAGACTTGTGGATAATGCATCAATCACGGGGAATTGGGTGAATCTCAGGGAAGGTTTGGACCATTTTCTAGTCAATGTTGACTCTCTAAGACTGTACTTAGACCATCTTTTTCCAGGATGATATAGATCCAAAAATAACTGTGATAATTTGACATTCCTAAGGCAAAGGTCTGGCTATGATAATTCTCTTTTGCAGAAGCTCCAGCAACTCCCCAATGCCAAGAGGATGAAACAGAACTCATTCATCTTTAAAGCTTTTCACAATAGAGCTCCAGCCTCCTTTTCCAGGCTTATTGCACAGTGGTTTCTCATGCCTGTATCACAGCCAAATCAGCTTTCTTGTTTCTCTTGCAGAGGATTCTATCTTCTAACACAATGCTTTTGCATAGGCTGACCCTCATGCCTGCAGTATCATCCTTTTATCACTGTGCTTCTTAGAATGTCTAGCAACTTTTAAGGCTAAGCTCAAATATCCTCTAGAGGCAGCAAAGTGGTACAGTTTAGAGAATTGTGGGCCTGGAGTCAGGAAGACCTGAATTCAAATTCAATCTCTAATACTCAATAGCAGCATGACACTGAGTAAGCCACTTAAATCCTGTCTGACTCAGTTTCCCTCAGTTGTAAAATTAGAAAAAAATAGTGCCTACCTTTCAAGGTTATCATGAGAATCAAATGAGATATTATTTGTAAAGTGTTTAGCACAGTGCCTGGCATATCACAAGGGCTTTATATGTATATATGTATAACTGGCACATATGTGACATATATATATATACATATATACAGATCCATGCACATATGCATATATGTAGAATCCCACACACTGTTAAAGAATGTAGGAAGGATAGAAAGATTACTATGTAGCAGTGAAGACATAGTCCATGTTAGATACCATAATTTTCTGCATTCCATGAATAAGAATAGAAAAGAAAGTAGCTAGATTATAATTTGGTAAGACATGGCTAACGGTGGAACAAGGCAGCAAGTTTCAATAATAGGGAGAAAATTAAATTGGTCACCTATAGAGGAAAGACTGTGAAGAGTAGAAGGTAAACCCAGATCAGGGATAACTGCCTGGGAAAAGAAATAGGGAAAAGGAAGTGAAGTAGAAGTGAAGATAAAGAAATATTTCATCAGAAATGAGGCAGAGAGAAAAATGGAAGGATGAAAGTTTATGAACAGAGAGAAATTTTAGGGTTCAAGATCATGCAAAGAATACATATGTTATGAGTGATGACAAAATCTTAGATATGTAAGGGTTAAAATTAAAGGGTTGGACTAAATACATAAATGTGTGGTCGCTGAAATTAATATATTTCAAGTCAGAGTGACTTTTTATGGTAGTTTATTTACAAAAGGAGAAAGAGTGAAAGTAAAGGGTAATGAGAGAGAGTAGAGTATAGGCAGGGCTTCAGAGGCCCCAGCGAAGGGGGCCCAGAGGTAAATTAAATAAGGGTACTAGCCATGAAGCCTCCTCCAAGAGGAGGGGCCTCTCCAGAGGCTAGTACCTCTAGAAAAGCCAGATAAGGGAGTCAGCCTTATTTCACTCACCCACATGGTAGTTCTAAGGGAAAATCCAAGAGCAGTCCAAGGTCCCTAGCCAGAGCTCCTCCTGGGCTAAATTTGAAGGCAAAGGAACTGGTCACAGGAAGTTCTTGCCACTTTTAAAGACCCTTCCTTTTGTCACTTCCTGTGCCTTCCTTCCACTTTATGTGGACCAATTGCAGCTATAGATTTGCTTAGGACTGCCCGGGGGACAGTCAGTCAATTCTGATTCATCACTCACTATAGCACACTTGGGTCACAGACCTCCCCTTATGTAAGGATAAGCTTCTGGTGATTAAATCCAAAAATGGGCAGGAGAGAGTTAATCCATCTTCACAATTGATATGACTACCCATGGGTGGCAGAAGTGGAGTGGAGTTGAATATCAAGGGAATTGAAGAGGTTAATAATGTGTGTGGGAGGTCAAGGCATTTGAGGAGGCATTCACATGTATATTGAAATTCATGAATCTGAGGCAAAGGCTGGGGTTGAGATAAAAGACTACAATTCCTGTACTGAATTCCTCCTATAATGAGCAAGTGATCTGAAGAGTGGCAGACGACTATGAACAGGATATGAATCAAGTCATATACAAGGGTGTAGTTATCTTCAAAGGAGAAGTGGCCGTATAATAAATGGTAAAAGGATTGTCCTAAAGAATTTTGAAAGGCCAAAGAGTAAGCTAGTCCGATGTGTAGCAGGGTATAAAAGAAGAAGCTCAAAAAGGTAAACAGGGAGCAAAGTTTTCCTCTGAGAAATCAGGTTCATCCATTAGCACTGTAAGATGAAAAAGAGTAAAGAGATTTAGGATTGATGGGAGTTTAATGACAGAGAAGGGATTTCCAGAGGGCAAAATGAAATGTGAGAACAAACAAGGATAGGTAATATCAGGGGATAGCACTGAGGTGGATTGGGAGGAAAAAGTAGTGCAGGGGAGCAGAGAAAGAAGATCTGGGGACTCAGTAAATGGTGACTGAATCATAAGGATAAGGAAACCAGGAACTAAGAATTTTACTCCTATAGGATGGCAATAGAGCAAAAGATTGGTGTCTCTATTCTCAAGGGTCCTATGATGAGGGAATATCATTAATTTAGAGGCAATAGCATCAGTATCTATGATTGGTCACTTCAAAGGGGTCGGGGGAGGGGTAGAAGAGAGATGATGTCTATCCAGATAACTGGATCATTAAATAATTGAGGTTTGAATATCCCAAGCTGGACTGAACTAATGTCAACACTAGCTTGATAGCTAAATCCCAAACTGGAGGAAAATGAGGCAGGCTAAGAAGAGGAAATGTTCAAATCCCAGATGCTGAAACTCAAAAAGCACCAGCTTTCTAGTACTTTTGGGACAAGTGATGGATTTCTGATGAGAACTCTGATGGATCTCTTCCTAGTTCTTAGAGGATGTGTAGATCCATTTCAATATGGGCTCTCCAGTGCCTCAGTTGACTGTCAGCTTCCTGAGGGCAGGGAGGGATTATGTCATTTTTGGTTCTGTACTCTTAGAAGTTCCTGGCATACATTAGCTTGTTGATTGATGGATTCATTGATTCTACAACCCTGATACTATGGGTCTCTGACTGATGTGAGTTCCCATTAGCATACTCCATTTGATAGAGGAGAAAGACAATGTGGTATAATGGAGAGTGCACTGGATTTTTCAGTCAGGGATTCTGAGTTCAAATTCTGATTTTGCCCTTTACTGGCTGTATGATATTGGACAAGTTGCTTTACACTCTGGGGTCCAGTTTCCTCATATAAGGAATGAAGAGATTGGACAAAATGGCCTCCAAGATCCTTTCCTACACTGAATGACTAAGAAAGTAAAGCTTTGTTCATATTTTTTTTTTTTGCGTCTGAGGAGATATTAGAGAAGCCTGCATTTATTACTTCTCTCTATACCACAGGGATATTTTCCTTTTTTACTAAAAAGAAAAAAGCATTAAAATAGCTATTATAAACTGTTAATTATGGCTTATAATAGAAATAATCCCAGAGAATTTGATCATTAACATAGTTAATGACCAGTTTGTTACAATATTAACTGCTTTCAGCTCCATCGAGGGATACCCAATTAGCAAACCAGTCATTAAATACTAGTAATGACTAATTATTCTAGAATTAAAAGCTTAAACATAAATAAAAGTAAGATTGAAACTCTTAAAATTAATGGGTTAATGTATCCCCAATTTACCATAGTTATATGGCACATTCTGTTCTAACCAATAGTACTGCTTCTTGAGGGGATTGGGCTGCTTCCAAAAAGGATTCAATTTAGTCTGTTCCAGATGTTTAATTCACCTACATATTGGCCACTCTTTTACAAGTCTCTATTCTTCTACTTAATAGAATGTCCTAAAAATGAATAAATTCTTGACCTTTGAGTCCTTTGAGTGAGATTTGGAGGCATTTGCGTTTGTGTTGTTTTCCTTTTTATTGCCTCTCATTTTCATTTACAACCTTTCCCAATTTAACTAATACCACCACCCTCAGATGCCTCTCCCTACTGATGCATTGACATTATTATTCTCAATTAATGTTTATTATTTGTTTTGAGGTTTTCTACTAAAAAAGGGCTCTCATATACAATCATGATTTACACTTGATCTTAGCCCAAATATACAAAGGAAATAGAGAACACAATTTTATATATATCATTCACTTGATTCTCACCCAAGCTAAAAGGCCAGTGAAGGGAATCATATTAACCTCCACTGAAGAGATGAGGAAGCAAAAACACAGAGAGAGGTTAATTGACTTGTCTACTATTATGCAGTAAGTTTCGTGGTAGATATGAGACTAGAACACAGATCTCCAGACTTCTGATTCAGGAATATTTCCATAGCACCTCATAAGAGTGTGGTTGACACGTTGTTTTTTTTTTAATTTGAATTAGTTTATTTAGTCAATTTAGAACATTATTCCTTGGTTACAATAATCGCATTATTTCCTTCCCTCCCCTCCACCCACCCTTCCTGAAGCCATATTACTTATGTCCTTGATCAGAACCTATTTCCATGTTGTTGATGTTTGCACTAGGATGTTCATTTAGATTGACATGTTGATAATACAAAAGGATCGGTGCCTTAAGAAGTCAACAGGGGAGGAGGGAATAGACATTTATTAAGTGCCTAATATATGTCAAGCACTTCACAAATGTTATTTAATTTAATCCTCATGACAACTCTGGGAGCTATTATAATACCCATTTACAACTAAGAAAGTAAGAGATTGAGGCTGGATTTGAACACAGATCTGCCTAATTTCAGACCGAGTGCTCTATCCACTATGCCACGCTATGTAAGAACTTGTGGTGAAAAGAGCAAAGATCTGGATACCAGGTAGCCAAACTAGGTTCTGGTTAAGTCATTACCTCAATTTTAGTGAATTAAGATAAATCATTTAATCTCACTGGTTCTCAGTTTCTGCACTGAGAAACTGATGGCACTGGGCTGGTGGTAAAATGAAATAGGTCAGAAAAGGCTCTAGCTTGAATTCCTTCTAACTAACATTCTATGACAGTCATTCTAGAGTTCTACTTTAATCTTCATTCTAGAGTTCTACTTTAATCTTCATTCTAGAGTTCTACTTTAATCTTGTTTGTTTGCTTTAATTATTTATTTGTTGCCCTAAAATGCTCCTGTTTGCATTCATCATTGGCTTAGGGGTCTCAGTGATTTGCTGTAGCCTATTTGCTAGAGCATGGATGGCTGTGACCCAGGGTTTCAAGGTTATCCAGTTTGCTGAGCAATATTCATATAGCTCCATAAAGCTCCTGAGTCTGTGCTAGGCATTTTGGTAAGTTACCAGTCATCAAGAACCAGAGCTTGAATTCTAAACTTGAATATCTCCTGACTCCAGTTCTAATTTGCCTTCTTCATGCCAAATTATGCCTAGGAGGTGCCATTTAATTTGTGGGTACACATAATGCATGGAATACAAAAAGGAAATCGGGCACGTTTTCTGCCCCGAAGTAGTTTATAAGTCATTGTTCGTGAAAGGCAGGGAACCGAGTTTACCAACCTCTACCACTCATGAAGCAGTTTCATAAACTGCTACAGATGAGAGCCACCCCATCCCTCAGTTCCATCTGATTCTAATAAACACAGACCCAGCTCACAGCTGCCACGCAATATTGCAATCCAGAGCCACCTGCTTAAAGCTTGGTGAGAGACCCAACTGGGGAGCTTTTCTTAGAAGCATTTATCTCTCCATTCCAGATTTTTAGAGCTAGAAAGGAATCTCGTTTTCTAGTGCACAGTCCTTCATTTTAGAGACATTGCATACACTGAGATCATGAAGTCTCGGAGAGGCTGACATTCTCCATGACGTTTGAATCCCCAAAGCCACTGATTTCAGATTCAAGGCTTTTTCAAGCATGCTATACTGACTGTGGAGTATTCAATATAAGTATTATGCCACTTAGTAGGTTCAAGAAGACTTCTCTCCAGTGCTTACTAGAGTGCATGACATTTAGTAGGGGATTAATTCAGTTAAAAGAAGGCATCCTGGCCAGTCATCTCTTCATTTCCCACCAGTATTTCCTCTTCCAGACTTCTCCATCATGCCCCTGCTTGATACCCTTTCTCCTCTTTTCTCGGCTTCTTACGGAAGCTCCTTGAGAACAGTATTTATCTTGTTTCTGCACATATTTGTATTCTTCAGGGTTGAGCACAATGTCTGGCACAGTCAGTGCTTAATAAAAGCACAATGACTGGTTTGGTTAAGAATAAATGAATATTAAACTACTGACTAAGATTTTACCAAGCATAAATGGAATTAGGGTAATATTCCTAATAATACACATTATAGAGCTTCAGAGTTTACTAAGTACTATCCTTGCAAAAGTCCTACGAGGTAGGTAATAAAAATACCAGTATTCCATTTTACAAATAAGGACATTGAGGCGCAGAGGAGTAGAACGCTATGTATGTTGAAAATGAGTGACCAAAGAACCAGAACTTGAATTCTAAATTGGAATTTCTCTTGACTCCAGTTCTAATTTGCTTTTTACCATACTGAGCTATACCGAGGAGGTTCCCACTCAATTGCCGCATATAATAATACTACTATGTACCTAGCCCTATGCTAAGGTCTTAAAGAACAAAATATAAGATGAAGTCCCTCTCTTCAATTCATCTATACTTTTTCTTGGGGGATAAGAGCTACACATATGACACAAAAATAAATAATATAATCAAGAGCTAAATTAGAACTGCTAGACTGTAAAGGGAAAAGGAATCCCGAGAAGTACCTCCAGCACACAACTGCCCACTTGATATTCCTGAAACACAGCTCTGTCCACATCACACCCTGCTCAAGAAACTTTTTCCCTATCATCTCTAGGATAAAAAAAAACAAAACTCCTCTGTTTGTCATTTTGTCCTTCCCAATCTGGCTCTCATCTCTCTTTCTGGAATGATTTCACATTCATTGCTCTCATGCACTCTATATTCTTGTCAAAATGACTTCCATGATTTTCCTCATAACTTAGCATTCTATCTCTCAACTCCACACCTTTCCATAGGCTGTCTCTTATACCTGGAATGATTTACTTTCATATCTCTGCTTCTTGGATTCTCCCTGCAGAATTCAGCTTAGGTGCTACTTTCTATATTCAGCCTTTCCTGATCACCCTGGTGGATAATGTACTTTCCTTACTCAAACTACCAGTGTTACTTTTTATTTAGTTTGAATAGATATACATATATATATATATATATATATATAATTTTTACTTGTTTAAGTTAAAAAAAACTTTCCCCCATCTTTCAGTAAATTATAAAATCCCTGGATTTGAGAGATTGTTGTGAACTGTATGTGTTACAGAAAACCCTGAGTGATTTCACTGTTCTTCACTGACCTGTGACAGTGACAACAGGATATGGAATTAAATCAGTTAAAATAAAAGGCAGGGGGAAGCTAGGTGGCTCAGTGGATTGAGAACCAGGCCTAGGGACAGGAGGTCTTGGGTTCAAATATGGCCTCAAACACGTCTTTGCTGTGTGACCCTGGAAGTCACTTGACCCCCATTGCCTAGCCCTCACTACTCTTCTCCCTTGAAACCAATACACAGTATTAATTCTAAGCCAAAAAGTAAGGGTTTAAAAGAAGAGACAACTTCCAATTTGACCTTTTAGCTTCAACTCTTTCATCTAGCAAATAATGTCTTCTGGTTCTGGATTCCATGAGGGTATGGGTGTATGGGGAGGGGAGTAAATGTGTGAATAAAGCAGCCAAAAGAAGGATGGAGTAGAGCTACAGAAATTCTTCACGACCCAGGGACTATAATGCTAAATATTTCCATATGATGGTCCAATTAATTAATTCAACTGAGAATAACTCACCATAGAGTTTTTCACTCAGTAGGTATTTAACAAATGAACTGCATTCTCTAAAGCTAATATCTCAGCTCCCATGTACCCCCACACTTGAATCCTTAGAGGATGATTATTCTATTTTTCCTCAGGGTTCTAGAGGTAGCCCAGAGAGTTGGAGTGTCTTTCTAATTCTAAAGTTCATGGACCCCCACCACTAATTGTCAATTGATACTTTTCAGCCAAACATAATTCATTTTTAGAAATAGAATATTTACTAACATGCTATGGTTAGAAAAATTGGTATAAAATATTCCCTCTCCCTCTATAGCACACTATTACCAATATACACCAATTTTAGTGAAAAGTAGACTCAAGCTAAGAATTCCTGAAAGTTCTTTTGCTGGAGACCTCAAAATGTTTCCTGTAGTTAAGGTATAGATTTTCTTTTGCTGGACTTTTGTGAATTTTCATTTAGGCTTTTCTAGATTTCTGAAGCAGAAGCTGCTTTCAACTCACCTGTGGATATTGCAAAAAATCCTTATAGGAAGTTGGGAAGTCATTCAAACATCTGAAGTTTATAAAGGGGGCCTTTGTGAGCTGTAATTTTAAGAATTCTGTGGCACAATGTACTATGAACCTCGAGTAGTCATCGTACTATGGTATCCAGTACAAAAATTAAAATTAGAAAACTATTAAGGGAGTTATCAGTACTGGAGAGTACTGTCTAAAAATAATTTTTACTTTTCTTCACTTTTTAAAGTTCAAGTACTTTTAATATATTCATTATATTTAATGTATTAAAATGTGTTAAATGAATTACTGATTTGATTAAAACATTTAATCTACTTTTTAAAATTCAATAAAAGACCTTTTAAAAACCATTGTTTATAAAGGCACGATCACAATTTTCCTTGTCTTTTGCAGGATTTTAATGACACTTTTTAAAATGTCATTTAATAATTCAATTTTAGAAATAAACAAGGATATGGCTTAAGGAGTTTTAAGAAACCATTAAAAAGAAGAACCAATAACAGTCAATCAAACAAGTATTTATTGAGTACCTACTATATAGCAGACATTGAACTAGATGCTAGAAATACAAAATACAAAGATGAAAACAATCCCTTCTCACAGTGAGTATACATGTTAATAGGAAAGATAACAAATACACATAAAATGCATATATCATGAATATAGAGGTAATAATGCAAATATATACAATGTAGTTAAATACAAAATAGTTGGAAAGGGAGGGCAACAGCAGTTTTGGGGGAAAATCATAAAAGAATTTTCACCAAAATACTGCCTAAGCTGTATGTTAAAGGAAGAGAAGGAAACCTATGAAGAAAATGTGAGAAGGAAGTACATTACATAGTTCCTAAATTCACAAAGAAAAAAATCTGAATTTCAAAAAAAGACAAGTTCCAACACAATTATTATAATATATACTTTAATGTTGCTTTCTTGGAACTGGACAAAAATCAAACAGAACACTAAGGGGGAAAATATAAAATTGAGCAAACTAATTTATAACTAAAAGATTTATGGTACCTTATGAATGGGTCCAGTCAAGAATTTATACATTTTTCAGTATCACAGGATACTTTTAAAAAACAGATCATGTATTAGGACATAAATAAATGAAAACGAAACCATGAGTGTTAAACATATCCTTTACAGATCATATGTCATACGAAAATTTAAAAAGTAATCAATTTAGGAAGCTCAAGCCAAAGACAAAACTAAATGAAGACAATTAAATCCAAAACAAAACAGCATAAAGAGCAAACCATAGAAACAACTAATAACTTATAAACAGCAATATTAAATGAAAGTAACAAAGCACATCCTATTCCCAGGATGAAACTAAAGGAGTTTTTGAAGGAAAAAATAATATTCCTAAAAAGATGAACTAACAAAATAGGAAAAGCAAGAAATGATTAACTGAAGATTATATTTTAAGTCAGTGAGTGGGTAATTTAGAAAATTAGAAAGCCATCAAATAAACTATAGTCACACAAAAAAAGAAATCTTAAAAATTAGCAGGTAAATAGACGTAATTGAAATTTTAAAAGTCTGTAGAACCAATATGTAAAACTAAAACCTAGTTCTTTTAAAAGCCTAACAACATATAAATAAGCCTTTAACCAATATAATTAAAAAAGAAAAGGGTGTAGAAATGAAATTAATATCTTGATTTCTTTTTTTCTTCCCCCCCCCCCCCGCCCCAAGATGTTCAGATCCACAGGATAGTCAATGAAAAGAATTGTCAGGAGAAAAAATATTTTCTTTTGTCTCACTTTTACCTTTTTCCTAATACTGATCTCATCCAAGGCAGCCAGGTGAGAAAAAATGAGAAAAAAAAACATCTCTAGATGAGCTAAGTGTTATTAACTATATTCTTCTGGTGAGATAGAAGACCACCAGGGTTTATCATCTGTCCTAGGATGATGCCCTCTAAGTGGTCCCCACACTATCATTTGACCTGCTAGAGCACTTTAAGGACTACTTGATTTATAGACCTTGCCATCATCCCTGAAACTAAATATTGTCACATGTCTTGTATCCCTAGCATCTCATTTTGTTTCTATTTGTATCCCCAGTGCTTATCATAATCCTTGGCACTTAGTAAAGCACTTAAATTTCGCTTTCATTAATCCATGCATCTCCAAGCAGGACCTATACTAACTACATATTATAAGTCTTGTCTGTCTTCTAAGTTGGGAAATCTTAAGCAGAGGCATATGGATAGGTTTCAAGAAATCCTTAAACTTGGATAGGAAAAAATTCATTTTTATTTTTTTTCACTAACATCTAATTAGCATTCCCTTCCATTTTTTCCAAAAAAAATTAGTCTGAGAAGGCATTCATAGGTTTCACCAAATAGCTAGACAAGGGTTCTTTAAACAAGGGTTACTTGACATACCCACGAATGTGATGAAGTCCTGTTCCAAGGGTTTTCAGTCAATGTAAGGCAGAACCACCTTAAGAGAATCACAGACGTATTCTGTCATATACACTAAGGAGGTACTCAACAAATGAATATTGAATGAATGAAGATTTATAACAGAAAACATTGATATGAATCCTGACAAGCGTAAAGTTATTGTTTTCCTTAACCATATAATCTCGGAATGTTACAGCTGATCATAAATTTGGAGGTCATATCAAAAGTGTAATTTTGCAGATGAGGAAACTGAGGCCAACTGAGGGAAAGTGCCTCTTTTAAATCACAGAGCTGATTAGCAACAAACCTAGAAGTAAAATTCAACTATTCCACTTCCTTTGTCTGATCATCCTTTGATCATTTCATCCATCAGGAGTGTGACGGATATGTGAAGGTAAAATCTCTAGCCAGCCTCCACCCTTCCATTTCCCAACAATTCATGCCTTGCTGTTTCTTATCATCTCCTGCCTTAAAGAGTATGGGGCACTGGCAAATAAATTATAGACATGTCTCTATGGTTTAAAGATTAACTTTTGGCTTAAACTTTTTAATACTCTATTTTGATTATAAATATTTTTTTAATTTAGAAATTAATGTTGCCGGAGACAGGAGTCATTTTTCATGTCCTTATAAAAAAGGGTACTAACACTGTCACAGAACATTCTGCATTCTTACTCTACTCATATATATCTCTCTCTTCAGGGACACTTTAGCTCTTCCATAATTGTGCCTTTTTTACCTCCATACCCATCTCATGTTTGTTTTGGAGCCTTCAGTGACTCTTGGTGATGAATTTGCATTCTTAAAAATGAAACATGCTTCTTTTTCTGCAGGGTCCCCAGGGAGTAAAAGAATGTGCCCATAAACAAAATTCAGAGTGAAAATTATTTGTAATTTGTATTCTTAACCAACATAAATATAGAGAGAAATAAAGTAGTACTTCATTTATCCAGATGCTAGAATTCCAGTAACCATATTTACCCAGAATATAGCTAAGAACCTAGTAGCAAATGAAGAAGGCCTTTTAACAACTAAAATTGCTATCAAAAGTTTCATAAGCTAACTTCCATGTACTTTTTCTTGATTTTCTTATTTGTTTAATTACTTCTGTTCGAGAGGCACTTGGACCATCTCCCTTTATGTACTGATTTCATATATTTTAGTTACAAGGAAGATATTTCCAGTTTTTCCAGTCAGCAATGAACTAAAAAATAGTATGGGTTTGTGTGTGTGTGTGTGTGTGTGTGTGTGTGTGTGTGTGTGTGTATAACAGTATATAATAAGATTTCCTAGCTTTTAAGTGAGAAAATTTGTTCAATTCCTGGTTACCTATAAGATCTTAGACAAGTCACTGAGCCATGATGGATGTCAGTTTCTGTATCTGTACAATGAGGAAGTTAGACACTGACTTCTAAGTTCTCTTTTACATCTAGTTCTTAAATCCCACAATCCAAAAAGTGAGAGCAATTGGGTATATATGGATGCAACACAAGAAGCAAGCACATAACTGGTGTTGAGAATTACCAGCAGCCACAACAAGGATCAGAAAAATAAATATAAATATAAAAAATAAAAATAAAAGAACATATAAAGCAAACAAGCAAAAAACAAATCCAAAAAAAATTGTATGAATAAAAAGTACTATATACCTCAATTGTCCCTAAGGGCCTCTCTCTCTACAGCAAAGTGCAGTAATAAATGCCTATTCGTGATAATCTAAATCATCTGAGAGATGTTAAATTATATTTATTTTTGTCTGCTTAAGAAGGTTGGAAAGTGTGTAATATAGAGGTACTCAGGTATATATCCAGAAAATTAATACTGAGATAGTCTCAAACAAACCTTATAAATATTTACATTTATTTATAATATCATTAAAATAATAAAACTCTATTTATGCATCCATTCAAAGTCATGCTCAGTCCTGAGTTTGTCTACATTCTCCAGGAGAGTTGTAGGCTCAAGAGTAAGGCCTGTGAAATACCATGGTACAGTGGAAATTCCCTGACTCTGAAATCATCAGACATGAGTTCAAATCTCTTCTTAAACATGTATTACTTATTTTGCAGCTATATTCTGGAATTTGAGAGTACCAGGGTCATCTTGAGAAATTATTCCAGAACAAAGAGTCTCTAAAGCCACATGAGTCCCCCATTTTCTTCAGAAAAGATCAGCTAAAAAGCACCCATTCTCCAGTAAAAATAATACTGTCTCTTATATTTGCCATCTGGATGACCTTGGACAAATGATAGGGGGGACAAAACCTCCCCAGGCTTTAGTTTTATAAGAATGTGGAATTAGAGATATAAGGGATATTAGAGAACATTAAATCCAACCTATTATTTTAAAAATAAGACAACAAAAGAATAGAGCACCTAAGTGACTTGCACAGGATTATTAGGTTAATATCTGAGGTTTGATTCACAGAGGCTCTAAGACTTCTTACAGCTTTAGATATGTGATCCAAAAATATTGTTTCTCTTGTTTGTACCAAGGGCTACTGGCTAATCAAGTTAAATGGAGTGAAGATTGCATCAGTTTTGTAGGATAATCAAGACAGAACCCCCTGACCTGTTGAATAGGAGTCATCCCATCCATGATGTTGAACCTGAGCCGGGGCATCATGCTCAGCCCCTTTCCTACAACAAATGTGCTCTATATTCTAATAAAAGGGCCTGGGCAACCAGAGGCTCTTGGTTAGTTCCCACAGACTAATACTATCACTAATGGCTGTCAAAGAAGACTGAGAAAGAAAATCCACACATTCAGGTGGCCAAAAAGGAATAAATTACTCCCCTTGTTCTCTCTCCCCTCTTTCAAGGATGTTGGAACTTGGTGGGTTTTCCCTTGGCGTATGGCAGAGGAGAAAGTGGCATTACTCTTCTCCTCATCCTCAGCAGTAGTTTTGGAAGCTATGGCAGGAAAAATATGTGCTTGTCCAGGTGGGCTTGATACTAGAACTCAGGCTATAGTTCATCACCTTTACATTGCATCTTTCCCTAAATTCTTGCAATGGAACAAAAATATTGAGAAAGGTGTTTCTAGATTTGGTAGTTCCCTTATGATCTCAAGAGAACTGAAGTCATTGACTTCAGGTGCTAACTATCCAGTGGGAGAGTCTTCCTTCAGCTATATCTTCCTTGGAAAAGATGGCCACTACCAGGAGGAGGAGCCACACATGCCTGGATGGTCAGTAAGGTTGGACATTGAGATGCTGTTCAGGCAATGAAGACTGGTGTTTAGTGATACTCCCAATCCCCCAGAAGTCTTTACCTTCTAGGAAATTATGATAAGGGGAAAAAGGGGTTCATTTTAAAAGGTTTGGACTGGATTATTTAAGAGTGTGGTAGCCAGGAATTTAATGTATTACAAGAAATTTATTTATAAGAAAATCAGAGAGAGGATGAAGTAAGTCTCTCCTGAAGTTAGTGTTTTTGTTTTTGTTTTTGTTTTTAGAAAATCCAGCAGTTAAGAGTCAGTTTTTTTCAGTTCAAAGGAAGAAATTTTAGAACATCCTGACCAGGAACAGGGTCTCAGGTCCAGCCTCCACTCCAAAGAATGAAGAATTGTCTCCAGGCTCCACTTTCAAAGAATGAAGAACTATTAGTAGAATTCCATTCAGGACATTGTAATTCCCTTTTAAAGACACTTTCTTTTGATTCACTTCCTGTATCTACCCCTAATTCTACATCTACCAATCACAGTTGAAGTTCTGCTTTAGGACTGCCTAGGAGGCAGTCAGTCAATTCTGATTCATCACCCACTATGGCACACATGGGTCACAGACCTCCCACTCAATGATTAAGTAGGATGTTTACACTTTTGGTGATTAGATCTAAAAATGGGCAGATCTCCATACTCAACTTTTAAGTATGGTATTTACACTTTGGGTGATTAAAATCTAAAAATAGGCAGGTGTTATAATTTAATCTTTACAGAGGAGAGTTAAATTTAAACTTCACAGTATGATAGAGGAGATGAGTAACATGTGCCTTTGTATTGGATGGTAGGTTCAAGTTCCCCAATGTCCTTTGTGAGGAGTTACTATTTTGTGTTTTTAGTGTTTATTGGTTCTTGATTTTTAGCCTTTTATGTTTTACATGCTGCTTTTGTGGTTCAGATAGTGCCTATAGAAGTCTAGAAAGGAACTCATTAATCCCCTTTAGGGAAAGCTGAGTCCAGAGCCATATCTAAGCTTTAAGAGATTTCCCCCAGCAGTCCAAGGGAGATGAATAATGAGCCGAAAAGAACAAGAAAAGTCTAATCCTCTGTCTTTGGGCTTAGACTCCCACTCATCTCTCCAGAAATAAGTCCTAGTCCTTCTGGGACTAAAACCAGAAATGTTTGTTGGGAGGAAATGCCATTTCCTTCTTTGTCCCTAAGTATTTTGATTAGTATTATAGTCAAACCAGTATCTCTTGTATTAGAGAAATAATAACAATCATTACCCATTGGTGTACTGACTATTCTGAAGAAATAAATTTAACCATTTCATATCATAGTTGGTCAATCTGGAAAAGACAAAGCCAGATGATTTCTTTCCTTTTTTAAAAAATGTATTTATTTGTTACATTAAAATTCCCAGGTATCTCCCTCCCTAACTCCCCTACCCAGACTAGAGAAGGCATCATTTGACAAAAAGATATATATATATATATATATATATATATATATATAAAACTTCCCGAGTTATTCTTCAAACAATATTTCTATTGCTATATAAAATGTTCTCTTTGGTCTGCTCATTTCACTCTTCATAATTATATGTAAGTCTGTCCATGGTTTTGTTTTTTAATTAACCTCATTATTTCTTATGGCACAGTAATATTCCATCACAATCATTTGCTGTAACTTGTTCACTTGTTTCTCTTTTCTTTCCTTTTCTTTTTTTGTCTTCACTCTCCCTCACCAAGGTGAACTGAGGCAGTTTTCAACTTTACCCCTTTATCCCCAGGATCTCCACTGAAAGGGATCTTATAGGAAAGTTAGAGCAAAAAGATAGAGAAGCTAAGAAAATAGCAATTATATAATCTACATTGTACAGTTAAGGAAACTGAGACCTGCCTAGTGAAGTTGATCACATAACTAATTGGTGATTAAACGTGGTTTAGAACCCACATTTTATAAATCCTTGACCACTGATCTTTCAACTATTTCCTATACTGAATGAGATTCACTTTCCAAACATTGGGAATAATACTAACTAATACACAAATTGGAGAATGTTACTCCAGGTTAACTTTTCTTTAACTTTTGTCCCTGTGGACTCTAAAGAATAAACTAACAGAATTGGATTTACTCAGATTATTACCTGACCCTCATCCCAACCCTATCAGCTACAGTGCCTGGGTTTCTTATTACTAGAAATTATTCCTCTGGATCAAAGAACTATGTCTCTAGAAGTCTTTTGCTTTGTAGATAACAGTGGTATAAGGAACCCCATACTGGGCATCAGGAGACCTGCCATGTGGTCTCAGTTTCTCTATTTGCTCTTGGTGCAAGCTCACTAGGTCAGAATCTCACTCAGTCTCAGTTGCTAGTGGTTCAACCTTAGACAAGTTATTTCCCCGCTTTGGCCTGACTTTCCTCTCCTTTATAATACCTGCATGACTCACTTGTCAAGGACCCTATGTGAGGAAAGTATGAGATTTTGAACATGAAACTGGTTTGAAAACTATAAAGCCTTATACTAGACCCAATAAAATTATATTAAGCCAGCACTGTCTAGTTTTTCAGATGTCTGTAATGTAGAAAACAGAAGACAAGATCCTGGGGGAATGAAACATAAATAGAAAAGTTTTCCAGGAAAGAGGAAGGCAAAAAGGATGGAATGGGGCTCAGGTGGGTTACTGATGCTGTTCTAGGAACTGAGGGGAAAGCATGAGGTTTCTAAGACATAGGAACAGTCAGGTTTGATACATAGGACTGAAAGTTCAGTCACTTCCTTCCCTAAGAAGCCAGGCTCAGTAGCCTCAAACTCCATCCATATTCATGTTTTTAATTTATAGTTCTGGCTTTCTATCTAAATCTCTTGTTTCTCTTCTCAAAGATGGGTTATTCTGATTTGAGAAACAAAAGGACAAAGAATTGAACAATAGGAATTAGGGTGGAAGGCTGAGGACATGGGAAGGGGCAGGTGACCAGTGCAGAGGGGATTTAAGAGTTTGAAATCCCTGCGTTAATTCACTGACATTTTGATACATGCCTTGGGTTCAGTCCTGCAAAATCTCCTTTTTAACTACATGAGGGAAAGAATAATAAATTTATTGAATAAGAGTGCTGAAAGTGATTTCTAAATTATATACATAAACAGAATCAGAGAGATGAGGTGACTGTCTAAAGTCGCACAGTCACACAGGTAGCAATGTGAGGACACAGCCCCTGTGTTCTTTCATCAAGCTTCTCTCTGCTTACCTTATGTTTCTACAAACAAAGCCAGAGATATTTCCAATCTTTTTCAGCCCAGCAACTTCCCTGCTGAAAAGAAAGATGCAATTTACCTCTGCTGGCTTACTGAAACCCAGCCCTGAACCCAAACTGCTGTTATCTATCCCTTGAACTGTAGAGGTTGGGTTTCATCTCTTCTCTGCCACACCCAAACCCTCTATATCTTGTGATCTCAACAGTTGCAGTGACTTTGTCAGTAAAAGAAGCCCATTCTAGGGGCTGAGGGGAGGAGAAGGGAAAGGAAAGGAGAAGAAAGGAGAAGAGATGAGAGGTGAAGAGAAGAGAGGAGAGGAGAAGAGAAGAGAGGAGAGGAGAAGAGAAGAGAGGAGAGGAGAAGAGAGGAGAGGAGAGGAGAGGAGAGGAGAGGAGAGGAGAGGAGAGGAGAGGAGAGGAGAGGAGAGGAGAGGAGAGGAGAGGAGAGGAGAGGAGAGGAGAGGAGGGAGGAAATGGGAAGTTAGGAGAGCAATAAAGCTTTTCACAGTCTATCCTTTGGTCCTACAGTGACTAAATAAAAGGGGCCAGAAGATATTAAGAAAAGAATTTCATTTTTAAAAGCCATGTGAAAGATAAAAGACAGGTAACCTTCCCATTTTTTTTTAAATTCAGGTGCCCCCCCCCTCATTTGTTTCCTTCCTCCCTCCTAGGATGATTACTCCATTTGTCATCTCGATGTACAAATTAAATAAATAAAAGCAAATCTGCAAAGTCTTTACAGATTTTGAAAAGATGTAACAGCAGTCTGATAAACATGCAGCGCATCTGTGATAGCCTCCTGCCCAAGCACCCTGTCACAAAGCTGAGAAACAGCCCCATCTGGTGGCCCCAGAAAGACCATCAGTGGAAATTTCCCAATTCTCACTCTGATAAAAAGACCAGAGCTTGATGCTTCCTGAAGTGAAAAAACTCACTACAAATTATTTTCTTTCCACCTAACCAAAATACATTTACTATGGTCACAGATGCCATATGTTCCTTAAAACAAAAACCAAAAAAAAAAAAAGAGGAGGTGTTTGGTTTGATTGTTTGGTGGTAGTGATATGGGGCTTCTGTCTCCCTTTTCTTCCCCTGACTCCACCTTCAGAAAAACATTTTTTTTTTTTACAGTTGCCTAGTGTGAAATGGAATTTTTTATTCCCTTTGTCTATTTTAAGTTAATCAATCAGGAACTTGAAGTACCCCTACCTAACACTTAGTAAGTCACTAACCAAGAGAGTTCACACTTTCTTAATCATTAACACTTAGTCCTAAAAGACTCCAAGCACTGCCCCACCCCCACTCCAGCACTGCTAGGTAAATTGAGAGACTTTGACTGAGATGTGATAGACCAGCCCACAGTGAAAGGAAGGAGAAACCAGAGAGACAGGAAGTGACATGGAGAAAGCTGCTTAAGAACTGGAGCCAAAGTCATTCTGATTCACTTCTACTGTCTTGGTGGCTCTTCCAGAAGGAAGACTTCTGTGTTGGGGTCTCTGCATTGGAGGGTCTTCTGCGTTGGAAGTATGCCTTGGTCTTCTGTGTTGAAAATTGATTCTGCACTGGTAAGACTCTTGCTGACAAAACTACCAGACTCCTGGCTGGAGATGGGGACCTGAGGAAGCCTTAGTCGGAGTTAAGCTGGATTTCTTTGGATTAACAATTATAGGGTATTTAGCTAGGCAATATTTTCTATCTCCTTCCTACATTTCCCTCTTTACTACCTCTGCTCTGCAGTAATAAAACTTCTAAAACTACTAACATACTCATAGTGTGATTTTTAATTTTCATAAACGGCTACCACAACAATCTTTTTTTAACTCATCAATTTAGTCAAACCATTTTTAACCCTTCCACTAGTCTGAAAATGTTCAGTTCCTACAACTCCACAAAACAAGGAATTGAGGGGGGGGAGGGGGAATGAGAAGACAGCTGCCATGCATAAAATGTCCTGGCATGACTAGAAATTGAAACTCATTTGTATGAATTCCATCATATCTAAGCTACTAGGCTATTGTAGAGCTAGAAAGGACATCAGAGATCAGCTAATTCAACCTCCTTTTCTTGAAGTGAGAAAACGGATGTTTACAGGGATGAAATGTCAACATTGCTTCAGAAAATTAGTAGCAAGAACAGTGAATTTTGAGATTGAGAACCAAGGTACAAATCCTTTATCTTCTACATCCTGCCTGTCTGATAATGCCGGGTTACTTAACCCTTCTTGGTGGTGGTTTTCCCACAGACACGCTGAAATGAAAGGATTGGAAAGAATCATTCGAAAGCCACTTCCAGGTCCAAATCCTGTGAGCTAGGATTAGAACTCACGTCTTCTAATCCCATATTCACAGTTAGGTGTTTAAATTAACCGTATTTTTAAAACCTTAGGAAAACAAATCTACTAGCTAAAGGTTAATTTTTACTTGCCTTTCCTTGCCTTGTCTAATCAATTTTATTGGATAAAACAGTAACACTAATCACATCCCTATAACAATGGAGGGAACATAGCTGGTAGGGACTAATGACATAAAGGAAAACTTCACAACCAATTAGGATGCTCCTCTGGAACACTGAGGAGTGATGTGACAGTCTTGAATCTGAGAAAATAAATCAGAGTAAACCTTATTACCAGCCCATATGCTAAAGGTTCTCTTTTTCTTTTTATTAGCATTCAACTCATCTATCTGTTTCTGTCATTTTCTTTTCATGACCAGTCTAACTCCCTTTCTGGTCAATATAATGTTGAGGCAAGAGAATAATTAAATAAGGCACTTGATATTTGTAAATAAGACCAAACAACAATAAGGATTTGACTAAACTGGCAGAATCAACCCAAGTTTGTGCAGAGTTTGCATTCATAGCCATTATATTATTCTACATTTAGTCAAATTGATCTGCCATGGACAACAACCTTTTAGTATCTAAAATGCTGAAACTGTGGGAATGGTGTCCAATGGGCAAATACAAGTCATGTATTTATGTCTGACCTGAAGAACCCTAACAATTCTGGTGAACAGATATTGTCATGTCAATTCCATTTCAACAGTATCTCTGCCACCCATCTTCTCCCTATTTGACTTGCTACCAACTTAATACATTCAGGGGCTCATTACCCCCATCCCCTCTTGGACTATTATAAAAGCCTCATAACCAGGCTACTGCCTCCAAATCCAATCCATCATTTAGACAACTTCCAGACTTATCTCCTTTCTACATAGATCTATATGTCACTCCTCTACTTATCAATTTTAACTGGTTTCCTCTTGCTTACTGGGTAAAGTTCCATTGTCTGGCATTTAAGGCATTCCATAATCTGGTGTTTCTTTTTATTTCCAACTTTATCTCATTACTCTCCTCCAAGTACTCTGTAGTTCAACCAAACTATATTACCTCTACACCCCTCATAACACACCATATGCTCTTCCACATTTAAGCCTTTTCTCTAGATCTACTTCATCTTTGCCTTTCTTCATGAAGCCCTTATTCATCTCTCTACTTGAAAATAAATTTTTATCCCTTTAATCTTGCATGGGATTTTGTTTTGCATTTTTCTAAATATATTCTAGTGTACTTAAAATGGACGTTTATTGTGTATCATAGTTATGTGTATGTGTCTAATAACACTAGATTATAAGTTTCATGTGGACAAGAGTATTACCTAAACTTTGCATTTCTGTCTGCTCCCACCATTGTGCTTTGTATATGAAAAGCATAAGATAAATATATGAAAAATGGCAATTAGCTGAATTAAATATGGGTAATTATGCCCACAAAAAGCAAGTAACCAGCAGGAGAATATGATATTCTGTACTTTCCTCCTTCCTCCTAATTGTCTTGATACCATTACCTGTCTTATATTAAAATCAACTTTTCCTGCCTAGGGCTTGCACTAACACCACTCAGCGTGGATAGATTTATACAGTCTTTGTCTCTGGGGAAGTGTATTATTTAGAGTTCCAGTATGAATTCCTTCAGTTTGGTATTATTAGGAAGTATTAGAGCCCATTCATCAGCCCAAGGGAAGACTTTAAATCAGCCATTCAAGGCTATTGGCACCATAGGGACTTCAAAAGGAAAATCAGTTCAGTCTTTCTTAAAACATTTTGGCCACACCCACTGACTCACTCTATTTTTCTTTGTTTTTACTTTTTGTGGAGTATATGTAGGCCTGTCTCTATGCATGCTTTCATTTGACCATTCCTACTTTCTTGACCCAGGAACATGATTTTCCCATTTGCTTTTTCTGATGTCAGATTTAATGGTGACAAGCCTTTTTCTGTTTTTGTTCTTAGTCTCCCTGAACCAATGGCTGACACGTTTTTCTCAGTATTGTTCCACTTAGTGTCTCCAAATGTTGTTGTTTTGTTGCCTTTTGCCTTTGGATGACATCTTTCCGAAAAATCAGAGCTGAACCTAGACTCCTTTTTTGACTTTGGCAAGCTGTTAAAGTATTCTTGGTGCAGTATTCCTAACTTAAATTCCCTCCAGTGAGTCAACCTTTTGTGTGCTAGAAGTAGTTGCTTGAGGCCAGCATTACATCTGATAAGTTAGCCAGTTATCAAGGATCAGGGTCAGCTAATATAGGTAGGCAATGATGAAGCTTGCCTTGCAGGCTAGTGCTTGGGATATTAATTCTCTTGATATTTAGAAAATCCAGAGAAAAGAAAGGAAAGTTAAGTATTTCTCTGGGACAGCAGACCTATTTCTGGAGCTCTGCCAATTGTCCCACTGTGTAGACAGACTGTTAGAGATCAATTTGACCAAATGTTACAGCCAGAGTGGTTCAGAAACAGTTCTGCTGCTGCACATGTCTTCACTCTTCATAAGCACACTCACATCTCTTTTCTATCACTATGAATTTTAATGCTCTCCAACACTTTGATGGGCTGTTTGTATCAATTCCAAATAATGCATTTGCATAGCAATAGTCACCTTGCTTATGAAAGCTCTTTCATATTCCTATCTGTTTTTATTATGATTTAGAACAGTAGTTTATGGATGTGACCTTTGATTCCATTATTATAGGGAACTTGGAACTGAAGAAACTCCTTCAACTAATGCAGATGGACACTTTCTCTGCAACTGGGTCTTAGAGAGGTGCCTCAGTCAGCAATGAGTTCCACGAATTGCCTAGGATCACCTTGGATAGAGATGAGATTTGAACCTGGCTTGACTTGATGAGAAGGCTAGCTCCCTATCAACTATGTAACACTTCCTCTATATAATTGGTAATTATAATAACTTAACTTTTATATAACACAACTAGTGTTTCAGGCACTGCACTAAGAAATACTTTTAAATTATTAGCTCATTTGATCCTCACAACAATCCTTGTAGATAGTGGCTACTATTATTCTCATTTTACAAATGATGAAACTGAGGCAAACATAGGTTAAGTGATTTGCCAAGGGTCACATATCTAGTTAAGTTCCTGAGGTTGATTTTGAACCTGGGTCTTCCTGAATCTAGGCCCAGCACTCGGTCTACTGGGCCACCCAGCCACCTCTAATAATAATAATTATAACATGAGCAATAACTCAGAGTTCATATAGTACTTTAATATTTGGAAATTAACTCAGAGATTATATAGTGCTTTAATATTTGTGAATCATTCCCTTCATGCCAAACCAATGAGATATCACACAAATATTATTCTCCCCATTTTAGAGATGTTCTGAAGCTTTTCTTCCTTTCTATCCAAAGGAGGTCAAAATTCATTTCCCTGCCTTTCAGTGGTCTGGCAGGCTTGAGTCTTGCAGATTTTTATAAGCACTGTGTGACATTGTGGAGGACAAAGGGGCCATCCAGGGCTGTTGAACAGAATGCTAGGGTGATTTGTATGGGATTAATGGCCCTTTTGCTCTGTGAACTTGAATCCCTTTTGAAATAGGAAAGAATCAAGCCCAGTGCTTTGGATAGAAATTCACAGAAAATGTGTTTGGGGATCTGAGGTTATTGTTGTAGTTATTGATACTTACTTTATGATCAAACTGGCTGCCAGAACCTCAATCCCTTGTGGAGTGTATGTCATCGATCTGGTGATGTCTGATGCTGGGCAGGTCAGAATGAAAAGTGCCAGCTCCCAAGGTGGCTCTCAACAGGGGAGACATTTGTAGGCTGCTGTTCATCTGTGGAAAGCTGTCCCTTTATCTAGCAGGAACTACAGTGATTAGGACATGGTATTAGTGTCTCCTCTTCTGTGAGAACAAGTCTTGTAGAAACTCAGGAGCTTTCAGCTTTCAGACTGGCATTTCTTTTCCTTCTTTTTCTTCTTCATTTTTTAAAAGCTGTCTCACCTAAATCAATATTTAAAAGAGAATTTTATGTCCTGTAACCATTTCTAAAAACAAGGTTGAAAAGGTATTAGAAAAGATGCTTTGTTCAGGAGCCTGCAGCTAGTGCTGCTGTTCAAAGGATCTAAGAAAGCACAAAGATATTTCTAAAATAGACTCCCCCCACCCAGTCCACTTCTAATCATGTGATTTCATCTATTGGAGAACATCCAATACTGATGAAGATTACTGGCTCATCTGTAATTTATAGCCATAGACAGTTGCTCAGGGTAGTGAGAGGGGAGGTGATTTGCCCATTTTTGCCATGTCAATCTCCTCAATATACTTTGAATACCAGAGCCCTTTCTGCATTCTTTTTTCTCATAGAAACTGCCTCTAAAGTAGAATACACTAAATTAGCTGACTAATTAGTAAGGAAATGCTAATTGTATATCTTTTATGTTCACTATTCCAGATTCTAAGAAGGATATAAAAAAATGAAACATTTCATGTCATATTTCTCTTTTCAAAGAATTTAAAGCTGAGGAAGTTGAGGCCAGAGAAACAGAAATGTATGGATTGTATTCAAGTGGCAGTGACTAATTGTCTTACTTAAACTAGGTCCTGGGGATTATATAGGAGAATAATAAGAAAATTTTAGAAAGAGAGGCTAAGTCCAGATTTGGAAAGATCTTCAGTAAGTCCAACCTTTGTTTCAAAAGTCAGCCCACATGCCACCTTCCATCTGATCCCAGCGAATATTTAAGTGTTGATGGTATACAAAGCATGGTGCTAGTCACTGAGGTTACAAGACCAAAATAAACAGAAACAGATAAACATATACATGATTTTTGAAGAAAACTAATATCTAGGGGGAATCAAGACTTCCCTGAGAAAACAGCATTTCTCCATGAGTCTTTCTGAACTACTACTGTCTTTACTGATCTCTCTGCTTTGGAAATTCCTTTCCTGTTTTCAGAGAGCGTTGTAAGAAGCAGATCCTCAAAAAAAGGGAGAATATAAATGAATGCACAGAGAGGAAAGAAACAGAAACAGAGATAGATGAATTGTGGATAAATGGATAAATAAATGAACAAAGTATGAATAAATGACAGTCGTGTCATGAATTCATGATTTTCTTGGTATAGAAACCCGCTCTATCCACAAAGATTACAACTTATCTATAACTAGATACTCTCAGAGAGATATCTGAGGCACAGAGATGTTAAGTAGTAACTTGCCTGTAGTCACATAGCTAAAGCCAGAGGAAATAATTGAACAGATATCTTCTAGCACTCCATTTATTGGATAATTTATTGATTGAAGTCAATAGAAATGCCTGACTTTTAAGTAATGCCAAAAATACATTAAAGATGAGATAAAACATAATAAAATTCTATCAGTATTGATAAATAAACTCCTTTACATTAGAGCTAAGATCTGTGCTTTCTCTGGGATTCATATTATAATGAATATTGACATGCATAGAGAGTGGGTTAAGTGAATCAGCATACCCAGGAAGTAAGTTCTATCACTGGTTTTTTGCCCTGGATCATGTTCTCTGTTCATTTCTAATAATCAGGTTGTATTGTTTTTCGTGGTAAACTATAACTCATAAAAACTCTAAGTTTTCTTCTAACTTTCTCCCTTACTTACTATATCCAATCAACCTCCAAGTTCTGCCAAATTTTCCCATATTTTGTCTATATAAATCCTTCCCTTCTATTCCCATTCCAACTTGGCTCTTTAGCTGCTCAAAACAGAGCAACCACAATAAGCAGATCTTGGCCCCCAGCTGCCACCAGGTTAATCTGTAGGTCCACCTGGTTTGCCAGTCTGTTTGCTTGCCATTGCTAAAATTAAACTGGCAGAGCCAAGATGGGATACACTTCTAAAACATTGTTTGGATATGTTCAATGTACTATCATGTCATTCCTCTTATCAAAAACTTTCCCTAGTAACTTTTTTGCCTTGCTCAGTAATCATAGTAACAAGAGCAAACAACAATAATAATCTGCTTTTTAAGTAGTGCTTCGATTTTTGCAGAACATTTTATACATGTTCTCTCCTTTGGTCTTCATATAAATTCCCTCATTGGAGAATAGCTGGTCCTTATATTCTAGCTGGGAGGAACAGGAGAGTTCTCCCAAAGAAAGGTAGAGTTTGAACAGTGACTTAAATGGATGGACAGAAATTTTTAGCTGGAGTCAGGGTAGGGACAGCATTCCAGTTAGGGAAACAGAATGAACAAAGACTCACAAGTAGAGGAAACAAAGGTAACATTTAGGAGATGGTAAATAAATCAGTTTGATTGGATTGCAAAAGATAGCATATTGATTTTGAACTGGAAGTAACCTTTAAGATCACCCTAGCTGTATAGTTAAGGCAACAAATGCCCAGAGGTTAAAAGAATTGCCTGAACTTAAATTGGTTTAAAGTGGTAAAACTGATTTGAACATAGGCTCTCTGACTCCAAAATCAGTTAAATGGAGGAATAAAATGCAGAAGAGTACTATACGTAGGTAGGTGATATAATGCATAGAGTTCTAGATTTTTAAGTCAGAAAGACCTGAATTGAAGCTTGTCTCACACATTTACCAGCTCTAAGACCCTGAGCAAGTCACTTAATCTGTTTGCCTTAATTTTCTCATTTGTAAAGTGAGCTAGAGAAGGAAATGGCAAACCATTCCTATATCTTGAATAAGAAAACCCCACATATGGCTGCCAAGAGTTGGGCATGACTGAACTGAATGAACAGAAGGCAACCTTAATCTTTGGTTTCTTTGTATCCTTCAGGATATCCTGCAAATTGTAGCTAGTTAGTGAATCAACAGACATCTATTAAGCACTTTCTGTTGTGTCAGTCACTACTAAATGTTAGGGATATAAATAAATACAAAAAAAAAAGTCAGTTCCTGCCTTCTTAGGGTAAAATTTGAAATATAGCCATTGAAAGCAATTTTTCAAAAGTCACAGCCAGGACTAACTTACTGTTAGCAATACCCAATAGGTGATTGAAAAACTGTTACAATGGCGACTACACAAAGCAAAGAGCCACATAAAGACAACTGAGATTAATTAAAGGCGGTGTGATCCATTTTACAGACCACACATGAAAATCTGTCTCATTACTTTCTGATTATACCTTATTCTGTAAAGCTCTCTAAGTTGGAGTCACTGGGGGAAAAACTTGATCAGAGCTAATAAAAGCTCAGAATTATGCCGAAAGTATTACTTCTGGATGGAATAAGCATTTATTTTGAAGAAATACAGTTTTATTATATTCATGTCCACATGGTACTAGCTAATAAAGCATGCCTAAGCAGACTTCCTCAGGAGCTTGCTTAATGAATAGATAAAGTTTGCTTTTAATTGGCATGTCCATTGTTAGGATATAAGTAGATACAGCTAAGTGATCAAAATAGGCTGTTTTCTTAAATGGGCTAAACGTCACTCTTACTGTCTTGTTTACACTATTACTTTCCACAGCAAACTGATTTATCATAGATTGGATATAGAGGAAAACCAGCTTAATCCCTGTTGGAATTATAATAAATTTCAAATCACTGGTTCTGGCTTAATAAGCCTTTATCATACATTGAAAATGCTGAAACCGTCAAATAGATTCTTCATGCTGAGAGGGAGGCTTAAAATTATTTCAACAAAACATTTCAATTTAGAGGTGAGGAAAGAGGCGAAGAGTGGTAATACTACTTACCCAAAGTCACACAGCTGGTTAATGTCTGAACAAAGCCAAGATCAGACCTGGGTCTTCTAGATTCCCATCACGTGTTCCTTCTACTAAACTATAGCCACCACTTAATCTCAGTCATGAGAATTATTCTAAATTCTGTTGCTATTTCGGTGACCTTGGATGAGTCATTTAACTGTATAAAATAAGGATAATGTAGCTATTTGGAAAGCAGTTGGAGGCACTCTGATTAAAGATGCTATTAAAGTGACAAGTACCATTACAAATATAAATGGAAAAAAAGGAGACCAATACTTAATCATCCTGAATCTCATCTGCTCCCCTCAGCTTTATATGTGCGCTCTCCACATTAAGCAGTTACTGAGGAATGTAGAAGCATGAAAATTGGGCTGAAAATGATTACCCTTACTTGATACCTCCTGAGCAGAAGACAAATCAGGACCGTGTTATATATGTCATCGAATACTTCTGTCTAGTATTCTCTCTAGTTCTATATTCTAGGATCCTGAATCAAGAGATCCAGATTCAAGTTCAGGCTCTTGACACCTAAAAGTCATGGGACCCTGGCAAGACCCTAGCTCTGAGACTCACTTTTCTAAATTAGAAAATGTGGATGGTAATACCTGAACTATCTGGGTCAAGAAGAAGCATTTGGAGCAGTCACAAGCTAGAGGGTTGAATAAATTTCTATTTATTAATCACCTACTGTGTGCCAGACACAGTGAAAAGCACAGGGACACAGAAGTGACAGTTTCTGCTCTTAGGAACTTGTTTTCTAATGAGGGAACTAAAATGCAAATAACCACATTCAAATAGCCACATACCAGATAAATTGGAATCTTATAGGGAAAGCACTAGCATTAAGTAATTAAAATGAGCTCTCATTTGCTCTCTTTTTCCTAGGAAAATCCAATTAGACAATTCCATAAAATGAAAAATCAAAGGGAGAGTAAATAGTGGCTTGGGGAATTTTAGTCAGTGTAGACCAAACTCTCCATAGTTTAAATAAAAAGGGTTATTAAGTATCCTTTTGATTATCTTGCACTGTGGTTTTAGAGAGGTGACCAATATTCCTTCTTTTTAAAAATATAAAAATAAATAAAAACTGGGTGGGAACAGAATACCATGCTGAGCGTTTTTCCAGTTTCAGCCTTAGTCAACACAGTTATAACAAAGTTACACACATTTAATGATACACATAATTGTTCTTGTACTGTGTGCTAATTAGGCCTAAGTAGCAGGCAGTTCACAGAAATGACTGTAATTAGTATGACTTTGACATAGTCAAAATACTATTTTGGTTTTTTTTTCTCTTTTCTTTTTGTTTGTTCTGTAGTATATGCAGTCTCCATTGTGGTTGGAGTAGCAATAGTTCATGATTTATAGGCAGGGGTATGCTGGTAATTGTTTAACAATAGGCTATCCAAATAAATAAATAAATACATGTACAGGACACATCTTTAGCTCTAATCTCTATCATTAACATCCCCTCCATTACTGTCTTAAGACTAGACAATCAACAAGGCATTAAATCAAGCCCTGGTTTTTTGGATTCCCAACATGTAAATGCTCCCAGCTCTTTGAGCTGACTTCACCATACCCCTGATTGTAGATAGATTGTTAAGAGCCCATTGTGCTCTGTTTTGGTTTCATTTGTTTGGTCATAGAAATACTTGTTGGTTAAGGCAGGCATATTCTCAAGCCAGCTACAAAAGCCTATTTCATCCATAATGAAGTTCAGAAAATGCAATCATAAATTTTGAGCTAGGAAGTACCTTCAAGATCATCTCTCCAACTTATGTCTCCCCCATATTAGTCAGAAAAACTGAGGTGTAGAACCTTGCCCAAGGTTACACAGGCAGTAATATTTAGAAGCAGCAGCATTTGAACCAAGGTTGTCTTAATCAGGTTTAGTTTTTCTCTCTATCATGCCATGCTATTGCAAAAGAAGAAAAACAGAAATGAATTCCCTCCCCTTTTCCCAGACTCGGAATAATTCCTCTCTCCTACTTTACCACTATGACCCACCCCAAAGAACTTGTGTCTTCATATGCTCTAACCCTCCCCTTGTCCTGATCAATACACTATGTCTATGCCCACCTGACACTCAGAATGCTCATTACTTGGGGGCAGAGGCCACCACCCAAGTAGGTCAAAATTGTCTGGGAATCTGGTCTCAAGCCTGGTACATATAAGTTTTTCCTCCTTTTTGTATCTTCTTACCTTTCTCCACTTTTGAATGTTGAATTTAGCTTAAAGGTGGTTTGTTATTGATTGTTGTTTCGTTCATCCCCAACAACTCTTATAAGAGCTGGAGTAATATTTTTATCTGTGGAGTAGAGTAAGCAGGTTAGTCACAGTGGAAGGAAAGGCATAATGGCAGCCACTTTAATGTACATCTTTTATAATCCCATACTTATAAAAGTGGAAATGTTGATATTTTCCCTGATCATCTTTAAATAATTAAAATAGTCAACTTTATAATCCAGTCACTTTTTGACATGCCTCCCCCCCAAAAAAGTACACCTAAATTTAACCTTTTTATTTAGTCCAAATTTGGTTAAATCTGTAGCTCAAAAAATATTAGATTACATATTAATTCAAAGAAAAAGATATTAAATTAAGTGAAAAAGCAAGACAAATAAGGGTAAACATCTTTCCATATACATAGACACACATTTCTACAGATTATTGAACCCATCAGTGTGAGGGATAAAATTTCTCCTTGCAGTCATCAAGCTCCTAGGGTTATAACAGGTGAAATACCTCCATGACTCAAAAGCCTACGTTTTACTTCCCAACTAAACTGCTGATGTCATTTGCTGCTTCTTTACTAAACTATTGCAATCTGCTGCTTTTGCACTTAACTGCTTCCATTTGCTCTTTATCTACTGAATAGCTATAGCATCTTCCTCAAAAGGGAATGTTTACAACTCCTTTGGGAGACAGCCCATCTCTTAAACTATTTAAAATATTCCATGAGTAAAGACTAGAGCTACATTCACCTGGCCCACAAGAGTCCCTTAAATCAAATTTCAAATTTTGGACATGATCAGTTCCCCTTAGCAAGACTTCCCTTAAGCCTACTTGATACTGGTGTTGAAGAAAGTAAATTTTCATTTCCCATCATGCTTCTGGGAACTAGTATCAGTCATGAAAAATATTTGGAACTTAGTCTAGCATTGCTAGAAGCATGAAATAGAATTAGTGATCTTTGCCCTGCAATCCTATAGCTAGGAATCCACCCAGTAAACCCACCAAAGATTAAAATCATCATACCAACACTTCTACTACTACCACCACCACCACCACCACCACCATCTTCATCATTTCTCATTTCATGATACGTAAATGTTATAAAATAGGTGCTAGACTTTATTCACCAATCTCAGGGGTTTTTCCCTTATCAAGGAGAAGTAGATGAAATATGAACTCCTTTCCTAAACAACATGAGCATCTATAAAGAGGAAATGAACATAAATGAGCAGATTTATGACTAATAACTCTGGTGGGGTAAGCTGAGCTTTGTCCAAAGGTTCTAAATTATGAAAGATATTAATAGAAGTGTTATTCTTTAACCACATAGAAACCTAACTAAAGTTGGCATCTGGGATTGGCTTTTAGTTAACAATAATAGTTGTTCTAGAAAAATTGGAACAAATAAAAATAATTGTTCTAATTCATGAACTTCTCCTTAGTTTGGTTTCAACCTTTTCCCCTCTTGAGAAGGGGCAATCTCATGGTATCCTGGTATATCTTGCCCTTTGAGGGCTTGTGTCCTTCAAAATCTCCTGCTACCAGTTGTAAATATTTGATTGGATTCGAAGGTACCTGTTGTGTTTCTTGCCCCAGGCATCAGAACTGCTAGTTACAATTCAAACACTGAGGCTGGGTGCTCTAAGAAAGTAAATAGGGCAGTTCAGAAACATTAGAAACACACCTTAGCAACTTCAGAGCTGTGGCAGCATTGTGTATATTTATCTGGAAATGAACCCAGAGGGAAACTGTATAGAGAGACTTTTGATGTCCTGCATGTCTTGGAACCACTGTACCACTGAAAGGAATGATGACAGGGAGAACAGTTACCTTCCAATTCCCAGCAAACAACATTTAGAAAACTTCCCCCCCCCCACTACTGTGTAATCACTTTAAGAACAAGAACAAGATTGAGGGCAAGACCTCCCTCTCATATGCCCTCCCACTCCATTACACACATACACTCTATTCTTGTAGTTTCATCTATTTGATTTGCTGCCCAGTAGAGACCAAAAGAAATGACGTGTCAAAACAATTATCAAGATAACTGAATCCCAGAAAATCTCCTGTGATGACACTGTTTTGTATTTTTTATGTGCAGAAAGCTATAAATGGAGTTCTGTCAAGCACTCAATCTATTAATTAACAAGTATCTGTGGAAAGCCTATGCACCTGACCTCATGCTAGGTTCTCAGTTAGGGGTAGAAATGGTGGGAAGGAGCCATCCTGAACATCTTCTTCCCCAAGGATGTAGTGGAAAAGGTAACATCCCAGTGTCCAGAGAGCCATTCATCCAACCCAAAGATATTAATTTCCCTGCCTTCTAAATTCAGAGCATTTGGGGGGCAAGGAAGGAGAAGATATCTCATTAGTAGAGTTGGAAGTCCCTTGGGAAGCTAGGTTCCCTTAGGGCTGGGGCAGAGCCTGTGCCAATCCATAAGGACAGAATTTTCTGGAAAATATGAACTCCCTATCCTACTATCTTAAGAGATCTTTCAGATTTGCATCACAAAAAATAATCCATTAACAATATGCTCTTCAGCTTTTGTTTCCACCTTAGTAAAGAAAATGCAATGTAAGAGAGAGTTTTTGAGGTGCACGAAGGAGACCTAGGCTTTAATCCTTCCAGAAACTTGTACTAGTTGTGTAATGATCAGCAACACCCTCTCAGAGATAATAGGATTGTATATTTAGAATGGAAAGGAACCTGAGAGGTCTTCTAGTCCAAATTCATCATTTTAATCATTGTGTTACTCATAGGGTTATGGTGAGGGAAAATGCTTCTCAAATATTAAAGTGTTATATTAATGAGATTTATTCTTCTTATTATTATTTTTACTTATTTATTTTACATCTTTTTCTGTACCTAAAATCTTAGCCATGTCTCTGTCTGTTCCTTGTCAACTCTGACTACTCTAAAGTCCATACTCCATTCTTCTCTTGTCCTTTCCTCATCCTAAAATTCCCCTCCCTTGTCTTTGCTCTGCCACCTTGGTATTGATCTATTGCTATTCAATGTTCAACATACCTTAGAATTACCAAGTGCTGCTGCAATTATACTCTAAGACCTTACAGCTTGAGCCAACTACTGAAAACCAGTTGTCAATGCCTCCTAGTCTTCCCTCCTTAATCTAGGCAGTCTTTCTCTTTCTTAAAACGTATTATTCACCCCCCCCTTTTTTATTGTAATATAAGAAAATGATATCACAGTCCATGACTTGACCTCTTGTCCATAAAATATTTAAAGTCCCCAAAAGAGACATACAGAATATTGGATACTTTCTCTGTGGCACTGAAATATTAGTGAGAGATTATGGACCAGAAACATTCAGAATGAGGAGGCATGGAAGAGCTTCTGGCTGCATGAGTGGAGAGAGTACACATTGCAATAGAGTCCTGAATTTAGGGAAATAAAATTGAATAGAAGAAAGCCTTACATATCTAAGTACAGCAAAACTAGGTAACTTGGTCAAATTCATTACTCCCCACATACCATACCTCCCTCATTCAATTCCCAGAGTTTCTACCAGAATGAATACAAGAGCATATCCTTTAATCCTAAGGATTTTATTTCATTCCTTGTTCCTAACTAGACATGGCATAGGAAGCATGTTAGTGGATAATTCTATAACCTTTTAAACAATTTATCAACTGAGTTCTAAAAAATATATACATTTTTAAATCTTACATTCTTTCTTAGTAACAACTCAAAGACAGAAAGGCAAGGGCAAATGGAGGTTAAGTGACTTGCCCAGGGTCACACTGTTAGAATGTGTCCAAAGCCAGATTTGAACCAGGTCCTCCTGACTCCAGGTCTGGAATTCTATCCAGTGGCCATCTAACTACTCCAAAAAAATGTTTTTCAAGGTAGAAATATCTGAAGTGGAAAACAAGAGTCTCTGTTTACTTAATTCTTCAGCATAGCAGAGTACAGTCACATTTTTTTAAACCTAGCTCTCTTAATGAAAACCACTCATCTAATTTTTTTTCATTCAGTAACAACAACTTTGTCCCCACCTGTCAGAGATGGTTTAACCTTACCTCTATGATATTATCTCTTATATAATCCCTCCAATACATTCAAATGGAATTGTTCTTTGTTTCTGACTGATCTTGAGTCTATTTCTAGATACATTTCAATTCCCTTTATCTGGAATGCCCACTTTCTTTCCTTCCTTCCCATCCTTCCTCTACTGAAAGCTTAAGCTTTCTTCACATTTTATATGCTTGCTACCTTTTTACCTGAAATCTTCTGTGGTCAGAGAATTTTAGTTGGAAAGGATCTCAGTTCATCTAATCCAACTCATTCCCAAAGAAGAATATATCGGCTGTGAAGACTTCCTAGAATACATAGAATAGGCTAGAATAGAGGAGAATGGAATGGGATGGGATGGGATGGGATGGGATGGGATGGGATGGGATGGGATGGGATGGGATAGGCTAGGCCAGGATAGGATAGGATAGGATAGGATAGGATAACTGAGAAAACTAGCTAAATGTGAAAATGAAATAATATAATAGTCCCAATATATAGATAAGACTTGTGAACAACATTGTCCTCTCATTATCAGCCTATAACATTTCCCAAATGGTGCACATTGTTTCAACCTAGTCAAGATGATAAGTTAAGTAATTGTCCAATTGAAGGGATTGTTTTCAATCAACTTGAACCAGTGATGTCTTTCAATCCTCTTTTTCCTTTAAAAGCAAGTTCAAAGAGGTGGCAGGGAACAACATAAAGGTTGACCTGACTAAATTATCTGATATCTGGGTAGCTGTCTCATTTCAACAATACCTTTTACCTATGTAGGCATATCTTGACTACATTTCCTATTTTCATTTTCTTCACATGATAGAATTCAATAAGACAGATACATTTCTATTTCCACTGCCTATGCTAACAAAAACTGGTCAGACTAGGGCCTCATGAAAATGTATTTTGTTTTCTTGATGTTTAAGGTTACTCAGAATTGCAATCTTGCTCTGCTCTTTCGGTGAAATGAAATGATGTCCTTGGAACTCTCTTATCCTGATTTTTAAAATGCCATCAAAATGGAGAGGTAACATTTGTGTACAGGAAGGAAGGCTGGACTGAGTCAGAAGACTTTGGTCTAGCCATGTGATAACCTCAGATAAGACAATGTTTGGGGGATTTCAGTTTCTTCTTATATAAATTCATGATAATAATATCTTTCTTGCAAATTTCACAAGGTTGTAGTATAGACTGAGTTTATTTAAGTCAAAGCATTAGATACAGTCAAGGGAGTATCATTATTTCAATCTTCTCATCTTATCCAATGAAGTTCAAATAGAAATGGTCCTAGGAAAAGTTATTATTTTGTTATTATTATTTTATATTTAACATTCTAGAGATTTTGCTCATGTTTGGGTTCAAGGGTTAGGAGAGTTTGGGTTCAAAATTACAAATATTCCACCTATCAGAATACATGCTGCAATATAAAAGAATAGGAAGGAAAGGATGCAAATAAGGATTTATTAGGTTTCTGCTCCATGCCAGGCACTGTGCTAAGCATTTTATAAATATTATCTTATTTTTTCTTCAAAGCAACCTTGGAAGGTAGGAGTTAGAATAATCATTGTTTTACAGTTAAGGAAACTGAAACAAATAGAAGTTAAATGATTTGTGGGTCACATAGCTAGCAAGTGTTGAAGCTGGAATTGAAATCAGGTCTTACTAATTCCAGCTCTTTATCCCCTTCAATACCTAGCAGCCTTTCAATGCTGAAATAATCATGGTTAAAATGTTTAAACCCAGTCAGTAAAAGTGAACTGACATCATATTTCTGTTTTATGAGCAAGATTTGTAACCAGGACTTTTTGTTTGTTTGTTTGTTTGTTTTTAATACAGCCCAAGTACTATCAAGTGCTTAAAGAGGAAAATGCACAAATGTGCCATTAGTTTGAGGTATTGGGAAAGATAACCCTCTTTGTCATCTGAGCACCTCCTATTTTAACTAATTATCCAATGTAGATACTAAGCTTTGTTTTGTTGTTGTTGTTGTTGTTGTTGTTGTGTGTGTGTGTGTGTGTGTGTGTCTGTGTAAAGTATCCCAACATTAGCCAATGAGTATGCTAAATGAGTGAATGAATGAGAACTGACATACCAGAGACTCAAGCTATTACAACTACAGGTTCTATCCCAATTATAGTCACACTAAATCCAAATTTGAACTTTCAAGAAATGCCTGGAGCTTACTAAGAGATATACCATAGAAATGGCATTTTAACTTTCTTTTAAATCCGTAATCATTTCACAAAGTCAAGTTTTCACTTCTTTGGAATACAAAGGGGATATTTATATGACTAGAGTACAGCATATCTGTGTCACTTTAATAAAGAATGAATTCAGTTCAGCCAAAATTTATTTAATACCTACTGTATAATTAGCACTGTGTAAGCACTATGGGGATATATTGTGATATGGGGATATAATGTGATAATTCAGAGAGTACAGTGGAGATTCCAGCTAGTGCTGAAGTCAGGGAGACAGAAGTTCAAATATGACCTAAGATACTTACTAGCTAAACATCCCTGGGCAAGTCACTTAATCTCTGTTTGCCTCAGTTTCTTCATCTGTAAAATGTAGATAATGATAGCACCTACCACCTAGGATTGTTGTGAGGATCAAATAAAATAATAATTGTAAAAAATGCTTAAAAGAGCATTTGGAACTCACTACAATAGCAAATGTTAACAAAATCATCAGTGATGATGAAGATTTAGGATGGATTTTACATGACCATTGACTATGCCAAAATTTATTGATCTTGATAGAAAGGTCTTCCACTCTTCTAAGGGCATTTTCTAAATAATTAAATTCAAGTCAGTGTAAAAAAATTAGTCGAAAGAAATGCATAAAGTACTTGTCACATGAAGGTCACTATGCTAAACTCTGGGAATACAAAAATAGATATGATAAAGTTCCTGATGTCATTTTATTGTTGAATCATTTCAGTCATGTCTGATTCTTTATGAAACCATTTGGGATTTTCTTGGCAAAGACACTGAAGTAGCTTGGTATTTCCTTTTCCAGCTCATTTGAAAAATAGATGAGTAAATTGAGGCAGTTAAGTGACTTTTCCAGAGTCACTTAGCTACTAAGTGCCTGAGGCCAGGTTTCAACTCAGATATTCCTCACTCCAGGGTTGGCACTCTATCCCCTATGCCAGCCAGCTGCACTGGTATAAAGGACACAATTTAAGATGGAAAATTCCATAAAACATAAAAGGTTCCTACAATTGATTACGAAAGGTGCCAACTATGGTTCAAACTACAAATTGTTAATATAAAGGATGCTAGGATCCATTACAAAGGCATAATGTACACATACATTGCAAGACCAAATTAATGATGGATGACAAATGAACATATAGAAGATTCATTATTAGAAAACTCAACTACCAATTACATATGTCAATACAAATTAATGATGGTATGGGAATGCTTTGGTTGTCTTTGAATTTTGGGCCCTATTCTACTCCATAACTACTTCTCCAACCCAATACTTAGTCCTTTTTCTTGTTCTTGGCTGTCACCACTTGTCTCTGGAATGGATTCACATACTGCAGCCAAGCCTATAGGAATGAACTTCCTTCTCTTCTTTGGTCAGCTTTCTAGAAATAATATACAACTCTTCTTAAGTTGGGTCTTTGACTTACTCCATTTTGAAGATTCCAAAAGTTTCTAGAATAATTAGAGCTATTCTGAATCAAAAGCAGGCCTTTATTACCAGCATATTATAATTCACAGAGGAAGCAGACATTCTAGGGTATGAGGAAGCAGGGTCACAAAGGAAAGAATATAGATACATCTAAGTGACAGTCACTAGTAAGACAGGGATACAATCAGAATTTAGAAGGAACTATTTCCACAAGGTCTGGGCCTTGGATTTAGTGATCTTCACACTATGGTAGGAGAAAGTCAAGAATTATTGATCCAGTAAGAGTTGCCCTCCAGAACTGTTGGGCTAGATTATTTCAGGATTCTTCCTAGTCCAGCATGGGCTTTCCTCAGTCAGTTTCATACAACTTCTTGATGCAGAAGACAGACAGGTGTTTTTATAGGGAGGGTTTGCCTCTCCAGAGGCCATATGGTTCTCTACTTTAATGTCAATTAGGTGGTTGCCAATTAGATAGAAATCTGGAAGTTTAGGAGTTAAAATTCCCAGTAGATAAAGTCATAGATTTAGCATAGGCTATAGTTACTCTCTGATTGTCCAATTTACACTGGCATGCTGTATTCCCTGAATAATGGCTACTATATTATCTCATGGCACCAAGGGTAGCTCTTAGACATTAGAGAGGAAGTTGTTTTTCCAATGCTATAACTCACAAACTGCAACTGGTATGCTTCCTACAGACCCTTGATTATTAGTGTATGACAAGTAGTCAACCAGACAATTTGCTTTTAGAAAATGGTGTTTACTAAGGAGGTAGAATGACAGCTTAGTGTTTTATATATAAATACAGATACAGATATAGATAAAGATAGAGATACATACACATATATATACATATATATATATCCCTTCTCCTTCAAGTCTATAACATACTCTCCCATCTCTACATACACAGAGTTCAAGGGAAAATGGGATCAAACTTAGAAAGTACATGTGAAAAGGGGGTGAGTCATACATAGATAGTGAAAGTCCTTTTTCTTCCCTTCATGGAATTTTCATAATATTCCCCTTAATTATAGTATATGGTTTTTCTGCTGGGCTCCTCATAGATTCTTGAATATTCTTTCCCTTCTTTTTTTAAATTAAATTAATATTTTCCCCAAGTGCATGTGTAAAAGCTGTTTCCAACATTTGAAAAATAATTTTGTCTTGATTTCTCTCCTTCCTCCCCCACCATTGAAATATGATAAGCTATCCAATACCAATTTTATACTTGAATTCATATAAAAGATTTTCCCATATTAATCTTTTGGGGGAGAAAGTTAAAATAAAAAAATTTTAAAGTAAAAAAAGTTTGTTTGGATCTGTATTCAGACTCCATCAGTTCTTTCTCTAGAAGCAGATGGCATTTTTTTTTTAATCATGAAACTTTCGGGGTTGTTTTAGATCTTTGTATTGCTGAGAACAGCTGAGTTATTCACAGTTATTCCTCATACACTGTTGTTGTCATTGTATATACAGTGTTAACTTGTTTCTGCTTACTTGACTCTGCTTCAATTCATGTAAGTCTTTCCAGGTATTTCTGAGCTCCTTGTGCTCATCACTTCTTATAACACAAGAATATTCTATTAAAATCATATACTATAACTTACTCATTCCTCAATTGATAGGTATCCCTTCACTTTATTCCATGCCCCCACAAAAAGAGCTGTTTTAAATATTTTTGTACAAATAGGTCCTTTCTTTTTTGCTGTTTTTTTTTCTCTTTGGTATACAAACTTAGCAATAATATTACTGGGTCAAAGGGTGTGTAGTGTTTTATAATCTTTTGTGCATAGGTCAAAATTGCTTTCCAGAATGGCTGATGTTCATAAATCCCTCAATAGTGCATTAGTGTCCCTATACTCCCTCCAAGTCTTGTCATTTTCCTTTTCGGTCATAATAGTAAATCTGATAGGTATGGGGTGAAAGCTCAAAGTTGTTTTAATTTCATTTCTCTAATTAATAGTGATTTTGAGCTTCTTTTTTTGCATGACTATAGAGAGCTTTAATTACTTCATCTGAAAACTGCCTGTTCTTATCATTTGACCATTTCCTTCTCTCAACTTGTCAAGTTCATCCTCAGTTCCCTATGAAGACATTACTATTAGAACATGCTAATGAAAGCTTCTAGGATGGGGAAACCCAATATCCTCTAGACCCTTTGAATCTCATAAGATCCTTCTCCTGCTAAGGATGATAAAAGTGCAAGAATTTGGCTTGAGGTTTTCATCATTAAGTCACTAGATGCTCAAACCCTCAATTCCCAACCAGTTCACTCAGTTTATACAAAACCAACTAAATTAAGAAAATCTCATCACTAGAAAATTGGCCATTTAGTCAATAATTCTCAACCTTTTCTTATTACAGGAGCCACTTTTTAAAGTAAAAAAAAAATCTGTTTATCCCTTCATCATGGTAGTTGCATTATTAATATCCTTTTATTGATAAAGTACATGGTGACAAAAAAAAACGGTAAATTTGATTCTTATAGAAATAGGGCCTGGACCTGTGAATTCATTAGAATATGAGGAAAGTCACTCTATTAATGGATGTTAGGATGTTCTCTACGACTTTGATTTTAGTCTAAGAACAATTGGCAAATGTGAGATAAATACCTAGAGAACTGCAAAGATTAATGACTTTTCTACACAGCCATTTGTCAGAGCCAGGATTTGGAGTTAGGTCTTTCAGGCTTTGAGGCCAGATTTCAATCCACTATATCATAATATTATATATTCATCAGGGATATAATCCTGAGTATAATGGCACAAACGTAGGACAAAGGTCATCAGCTTTAGCCTGCCCACATCAATGTTGCTAAAAGCCTCCATGAGCAAGGCTTTCCTACTAGCTGCCAAGGGTATGACATGACTTGATAGAATTTTACTTGTATCAACCCAGATAACAAGGAACCCCAACTGATATGGTAAAGAGTGAAGTTAAAAATAAAGATCCATTAAAGGGCCTCTTTGTGTACTTACCAGTTATAGCTGTTGACCTGCCTAACCAAAGACCTATAAATGTTCTGATTATCCTTGCAGAACATGGCTTGGTAGTCTCACTAAAGGGAAAAGATATCACCTCAGGGGAAGAAGATATCTCAGCATCAGCAAATTGCAACAGTTCTTTGGCAAAGAAACAACAAATACACATTTCATGATGGGGATTTAGAAGCAGAAGTAGAAGCTGCTGGGAGGCCAAAAGATAAATGATGCATCCAATTTTACTGAGTTGCTCAGGGGAATTCCAGGGGTGGAGCCAAGATGGTGGAGTAATCTTCAGCAACTCTGTGCCACCATGATAATCCTATCTGATCAAGATTAAAATATTGCCACACAAAGAAATAATAAACTGGAGGAATTCCATGTGAACTGGAACAACCTCCAGGAATTGATGCAGAGTGAAAGAAGCAGAACCAGGAGAAAATTGTACACAGAGACTGATACACTGTGGTACAATCAAATGTAATAGTCTTCTCTGCTAGCAGCAATACAATGATCCAGAACATTTCTGAAGGACTTATGAGAAAGAACACTATCCACATTCAGAGAAGAATCTGTGGGAGAAGAAACACAGAAGAAAAATAACTGCTTGATCACATGGGTCGATGGGGATATGATTGGGGTTATAAACCCTAAATGATCACCCTAATGCAAATATCAATAATAAGGAAATAGGTCTTGACCAAAGACACATGTAAAACCCAGTGGAATTGTGCATCAGATGGGGAGGGAATTGAGAGGAGGGGAGAGAAAGAACATGCTTTTTGTAATCCTGGGGAAATGCTCTAAATTAATCCAATAAAGTTTTTTAAATAAAAATTATTAAAATATTTAAATTATTAAATCATTAAATTAAACTATAAAAATTATTAAATAAATAAATGACAGATTGCCACAAAACAGAGGAGTGAAAGACCAACAAGGAGACAG
This sequence comes from Monodelphis domestica, assembly GCF_027887165.1. Classification (NCBI taxonomy): domain Eukaryota; kingdom Metazoa; phylum Chordata; class Mammalia; order Didelphimorphia; family Didelphidae; genus Monodelphis; species Monodelphis domestica. The sequence continues at coordinate 411,318,730 of NC_077229.1, read as the reverse complement.
AGTGACACAACTTTCATGAAAAGAAAAACCCAAAAGGTAAACAATGATTTACTCAAGGAACATTTCCTGAAAGCAGAAATTCATGGGAGGTTGTATTTCTTTGTATAAGAGTGAAGGAAAGATTTTCCATTATTATTTACTTTGCTATTCTATTCTAATTAAAAACTTTGCTATTTCATTTGTGGCTCTTTTATGATCTTGCTGTTAGAGAGTATAGTGGATAGGCATTGAAGTTATATTTAAATAATTCTGATTACCTAAAACATCCTGTATAGTACCTATGAAGTGAGGGGTTCCAGAGTCATATGTCATCTGTGCTACATTTATAACCCTTTTTACGTCCTCAGATTTCTAAATCTCATTCCCATTTTCTTAACAAAATCTGAAATACATTTTTTTCAGTAAAATTCATTACATCTGAGCATAAATTAAAGATAATATGACAGTTTTCCTGAGGGCATGGAAGGGAAAGTGTTCATTTCAAACTTTGCTTCTAATTTATGGAATGAAGAGATTGTGCTCTTTTTTTTCCCTTGATAAAGGAATTCTAGGCATTAATGAGCAGTTGGGAGAAACGTTTTCTTTTAAAGTCAGTAACCTTTTATACCTATATCCAATCTAGATAACCATAGACAAAAACACTCAATGATATATATTGGAATTCTGCCAATAATAAATCCTACGAGAAAAAAATCAACTCTAAAACTCCTTAGCAGCCTCTGTGCCTTGGGCCCTTCCTTCTCTTTGGTAGGAAAAGTTGGAGAATGGGTGCCTGAGAGATCTTCCCAGATTTTCCATTACTTATGCATGACCCCCAGAGAATTCTTCTCCTCATTTCCCATGTAGGTGCTCTCCTGGACTTCATGATTTCCAGAAACTCAATATTCTACAAGATGATTCCCTCAGATCACTTCCTACCCTGGCTACAGGACTCTGACATGCTCATTCACAGGTTATACCCCACAGACTTTTCACCTTTTTTTCATGTTGGTCTTCCCTGATTAGGTTTTGAGGTCCTGGAAGGCAGGGGTTATCTTATGTTTTTGTTTTTGTTTGTTGTTTTTTAATCCCCAGTGCTTAACAATGCCTAGTATACAGAACACACTTTATAAAATTGCCCTGTACAGACTCCAAGGGACCTTCAAATATAATCTATTTGTGCAAATTTCATAGATATGATACTTTCAGAAACTTGTATCTTTGCATACATTACATTAAAGTTACATGATATTTTTGAAAGAACACTGGTTTCTAATCCTGACTCTACTACTGTTTCCTAAAATCCTTTTCACCTCAAACATTCTTTATCTGCCACAGTAATAGTTGAATTTTTTTATAAGTTCTCATTCCTAACCCCCCTCACTTTATGCTAAACATTTCAATGAATAAAATTAAAAAGTTTATGTTACAGATATTCCCAAATACATGAATATTTAGCATGATGTAGGCCAAAACCCACATATGAGTTTATGCTTTCAACTTTCATAAAAATGTGTGCATAGACAGTCTTTCCATGTAGGGATTGGGAGATGAGTTAAAAGAATTGTCTGTATAACCCAGAATTGTCGAGCTTGGTAAAGGGGTGGAGAGTCCATGAATTCACTTTTGAGAAGTACACATTTTCTCTATTTTTCGCTAACCGTTGAGTACATCAGATAATAGTTCTTCATTTTGCCTACACAGACATTACTTAAGGTTGTGTTTATATGAGTTCTCTGAATCTTTTTAGTGATTCAGTCATATCTTTTGGCTTTTTTTAACTATACAGGTTATCATATTATCTGTATGGTTGACCTAATTTGGTCAAATACTAAAATAACTTTTTTTTTAATCAAGATTTTTCATTGTATTGGACTTGGGCTATTATTCCCACACAAACAGGAGTTTTATTCCTAGTTACCATGAATATAGAAGTGTCACTGGAGAACTGTGAGATGTTGGAACTAACAGGGTCTTAGCAAATTGAATCTCTTTACAGAAATGTAAATCAAGACTCGGAGAGGTGAAATTACTTGTCCAAGATTACATCTTTAATTATTGCCAATCTTTACCAATTATTTTAACCATCTGTAAAATTCATGCCTGAAGTTAAAAAAATGCTTTTCACATTATAAGGGGAAAAGCATAGAAATAGTGTGAACAGGTTGGAACTCAGCATTCTTCTAAGTTATTTTTTCATACAATGTAACCTCATTTCAAAATTATCTGTTCATAATTAGCTTGGAAATGTTTCCTAGGTAAATTATTTAGAAAAAGTGTTTTCATAAAGACTTAGAACTTTTCATTCAGGCCTACGTTCTATGTAACCCCTGCATATATTTTGAGAATTCAGAATAAGTAAAGGTTTTTCTTACTCTTATCACAGTTGGTTCTATACCAGCTTTAATGCATGATGGTGTTATAAGAGGCTTTAAAGGATTTATGTATGATATGACCAAGAAACATTTGAATCCATCTTTTAATGAATGATGTCAGAACAAGTGTTGACTGCATTTTAATTTTATATTCTCTAAATGCCAAAGATATTTTAAGTGATACATACAGCAGCTTTGGAAGAATCATCTACATCATGATAAAAAAAAAAAACCAACACAGAGAGCATTGATATAGGTCACTGGATAGACACTAATCAACAACCAACAAACATTTACTGAGTACCCACTATGTTCAAGCCACTGCACTGTGATATCACCTCTTGGTAGCTTTACTATTTGCCTGTCTACTCCTCACTCTTCCTGTCAGATTTTTATCAAAATACTCTTGCCTAACTGGGTGTACCAAAAGGATCTGTCCTTGATTCCCTGATGTCTTGGTAATCTCTCCTGCTCACCTGGGTTTCATTAATATCTCTATATAGATGACTTCAAAAAATTATATATTTATCCATAATCTTTCTCCTTAGCCTCAGTCACAATTACCAACTCTCTTTTAGGTATTTGCCTCCCCTTCCCTGTCACGAATAAGGAGGTTTGGGGAGATCTTTTATTTATTTTAACAATCATTTTTTTAAAATATCGAGTTACAAATTCTTTCCCTCTCTACTGCTCTTCTTCCACCCATTGAGAAGGCGAGCAATATGATATCAATCATACATATAAAGTCATTCAGAACCCATTTTCAGATTAGCCATGTTCCAAAATCAAAGAAAAAAAGAAACAAAGAGAAGAAAAGAAAAGTATGCCTCAGTCTGCACTCAGAATTCATCCATTCTTCCTCTGGAGGAGTATAGCATTCTTCATCATGAATTCCTTGGAATTGTCTTGAATCGTTGGCTAGATCAGAATATATGTTTTCCAAAATTAATCATTCTTAGAATATTGCTGTTACTATATACAATCAATGTTCTCTTACTTCTGCTCACTTCACTTTTTAACCATTCATATGTTTTTCTAGGTTTTTCTGAAACCATTTTGCTCATCATTTCTTACAGCACACTAGTATTCCATCACCATATAGCCCAAGTTATTCAGCCATTCTCTGGGCAATGAGCATTACTGGACATATATAAGCATCTCAAATTCAATACATCACAATCATAAATCACTATCTTCCCACTAAGCCACTCTTCTACATAACTTTTCTTTTCTGTTGAGGGCACTGCTATCCTTCCAGTTAGGAAGGTTCACAGTTTTGAAATCATCATCACTTCTTCACTTCCCTTTTTCTCATGTCCAATTGAGGATTCTATCTCAACAATGCTTTGCAATTGTTCTGGTTTTTTTTTTTTTTATGTATCATCTTCTCACCTGGAATAATTCCTTATTTGGCCTTTGTGCCTCAAAATTCTTTTCTCTCTAATCCATCTTCCATATATTTAGCAGATGATAGTCCTAAAGTGAACATGCCATTCCTCTGCTCATTAAATTCTAGTAGCTTGCTATCATATCCAGGATGAAATACAAACTCTGACATTTAAGGCCCTTCAGAATTTGGTACCTGACTACCTTTCAGGCTTATTGCACATTATTCCTCACCATATATTACCATGTTCCACATAAATTGGCCTACTTGCTCTTCCTCACCCATGATATTTTATCTCCCATTTCCATGCTTATACACCAACTATTCTTTATACCTAGAATTCACTTTGTCCTTTAGAATCCTTGACTTCTTTCAAAGATCAGATTGCAAAAACAACTCTATGGGAGAGTTTTCCTGCTCCTCCACTACAAGGACTTCCACACACCCAATGAAATTAACTTGCATTTACTCTGCATATATTTAAATTGCTTATTTTTATGGACTTATATTCAAAATTTTCAATGATTAAGTAGAAACTCCTTGAGGGCAAAATCTCCTTTTTTTTTTTCTTTGTCCCCTCAGAGTCTAGCCCAAAGCCTGGCACAGAGTAGACATTTAATAACTGTTTATTGATTGATTGATTCACTGATCAGGACCTATTGAAGATGTATTGAGGGTTAGGGTGCTTAAACTCATTTTTTCTCTCTACTTCCCGTCCTGTATCTAGTCACTTCATAAGTCTTGTGATTTCTTGCTTTCATCTTCTCTCTACTCACAGAGGCAAACTTGTAGTATGGATCCTCATTTCCCCTTGCCTAACGATTGCAATATCCTACTAATTGGTCTTTCTGCCTCCCTTCTCTTCCCTCACCAACCCCTCTTCCAGTTCCCTCTTGCCATTTCTTATTGCACATTTAACTGCCCAAAAGAGAGAAGCTTAAGTCCTAAAAAGGAGCAATGGAAAAAAGATTAAGAGCCAAGGATAAAACTGGGAAAACTGGGTCTCAATCACCAGTGAGTAAAAGATAGATCTGAAGAAGTTGCAGAACTACTATTATTACAGGGCAGCCAGTGGCACGATTGTGTGCTGGGTCTGAAGTCAGGAAGACTTATCTTCATGAGTTTAAATTTAGCCTCAGACACTCACTCAGTTGTATGACCCCAGATAATTCACTTAAAATTGTTTGTCTCAGTTTCCTCATCTGTAAAGTAAGCTGGAAAAGGAAGAGGTGGACCACTTCAATATCTTTGCCAAGAAAATCCCAAATGGAGTCACAGAGTTGGACAGGACTGAAAACAACTAAACAAATTTGTGATTCCAGATCCAGCACCTTATTCAGTATGCTATAGTAGGGAACAATTTAGAATAAGGTAATAAAAACAACTTAAAGAGATGATTATAAAATTATATAAGTCAAAAGAGGCCAAGAAATCAAAAAGGAAAAGCAATGTCAGCAATGAAAACAGCAAGGAAAACCAACCTCAAGACAATTTTTTACAGGATTCAGAAACAGAAATGATCATTATTAGGATGAAAGAAAAGGGAAGACAAGCAGATTTATGGGGGAGGGGGGAATTCACAGTGAAGATAATTTAAATAAAAATAACAGTGAAAATGAAACTAAGTGCTATATAACAATTGAGCCTATTCCCAAAGAAGAAATGCACTTCTCCGCTATCTTTGTAGAGGTGAGAACTACCAATATGGAACATCACACATATTATCAGATCTATTTGATACGGCTAGTTTTGCTTATCTACATTTTTATCTCTTTTTTAAAATTCTCTGATACAGGAAGGAGTGAGACATCTGAATATATAATGATAAAAAACCAGAAAGAAATATTAAAAAAAATTAAGTCCAGGAAATTATTGGTTGAAAAGCATGTTGACATAGCTATGTGACTAGTGGAGTACCAAGGAGAACCCCTTCATTGCATTTTTGTTGACCTCAGCCTGGATACCCAGGGTAGTTGTTTTCCTAAATCATAATTCAAACACATAGCCTCTGTCTTTAGATACATCTACAAATGTATGTTAAAACATTCTACTTCTTTATTTTCATTATCATAAAATCATAAATTTAGACCTAGAAGGAATCTTAGAGATTAATAGATCAAAACTCTAATTTGGTTAGAATGTTGAAAAAACTGAGGTACAGAGAATGTGAAGGTGTTAAATAGGTTACTCAGGGTCACGCAGGTAGGCGATGGCAAAATCCAGATTTAAAACCAGATCCTCTGACTTAAAGGTCTTTTCACACCACCACACAGTGAAATCCCCTTTGAAAACCATTTCAATTAAATGACTCAGATTTCAAGTCTTGTAGGTACTGTGAGGATTACAAAGATTTTTACTCTCCAGAAGGTTTTAGTCTGAGTGGAGAGGTGAGACTAATGTCTACAAAACCTGTTAAGAATGAAGAGAGGACTGTATTATTAATGTTAAGGTTTGTGTTCAGTTTTACAGGTGCCGTAGCAGTATGTAGCAGAGTAGCGGAGAGCTAGCCTTGGGCATGAGTTGCATAGACTGGTTTTGTTATGTCCCGTATCTCAGACTGATGTCAGAGAACCATTCAACAGAACTATTTTCTTGAACTTTCACGTTAAGTTTTGGCATGGTGACTGACATTTTGACTCATAGATGTTTACAAAGAAAAACAGCATATTTCACCAAAGATTTTTTTTCCCTGAAATGTCTCTTTTCTTTGGGTCTATTTCAGCTCTGTCAGGCTTGAGGGCCATCACAACAGAAGAAACTATGTTTTGCTATAATTCAAAGCCCCAGAGGCATGGCATCCAAAAATCACAATGCAGTGCTGGAAATAATGACTTACCAGTACTGACCTGTCCAATTCCCTCTGGAATATGACCTTATGAATAACTTCCAGAAAGAACTTGACAGCCCTCTCTGAATGCTGGCAAAAGGTAAGTATGCTGGGAATTATTTTGATATGCAGTTTACACTTTCTGAAGCACCTTTCTTCATTAATTCTACATGAAGACATGAATGAGCCTATTTTCTCTCTGTCATGCTAAAGACATGAGCAACATGGGACAAGGCTATCAAGGAAGGATGGGGGAAGGGCAATTAATATGGAGAAAAAGGACAGATAGTATTGATCAGCACAGGTACTGAAAGTCAGATAAGATAGGAAGAAATAGGCAAGTACTGTAGCTCAAGAAGTCATTCCAGTGTCCAGGAAGTCAGACAGTCAACAAGTTGTTTAATTGTGAAAATTCTATTGATATTTGCCCTGTTTTATACTGCCTAATAAATGTAATCGTTCCCAGGACAATTAGAGTTGACATGCCCAGGAGGATATTGAATACCTAGAGATGAATTCTGCTCATGTTTAAATGAAACATGCAAAGATTCTCTGATTATCTCACATTCTATTCCAGGTTTACAAGATAAATGGCCTCCTCGCTCCACATTTCTTCCAACCCAGTAAGAAAAATGGTTCCTTCTCTGAGAATTATTTTAACCCATAGAAAGCTGAAATATAACTATTGTTAGAAAATAAATTACCATAACAAAGCTTCAATGGAAAATACATAGTCACATTTGTATATCCAGGGTCACCATTGCCAGGATTACCTTCTCTTCTCTCAGAACTCTTTCTCTTGTTAGAATTCTCTACTCCCATGAATTTGGTAACCACCTATATGTAGATTTTGCCCAATTCTATGGTTCTAGCACTAAACTCTTTTTTGAACAGGAGTCCTTGCCTTCTAATGCCTAAAAAAATTCTCTGCTACTATTATTCCTTCAAGCTCAATATACACAATATTGAATTCATCATCTTCCTCTTAATATTAATTCCACCATCACTCCCTCCTTTACTGTGGCTCCCTAAAGACACTGAACAATTTGAAAACATTATTGGGTACAACTTTAATCTCCAATCTCCACTAAATCCATTGAGGGTGATGGTCAATGCAAGTTCAAATCCCAACTCATTTTGTAAGGAATTATAAAATAGCAAACACTACCCTCAAACAAATTTCCTCTTACTTGTCAACTTTTATCTCAATCCTTTGCCATTCTACCTCTTAATATGAGGTTTAAGATTAATCTTCTCAATAAAAAACATATAAGACCTCCCAGCTCCCATTCCCTTCAGGTAACTTGGGCTTTCTGCTTTGAAAGAGAAGATAGGAGGCAGCTAGGTGGCTCAGTAGATTGAAAGCAAAGCTTAAGAGATGGGAAGTCCTGGGTTCAAATGTGGTCTGAGACACTTCCTAGTTGTGTGACTTTGGACAAGTCCTGTAATCTCCATTGCCTAACCCTTATCACTCTTCTGCTTTGGAACTGATATACTGTATTGATTCCAAGATGAAAGGTAAGGAAAAAAGAAAGAAAGAAAGAAAGAAAGAAAGAAAGAGAGAGAGAGAGAGAGAGAGAGAGAGAGAGAGAGAGAGAGAGAGAGAGAGAGAGAGAGAGAGAGAGAGAGAGGGAGGGAGGGAGGGAGGAAGGGAGGGAGAGAGGGAGGAAGGGAGGGAGAGAGGGAGGAAGGAACGAACGAAAGAGAATCAGTAAGCTCCATAAAAATGCATGCAAGTTTTCTTTTTTACTGTATTTTCTCCTCAAAAGTTTCACTTGTGAATACTGCCTTTCTTAATCTACTCCCCCATGCCCCATATCATAACCCTCTTAGTCCCTTCATGGATTTCAAAATACACTTTATATCTATATCTATATACATATATATATATATTCAATACAATAAAAATGTATTAAATGCCTAATATGTTTCAGACACTGTTCTAAGTATTGAAGATATAATTAATAAAAAGAAAGACAATTTCTGCTCTAAAGGAACACCTGGTCTCCATCATACTCCTTCCCCTGGTAGGGTCCTTGATTCTTTGTTGCTGTGACCTCGCTCTCATGGAACTGGATAATATGTAACAGAACTGCCAAATGTTACCCAATTCTGCAGCCAGGGCTAGGATAGGAGTTCCCTGGAATCTCCCTATTATCTGATGTTCAGTCACCTGACTGTCTTTGAGTGCTGAATGCTCCTGGTTCCTCTATTATTGCTGTTGCTGCTACTGCTATCTCCAAGGCTTACAGCCATTCTGTATTCTCAGCTAGCTAATACCCCAGAGTCTATACAAATTTTGGCCCAGTTTAACATGTATTTGTTTTTTCTTCCAGGTATGTGCATTAATGAATGAGTTCTCTAAATTGTCCATGTAGTTACATGTCATAGTTTGGACAATAGATAATCTTCATCCACTTAGTTTTCCTGTATAGATAATGAAGTTAAACTCAAGTAATTATGCATCTTATTTTTAAAAAGCTTCTTCCACATTTGGATGCTTAATGTAATCATCATTTTATCATGTGGCGCCTCATCTATAGGAAAGACCTTGTCCAATTGCAGTGTGTATTGGATATCCTCCATTATGACTGCAAAACCTTTGGTGAGCATGCATCTCTCTAGTCTACACCTCACTTGATAGTAGTAAGCAAATGATTTTTGAGATATCTTTGCCATAAAGATCTCTCAAAATCTAATGATCTTTTCTCAATCCACATTCTCCTTGATCTCTCTGTAGTCTGGGACACTGTTTAGAGTACCTTCTCCTTTTTAATACTTTCTCCTCTCTGTTTTGGGGACATTACTCTCACCAGGTTCTCCTCTTAACCTTTCTGTACTCTTTTGTTGTCTCATTTGCTGTAAATTCCTTCAGAGTATAGATTTTAACCCTGGATATCCTTAGGGTTCTGATCTCAGTTCCCGTCTCTCAACTCATTCCCCACATACTAATTTACTTCATGGCCTTATCAGATAAGGTCTTTCTCTAAGTTTTCTTCCTGATTACCTATATTGCCTTTTAGTCTCAATATTTTTTGTGGCAATAATGCTAATGACTTTCTACCATTCATATATAAACAGCAGACATAAAGTTACTTACTAATTATTTGACCCTTCGAGCAATAAAATGTTGTAGCATATATATGAGATTCTTTGTGGAATAAGAGCCTTTAAAGTGACATTCTGTTACACAATATTTTTTTCATGCTTAAGCACTATGTAAGCAGCTAGATTGCTCAGTGGATTGAGAGCCAGACCTAGAGATGGGAAGTCTTAGGTTCAAATATGACCTGAGACGCTTCCCAGCTATGTGACCCTGGGCAAGTCACTTAACCCCCATTGCCTGGCACTTAACACTCTTCTGCTTTGGGACCAATACATAGTGTTGATTCTAAGGCACTTAAATTTGAAATAAGAAAAAACTTAAAAATTATAGCTAACCAAAGTGGAATGGGCTCACTGGAGAGGTGGTTGATTATCACTAAAAAGCTTTAACCAAAAGCTTAAGGACCACTAAACAATTATAATGTAAAGTTAATTATTTTTCAGTTATAGATGGAATGAAGTAGTCTGTGAAGTCTCTGACAACTTTTAGATTCATTAGCACCTATCTAAGTGGTACAGCAGAGGGAGTATCAGGCCTAGAATCAGGAAGACTCATGTTCTTATCCACAAATCTGGCCTCAGAAACTATCTGTGATCCTGGTCAAGTCACTTCACTCTGTCAGCTTCAGTTTCTCATCTGTAAGATGAGCTAGAGAAGGAAATAGCAAACCACTCCAGTATCTTTGGCAAGAAAACCCTAAACAAAGAGTTGGATACAATGAAAATAACTGAACAGCAACAAATACCATTTTTTTACTCACTGAACCTTTCTGTAAATTACATAAAAATAAATATGCATTCTGCTATAGAATTTCATTGGCAAAAGTCTACCAGTTGTCTTTTCATAACCTTCAAGAATCCTCTCAATGTTTTTGTATATTAAGCTCATAGAGATTTTCACCATTAGAAGCTTTCAGGTGGAAGATTGGATACCTCTCTGTCAGAGACATTAGAGAAGGGATTCCTATATTGAATGAAAGGCTGTAATGAAACATCTATAAGGTCCTTTCTAGCTCAAGGTTCTGCGATATCCCTACTAATGAACATAATTAGCTTTTATTAAGTTGTCAGAGAATATTTTGACTTCTATATAATTTCTTTGATTTATTCTACGGGGTAAAATAAGAACAAATAAACATTCCAGTAAAACTTCACTTAGCTGGGACCTAGCGAGCTAGGGCATAAAATTGTCTTACTAGAATTATTACTAAGTCAAATCAGAAGATCTGGGTTCTCAATATCATTTTAAAACAATAGCCATGCCTCTTGGGATAAGTGATTTATCCTCTCTGATCCTCAGTTCCTGCATCTAATTTTTTTTTAAATAGTACCTGCCATTAAATTGTAGGTTACATTTCTTATTAGTATACAATTAGTTTGAAACTTAAATTGAGAAATTAATAAAATTAAAACTGGCAAATGGGTTACCATAAATAATAGGCTAGCATCCTGTTCACAATTTTTGGGGCTTTTATTTCAGATACAAAACATTACAAATCACTTCATCTGTCATTTTTGAGAAAAATGAAATGAGACATTTCTGTTGAGTACAATAGATAGCTTGACATGAATGAATTTGTGCTTGTTTTGTTTTGTTTCTATTAAGTGTTTGTAGTTGATTAATATGTCCTGGAAAATATGATACACTCCCAGAAGAAATAAATTTCTATCTTCCCAAAAGCAAGACCTACAATAGCATGGCATCATGTGGTTGCCTAAAACAATACTTAATATATTGAATATTCTCTTCCCCAGAAAGTTTTAGCCAATTTAAATCAACAAGTGTTCATTATGCAATTGAAATTGTGTTGAGTTTTGCTTCCTGTAGTTACATTAAAACAAATGTTCCAAACTTGGATCTGGACTCCCACAATTTTTGGGAACCATTCTGGTGAGGAAATTGGTGTTTACTGAACTCATAATATTTGCTAGAGTAAAAGTATGTTTTAAAAAAAAAAACTTCTCTGAAAGAGGATAATGATTTTAATGGGAATTTTCACTGATTATTTTTAAAAAATATATATTTAACATGGTGGAAATGGCACATCTCATTACACTTAGATTGTTGATTGCACTGATTACTTTCCCTTTCAGAACCTATTGAATAATTATTTACCATATCCTGTATATGAGCAATCAACTGTCTTTGGTGCACTCTGCAACCTGGAATAGAACATCTTCATAAGAAACTTTATAATTCATTAGAAGCACTTTGCTTCTAGTTCAATTATAAAGTCATAGCTTTTGTAATCTGTGAAATTTTCCCCTATAGAGTCCACAGCCAAGGGGATGACAAATAGGATTAAATCTTGCCATGGCCTGAACGAAGACAGAAACTCTACTTCTTCCAAACAGAGACACCAAACCTCAGAGTCAAAAAGTATCTCAAAAACCATCCACCCTGATCCAGGGATTCCCTGTATAGAACTCCTGGATCAAGAGCAATAAAAACAGTGGAGAGACCTAGGAATGATTCATTTAGCCTAAAATGGGAAGACTGAAAGGGCAGGAAGGCACTCTTGCTATCCCCATCCAGTGAAGAATTCCATCTCTCCATTCTCTCAGTTCTATGCTACTATTTTGCAGTATTGTTATTTGCTTCCAGTGACAAATGTATGGCAGAAGAGAGACTAGTCATAATGCAAATAGGTATCAAAAAAGGTTTCTTTCTTACTTATCAGAACTAAAATAGTGCCAGTCAGAGGACCCAGTTTTGATTCCCAGCTTTGGTACTGCCTTGTGACCTGAGAATAGTCATTTCACTTTGTTGAGTCTTTCTCTTCTGTAAAGTGAGATCAGAATAGATGGGCTACAAGGTGCTTTCCCCCTCCAAATCTAGGATCCTGTGTTCTATTTGTTTCAAGATTGTAGTCATCAAAAGCCATGTTGTCCTAGATCCACTGACAATTGAGAAAATGAGAATATTTACAGAATCTTTTCATTCATACACCGATGCTCTCTTCATTTCTATTAACTTATCCTATGATGTGTACATCACCTTTATGTAAATTAATAGCTACTCCTCATAACTCTCCCCCAAATCTTCCTGCTAAAAGCCATATTTAAAACTTTTTTATTCTTTTTTCCCCTAATCATTCCTAACCTCTGTTCCCTAACCATCTCATCATTGAAACAAAATACTTGTCCAATGACTAGGATCAATTTGGTAAATTAATTCACCACCCAAAATGAACTAATCCAGTGTTAGTCGCTGATAATGGCTTAACATGTCTTCCCTGCAGATCACATTTTAACTATTACAGAAATCTTCAAATCAATAAATGCTAATTATGCTTTAATCCTGTGCTAGGTTCTGTGGAGAATTCAAAATGAATAATGCCATCATCATCATCATCACGGCCAACATTTCTATAGTACCAGGCACAGTGCAAAGCACTTTACAGTTATCATCTCATTTGATCCTTTCACTAGATAGGGTCCGAGCTAGGATGAGAACCCAGATTCCCTGGTGTCCAAAACAAACATCTTTGCAGGACACTGCAGGACATAAATTCAACAGGATTAGAAATATCAATCAACTCTTTGCATTGCCATATACAGCTAGAAGGTGCAGTAGATAGAGTGATTGGCCTGGAATCAGAAAGACAAGTTCAAATCCTGCCTCAGACCTTTCCCTAGCTGTGTGACCCTAGGAAATCCTTTATTCTTTTTGCCTCAGTTTCCTCAATCATAAAATGGGGATAAAAACAGCACCTCCCTCTCAAAGTTGTTATGATGATTAAATGAGATTATATTTGTAAAATGCACATAGCAGAGTGCCTGGTGCATAATAGGACTACATAAATGTCTTTTCTCTTCTTCATCCCAAGGATGGCAATACTAACCATTTCAAAATTACTCTGTTCATTATTGCACTAGGAAAGCCCCTGAACTCACTCAGCTCATCCATAAACCATTGAATGGAGCCACATGGTTTTTAGATAATACAAGGTGTCAAAGGTTGAATCAGACCTATGGAAGAAGCCCAGCTTCTGGCTGCAGAGCTTATTTAAACCTTAATGAGAGCAGTTTGGATTTCCTTCAGGCCTAGAAAGGGTGTGGCTTTCTGTTCCTCACACTGTCATCCGCCTTTAGTTATACTATAGCCATAAAAGCAATTATTGTTTGGTTAAAGTTGAAAACAGTAATTTTAAATAATTAAAAAAGGGAACCATTTTTTAATATAATTACTATCATTATTTTTTACTTGGGAGCAAACAGGGAGATAAGTACCTTGTGAATCAATAAAAGCTGCAGCCCATGGTCTCTGAGTTTTATTTATCTGGGACCTGTTTATCTCACTGAATCCTCCCAGGGGAGGGTGGGAGGGATAATAATTATTACTTAATTATAGCAAAAGCAAATGTTCTTATTTGGTGATAAAGCAGAGTGACTCAGATCTGCATTTGTAAAGAACCATCTTTGGGCAAGCACATTTCTTTAAAGATTGCAGAGTACTGCAGGGGCCAAAGACTCCCATTCTTTGCTTCAGAATCTTCTCAGGATCTCTGGTCTTTCATTAATTCAGACTCCTTAGCCAAATGTTCTTAATTTTTCCTTGAACAAATTAGTCTCTTCTTTCTGGGTTAAAGAGATACAGCTAGATATATTTGCATATATGATGCATATCTACATAGTACATTGTGTGTGTGTGTGTGTGTGTGTGTGTGTGTGTGCGTGTGTGTGTGTTGGGAAAGGCATGTATTTGCATTTATATTCACCATTAGGATTTAGCTGCCTGGCTGCCTCTATGGGATAGTTTGTAAGGGTGTTAGCATTGATCTGTGTTCAGGATTGGGGGGAAGAGAATTTACTTTTCTTTAGGGAATTTATGAAGGAGGGTAGCCAAGATGTTGGAATTCATTATGTATGAGGAGTGGAAGACACAGGAAATCACTAGAGAAGAGAAGGGAGGTATGATGCCATTTTTTCAAATATTTTGCAGCTTTGAATTGGAAGGGGCCTTGATGACCATCTAGTTTCACCTCTACCTGACCAAGAGTCCTCTCTATAGCATCTCTGGCAACTAGTCATCCAACCTTCTTTTGAAGACCTCTAGTTATGGAGAATCTAGTGTCTCCTGCTATAATCATTTCACCTCTGGATAGCACCTAAATGGTAAGGTTCTTCAAAAAACCTATCACAGGATTGCCCATAATTACCATTTGTTGATTTGAAATACTTCTGTAATTGTTTTATTCCCTTATATTGAACCAAAGCTTTTTAAGTCCTACCAATTATTCCTAGCTTTGCCTTCCAACAGAACAAGTTTAATGCATATTCTAAATGACCACCCTTTAAATATTTGAAGTTTTTCTCTTCTTTTCACACCCAAAAACAAATCTTCTCTTCATCATGGTAAACATCCCTAGATCTTTCCATTCATCATTTTACAGAATGACAACAAATTTTCCCACAATTTTGTTTTGTTACAAATAAAAGAGTGGTTGCCATAAACTGTGACTGCGAAAATATGGGTTTCAAGACTGTGAATTGCCCGAACTGTAAAGATAATTTTTAGCGTCTTGATATTATATCAAAAATAAGTGGTTGCCATGGGAAAAATTCCCAAACATGAAATACCCAAGTCAGCTGGGTTTTATGGAGATTTTAATTAATATAAATGAAGGAATTAAAGAAAGGGGGGGAGAGAGAGAGGCAGAGGAAATAATAGGAAGGCTAGGGCCTAGGCCTTTCTTTTAAGAGAGAAAACTAAGTCAGTCCTTAACCACTCACCACAAGATTTTGTCCCAGGCAAAAACTTTAGTGTTCAGAGAGATTCTCCAGTTCAGTTCCTGAGCACAACTAAGTTCAGCCACCAAGAGACTCCAATTCAGCTTCCTAAACTGAACTAATCCGAACTCTCTCCCATAAACTGGTCCAGACAGCTCCTTTTAAAGAGAAATTTCTCTTGTGTCACCTCCCCTAAATTTTCACGTCTACCAATCACAGTAGACGCTTTTCCTAGGACAGCCCATTCTTAGTTTTTAGTTCTCACCTTCTCTGGGTAGACTCTATCTTCTGAGTACTTCATACCTCTTTGCTAAGCTTGCCCCTTGCAAGTTGCCTGACCTTTCAGTGATTAATTTGACCTTCATATGTACTTAGCACCCTTTTGTATTAGATCTAAAAATAGACCTAGCTTAAGGGCTTTTGCCTCACTATGAGTTAAGTACCTTTTCATTGTTCAGAAAGGAGTTTTACAACTTTATCTTCCCCTAAAGTATGCCTAAGTATGGGTGGAATAATGTAAAGTTCTCACATACATTCCTGACTAAGTACCTCCATTGTTTAAAATGGGGAATAGCCTTAACCAAATGTTCTAAGGTAGAGTCTGAGAAATTTTAAGATTCACAGTTTGTTTTCCTCTGAATAGTCTCCAGTTGGCCAATACTGTCCTGAAATAATGGTGGCTAGAACTGAAAACAGCATTCCTCATTCTAACAGACTATGACAAAAGCACAGCAGACTTCTCCTATTCTTGGCCTTATGCTCCTGTTAAGGCAGCTATATATAGTATTTACTTTTTATTTAATGCCATGCTACATTGTTGACTTGAGTTCTAATCCACCAAAACTTTCTGATCTTTTTTTTTTCCAAACAAATTATCTAGCCATTCCTCTTAATCCTAAATTTATACAACTAATTTTTTTAGCTCAAACATTAAGACTTCACATTTTTCCGAATAAGGTTTCATCTTAACAGATCCTATCCATAAAGCTAAACTGTATTTCTGAATCCTGACTGTTGTTATCCTTGTCAGATTTATATCACCTGGAAATGAGGAAAAGAATAAAATTTATGGTTCTATCCAGGTCTTTAATAAGAAATGTCAAGTAGCATTTTGATTTTATTCTCACTGAAAGTAATGAAGGACAGTGAATAATGCTCGATTTGGAGTAAAGATCCATTTGGGATTTTCTTGGCAAAGATACTGGAATGGTTTGCCATTTTCTTCCCCAGATCATTTTAAAGATAAGGACACAGACAAGCAGAGTTAAGTGAGTTACCCAGGGTAATACAAAAGAAGGTGCTGAAGGCCAGATTTGAACTCATGAGGATGAGTCGTTCAGACTCTATGCTATAATCATTCTAGCTAGCTAACTGTGCCACCTGGCTCCCTTGAGTAAGAGGAATAAGAGGATATGGGTTCAAAGTACATATGTGTCACTTACTACCTATGAGGCCTAGAGCAAATTATTTCATATCTTTGGACTTGAGTGTTAAGTCTGTAGGAGTTGAATACCACAGTCTTTTTTTATCTTTTTTCTTTCTTTTTTCTTTTTTTCATTGTAAGTTATTTATTTAGTCAATTTAGAACATTATTCCTTGGTTACAAGAATCATATTATTTCTCTCCCTCCTCTTGCACCACCCTTACCGTAGCTGATGTGCAATTCCACTGGGTATTACATGTGTCCTTGATCAAAACCTATTTCCATGTTGTTGGTATTTGCACTAGGGTGATCACTTAGTCTACATCCTCAATCATATCCCCTCATCCCATTTAATCAAGCAATTGTTTTACTTCTGTGTTTCTACTCCCACAGTTTTCCCTCTGAATATGGATAGTATTCTTTCTTATAGATCCCTCTGGGTTGTTCAGGATCACTGCATTGCCACCAATGGAGAAGTCCATTACATTCGATTGTACCACAGTGTATCAGTCTCTGTGTACAATGTTCTCCTGGTTCTGCTCCTCTCATACTGTATCAGTTCCTGGAGATTGTTCCAGTTCACATGGAATTCCTCCAGTTAATTATTGCTTTGAGCACAATAGTATTCCATCACCAATATATCCCACAATTTGTTCAGCCATTCCCCAATTGAAGGGCATTTTCCAAGTTTTTGCCACCACAAAAAGCGCAGCTATGAATATTCTTGTACAAGTCTTTTTTCCTTGCTATATCTTTGGGGTACAAACCCAGCAATGCTATGGCTGGATCAAAGGGCAGGCAGTCTTTAGCACCCTTTGGGCAGATTTCCAAATTGCCCTCCAGAATGATTGGATCAATTCACAACTCCACCAGCAATGCATTAATATCCTGATTTTGCCACATCCCCTCCAACATTCATTACTTTCCATTGTTGTCATGTTAGTCAATCTGCTAGGTGTGAGGTGATACCTCAGAGTTGTTATGATTTGCATTTCTCTGATTATAAGAGATTTAAAACACTTTTTCATGTGTTCACTTGATCATGTGCTTATTAATACTTTTGATTTCTTTAACTGAAAATTGCCTATTCATGTCCCTTGCCCACTTATCAATTGGAGAATGGCTTGATTTTTGGTACAATTGATTTAGCTCTTTATAAATTTGAGTAATTAGATCTTTGTCAGGGGTTTTTGTAATGAAGATTGTTTCCCAGTTTTTTGCTTCCCTTCTAATTTTGGTTGCATTGGTTTTGTTTGTACAAAACCTTTTTAATTTGATGTAATCAAAATTATATATTTTACATTTTGTGATTTTTTTCAGCCCTTGCTTGGTTTTAAAATCTTTCCTTTCCCAAAGATCTGACATGTATACTATTCTGTGTTCACCTAATTTACTAACAGTTTCCTTCTTTATATTCAAGTCATTCACCCATTCTGAGTTTATCTTGGTGTAGGGTATGAGATGTTGATCCAAACCTAATCTCTCCCATACTGTCTTCCAATTTTCCCAACAGTTCTTATCAAATAGTGGATTTTGGTCCCAAAGACTGGGATATTTGAGTTTATCATAGACTGCCTTGCTGAGGTCACTTACCCCTAGTCTATTCCATTTGTCCACCTTTCTGTCTCTTAGACAGTACCAAATTGTTTTGATGACCACTGCTTTATAGTATAGTTTGAGATCTGGGACTGCAAGCCCTCCTTCCTTCACATTTTTTTTCATGATTTCCCTGGATATCCTTGGTCTTTTGTTCTTCCAAATGAACTTTGTTATGTTTTTTTTTCTAATTAATTAAAAAGGTTTTTTGATAGTTAAATGAGTATGGCACTAAATAAGTAAATTAATATGGGTAGGATTGTCATTTTTATTATGTTAGTTCATCCAACCCATGAGCAATCATTATTTTTCCAATTGTTTAAATCTAGTTGTAATTGTGTGGAGAGTGTTTTATGGCTGTGTTCACATAATTCCTGTGTTTTTCTCGAGAGATAGATTCCTAAGTATTTAATATTATCTAGGGTGACTTTAAATGGAATTTCTCTATCTAATTTTTGCTGCTTAGATGTGTTGGAAATATATAGAAATGCTGATGCCTTATGTGGGTTTTTTTGTATCCTGCAACTTTGCTAAAGTTGTTGATGGAAATAATCCATTTTTGGTGGATTCTCTAGGATTCTTTAAGTAGATCATCATATCATCTGCAAAGAGTGATAGCTTGGTCTCCTCATTGTCTATTTTAATATCTTCAATTTCTTTTTCTTCTCTAATTGCTACTGCTAGTGTTTCTAGTACAATGTTAAATAATAGAGGTGATAATGGACATCCTTGTTTCACTCCTGATCTCATTGGGAAGGCTTCAAGTTTATCCTCATTTCAGATGATATTTACTGATGATTTTAGATATATACTGTTTATTGTTTTTAGGAAAGGCCTTTCTATTCCTATGCTTTCTAATGTTTTCAATAGGAATGAGTGTTCTATTTTGTCAAAGGCTTTTTTTGCATCTATTGAGATAATCATGTGATTTTTGTCGGTTTGCTTGTTGATATGGTCAATTATGTGGATGGTTTTCCTGATATTGAACCATCCTTGCATTCCTGGTATGAATCCTACCTGGCCATAGTGAATAACCCTCATGATCACTAGCTGGAGTCTTTTTGCTAGTATCCTATTTAAAATTTTTGCATCTATATTCATTAAGGAGATTGGTCTGTAGTTTTCTTTCTCTGTTTTTGACCTGCCTGGCTTTGGAATCAGTCCCCAATTTGTGTTGAAAAATGAATTTGGTAGAACTTCTTCTTTGCTTATTCTGTCAAATAGTTTTTATCATATTGGGATTAGTTGTTCTTTGAATGTTTGATAGAATTCATTTGTTAATCCATCTGGTCCTGGGGATTTTTTTCTTAGGGAGTTTTTTGATGGTTTGCTCAATTTCATTTTCTGATATGGGGTTGTGGTACTCTATTTCTTCCTCTGTTAGTCTAGGCAGTTTTTTTTTGTAAATATTCATCCTTATCACCTGGATTACCATATTTCTTGTCATATAATTGGCCATAATAATTTTTAATGATTGCCTTAATTTCTTTTCATTAAATGAGAGGTCTCCCTTTTCATCTTGGATACTGTCAAATTGTTTTTTTTCTTTCCGTTTTAATTAGATTGACCAGTACTTTATCTATTTTATTTGTTTTTTCAAAGTCCCAGCTTCTAGTCTTATTTATTAAATCAATAGTTCTTTGATTTTCAATTTTATCAATTTCTCCTTTGATTTTTAGGATCTCTAATTTAGTGTTCATCTGAGGATTTTTAATTTGTTCACTTTCTAGGTTTTTAATTTGCTTGCCCAATTCATTGATCTCTACCCTTCCTCATTTGTTAATATATGAACTCAAGGATATAAATTTCCCCCTGAGTACTGCTTTTGGCTGCATCCCATAAATTTTGAAAGGATGTCTTATCATTGTCATTTTCTTCAATGAAATTATTAATTATTTCTATGATTTATTCTTTAACTAACCAATTTTAGAGAATCATATTGTTTAATTTCCAATTAATTTTCATTTGCCTCTCCATGTACCCTTACTAATTATTATTTTCATTGCACTGTGGTCTGTGAAGGTTTCATTTATTATTTCTGCTCTTTTTCATTTGTTTGCAATGTTTTTATGCCGTAGTACATGGTCAATCTTTGTGAATGTACCATGAGCTGTATAAAGGATGGTATATTCCTTTTTGTCCCTTTTTATTTTTCTCTACATATCTACTAACTAATTTTTCCAAAATTTCATTCACTTCTCTTACCTCTTTCTTATTTATTTTTTGGTTTGATTTATCTAGTTAAGCTAGAGGAATGTTCAGGTTTCCCACTAGTATAGTTTTTCTATCTCTTTCATCCTTGAACTCAACTAGTTTCTCCTATAGAAATTTGGATGCTATGCCATTTATTGCATACATGTTGAGTACTGATAATTCTTCATTGTCTCTACTGCCTTTTATCAGGATGTAATTACCTTCCCTATCTCTTTTGACTGGATCTATTTTCCTTTGGCTTTGTCAGATATCATTATTGAGACTCCTGACTCCCTTTCTCCATTGATGACCAAAAGATTTGGCTCCATTCTCTTACTTTTACCCTATGTGTGTATACCTTCCTCGTGTGTATTTCTTATAGACAGCATATGGTAGGGTTTTGGTTTCTAATCTCCTCTGCTATTCACTTTCATTTTATGGGTGAGTTCATTCCATGCACATTCAGAGTTATGAGTACCAGATATGTATTTCCCAGCATTTTGATTTCTACTCCTAGTCCTACCCTTTCTTCTTTTACTATTTCCTTTCACCAGTGTATTGTTTTTAATCAGTTCCCTAATTCCCAACCTTATTTTACTTCCCTTTCTACCCCCCTCCCTTCTTATTCCCCTCTTTTCTTTACAGTTTCTTTAAACTACCCCCACCCTCTCCCTCCATTGTATTGCTTCCCTTCCCACCATTCAGTTTGTTAATCTTCTACTTCCCTATAGGACTCAACTCAATTTTCTTCCCCAATGTATTTGATTGTTGTTCCCTCTTTGAGTCAATTTCAATGCACGTAAGAATTGAGTATTTCCTATCTCCAACCTCTTTACCCATTCCAGTGTATTGATGTTCTCCCAATCTCCCACTTCTTTGTGACATGTAAATTTACCCCATTTTGTTTCTTTTCCCATTTCTTTTAGTATTAACCTCTTTTTAACCTCTAATTCTTTATATATATATATATATATATATATATATATATATATATTTTTATGCATGTATATCCATACACATATATATATATTTATGCATACATGTATCTATATTCATATTTATGTCTTGGCATTTCATCCTATACAGTTTGTCACTGTTTGCTCTAAGTGTAATTCTTCTAGCTACCCAGGTGATAATAAAAATTGTTAAGAATTACCAATGACCTCTTTTCTTATTGGGTTACCTATCATTTAACTTATTTGGTCTCTTAAATCTTTTTAAAAAAGGGATTTTTTGTTTTGTTTTGTTTTCTTTTTCCCTCTTTCTTAATTACCTTTGAATGATTCTCTTGAGTTCTGTGTTTGGGCATCAAATTTTCTGTTCAGGTCTGGTCTTTTCTTTACAAATCCCTGGAATTCTTCTATTTAGTTAAATGACCATACTTTCACCTATAAGAATATAGTCAGTTTTGTTGGGTAGTTGATTCTTGGTTGTAGACCTAGTTCCTTTGCTTTCCAGAATATTATATTCCATGCCTTTCGGTCCTTCAGGGTAGACGCAGTCAGATCCTGTGTTATCCTCACTGTAATTCCATGGTATCTGAATGACTTCTTCTTAGCAGATTTTAATATATTTCCCTTGGTCTGATAGTTCTTGAATTTGGCTATAACATTCCTGAGTGTTGTCAGTTGGGGATTAAGTACAGGATGTGATCTGTGGATTCTTTCAATCTCCACTTTTCCCTCTTGTTCTAGAATATAGGGACAGTTTTCTTGAATAATTTCTTATAGGATGATGTCCAGGCTTTTTCTTTTGTCATGCTCTTCCAGTAGACCAATGATTCTTAAGTTGTCTCTCCTGGAATGATTTTCTAAATCTTCTGTTTTGTGAAGGAGGTGCTTCATATTTTTCTCAATTTTTTCATTCTTTTGATTTTGTTTTATAGTGTCCTGATGCCTTGTGAAGTTGCTTGCTTCTAATTGTTGTATTCTGGTTTTAAAGACTCTATTTCATTCCAGGCTTTTTGGTCATTCTTCTGATCTTTCATCTCCTTTGCCTTATTTTCAAGCTGATTAATTTTTGCTTTCAAGACACTGTTTTCTGTTTCCAGATGACTTACCTTTCTTTTTTAATTCTTTTCCCAGTTATCTTCAGCCTCTCTTAATTGTGTTTTGAATTGTATTTTGATTTCTTCCAAAGCCTGTATCCAATTTGCTACAGCTTCTGTTTTTTTTTTTTGTTTGTTTTGTTTTGTTTTGCTTGGTGTTCCTTCATCCTTCTCTGTTCCATTTGCTCTTTGTTCCTTGCCTGGATAGAAGCTGTCAATTGTAATTTCTTTTTTTCTTTTTCTGTTGTTTGCTCATACTTACCCCTTCTTTACTCCTGTAGTTGCCTGCACTTTTGCTCATCTTATTTTGTGTTGGACCTCTGGTTTCGGGTTTTTCTGTCAGCCTTTATCCTTTGAGCTTCTTCAGCAAATCTTTCAGAGTAGTTCTATGGGGGAGGGGTGTTGGAGCTTGAGCTTCCCTATCCTCTGAAGACTTTGATGAGATTAAACCCAGCTGAATTGCAGAGCTGGATGTGCCCTGAGGCCAAAACCTTGGAAGGGGGGAGGCCATATTGAGTGTCTCTGCTGCTGTCACTAGGCTGCCCTCTCTGTGCTTCTTCTCCAACTGATTCCCTACTGCTTGTATTCGACACTCTGAGTCTGGCACAGCTTTGCCCCCAAGGTTCTCCCTCCAGACCAGCACTTTTGTGCACCCAGAGTTTCCAGCTACTGCTGGAGGCTCAGTACTCTAGGTGGGGGAGGGGTCCTGGAACCTTCCTTCTCTCTTCCACTTAAACCTGAGTGTTCTCAAATTCAGGCTTTTAGGGAGCTTACCTTTTAAGATGAGTCCAGTAGGAGGGTTCCTTGGCGCTGTCCAGTTGTTAGGTTTCATTTTCAGTCCCCTAGGAGCATTTAGTTTGTAATCAGTAAGGAAGGGTTTTCAGAGGTCTGGATTTTCCCTGCCTCTACACAGCCATCTTGACTCTGCCCCTCTCCACAGTCTTTAAGACATCTCCTATATCTAAATCTTTGTGCCTATCAATCTCAAAAATGTTCCCTTTTTACAATCTATTCTGGCCTTGGTTACTTCCCTTGCAAAGAACTAGAAAATAATGAGTCATACACTGGTATCTAAGTAGACTTGATAATTTTAGCTCAGTCATATTGTTATCTATATGTAGCAATACAACCTGTGCACATAGAGGGGAGATTTTTAAGTTAATGCCTTAAAAAGAAAATAAACTAATTCTTTGGTGCTCCAAGGACTGGGATTAGTGCCAGATTATATAAATTTTGAAGAAGTAAATATGATCTAAATTTAAGGAAGAGAGGAAAGCTTGGTGGCTCAATGGATAGAGAGGTAGGCCTAGGGACAGGAGTTCCTGGGTTCAAATCTGGCCTCACATTTCCTAGCTATGTAGTCAAGTCACTTAACCCCATTGCCTAGCCCCTACTGTTTTTCTGCCTGGGAACCAATATACTATACAAAGACAAAAGGTAATGGTTTAAAATGTTTCTAGTTAAATAAAAAATTAAATTAATAAATTTAAGTAAGAGTTTCCTAACAATTAGATCTTTGAACAGATTGTTTCACAAGGCAGGAATGAACAGTACCAATTCCCGCCATCTGTAAATCTGATATACATGTCTTCTATGCTTTTTCCAAGTCATTAATGATAATGCTAAACAAAGCCAAGTTGATATGGAGCTATTAATGACTTCTTCTTGGATCACTTAAGTTGATTAGTTCCTAAATTCACCCAGCTGTACTATCATCTAGCCCACATTTCTCCATTTTTTCCACAAGGAAAGCAAGAAAGAATTTGATCAAAGCTTTGCTGTACTTTAAGTGTACTATATTTCTTGTATTCTCTGGATCTACTAACCTTATTAGGGATAAGGACTAGATCTGCAATTTCACTGTTATAGAGAAGCCTCAGATGAAAAAACTCCTTCTCTACCAATTCAGATTGGCATCTTCTCTGCAATTTATAGTCTTATAAAGTTGCCTATGGCACTGATAATATTAAGTGACTAAGAGTTCCAAGGCCAACTCTCTGTCAAATGAGATACAGCAGTGACTGACATATAGTAGGCTCTTAATAAATTATCATTCTTTTCACTCTACCCACTGTATTATGGTGCCCTTTGCTGTCAAAAATGGCACAATCTCTTCTTCATGTAACAGAGTAGATTTTTTTTTTTTATGTGTGTGTGTTTTTAAAACCCTTACCTTCTGTCTTAGAATTGATACTAATTTTCAGTTTCAGGGCAGAAAGAGTGATAAAGATTAGGCAATTGGGGTTAAGTAAGTTGCTAAGAGACAAATTAGTTTCTAAATTCAAATTTGAACCCAAGACCTCCTTGTCTTTAGAACTAGCTCTCTATCCACTGAGCCACCTAGGTGTACCCACATAGCAGATGTTTAATAAACACTTGCTACCTGTCCCTATATTCAAAAATAAGTGGTTCTTACTATTATTCACCTTCACTTTAAGCATAAGACCTGCTTCTCTTTAATCCTCCTTTTGCCTTCGACATAGCTTTAAAAGCTTTTTGCTTGTGGTGATGGCAGAGATTTCTTTAGTATAGCCAAGTTATGGTGTTTTCTAGACTTTAGTGCTCAACAAGATCCTGCTTTCTTTGTTTTTGCATTTTTCTCAGCTGCTTGTATTTGCTGCCTTCTTCTGTATTTGTCTTTTTAAAAACTGAACTGATCAGTGAGTCCCTTGTGAAGTTACATAGGTCTTTTTAGGCAGCACCTCTTTTATCATCATCAATCTGTCAATTAATGATTCAGTCATGAATGATTTATGCTTGTGCATTCAGAATCTCCTTCCTGAGAGCTTCTCATCCCTCCTGAACTGTCTCCCCCTGAAGAATATTAGGTGAGAGGAGGCTTTTTGCCTTTCCTTTGTACTGATTAAAGTCAGATCTCCCAAAATATAGAGTACATGTCAATCTATGTTATGATTTTGCCTTTCCATCATATTACATATTCAATGATGGTGCCATTATTTGCTTCCAAGGTTTACATCATTTCAACTTAAACAACCATTTCTTTTTCTTAGAATCACATCCAGAATAACAATTTCCCTTGTCATGCTCTCCACCTGTTGAATGCTGAAACGGACTGTTTTCCCCAATGTCCAAGTCCTTTCTTTATTATATATTTTTTTCAGATTACATGTCAATACAATTTCTTAATATTTGTTTCTGATATTTTATAATCCATATTCTCTTGCTCCCTCCCCCCTCTTCCCACTCCATAAGAATGAAGGTAATTTGATATAGTTTGTATATAATACATTTTTCCATATTTGTCATATTGTGGAAGAAGACACATATTGATTACACTGAGAAAAATTCATGGAGGAAGTAAAGTAAAGAAGCGAACATTCCAAGTTGCATATGAACTCTATTCCTTCCTTGGCAGTGGGTATCCTCTTTTGTGATGAGTTTCTTGGAGTTGTCCTGGATCCTTATCTTCTTGATAATCATTAAAGCATTCACATTTGATCATCATACATTATTGTTGTTACTGTGTACAATGATCTCCTAGTTGTGCTCACTTCACTTTGCATTCCTTCATATAAGTCTTTCCAGGTATTTTTAGAATTATCTTGTTTTCATTCTTATGACACAAGAAGTTATAGGCAAGTAACACAATTCATTCAGCTATTCCCAAACTCATGGGCATCCCTTCAGTTTCCAGTTCTTTGCCATCACAAAAAGAGCTGCTATAAACATTTCTGTACAGGTAGGTACTTTCCTCCTATCTTTAATCTCTTTGGACAGATGTAAGAGTGGTATTGCTTGGTCAAAGAGACTGCACAATTTTATGGCTCTCTGGGCATCTTTGAAATTGTCTTTAACACAATTTTTAACTTTAATGCCCACTCTGCTTTAGTTGAGGAGATATAACTAATAAATGTCTATACAGTTATTGTCTCCATTTTGTTTGGGTGCTGGGTTTGTGTTCTGTTTCCCAAACTGTTCATCTTTGTGATTTTTTTCTCCTGAATCTCCTCAACTTTTAGCATAGTAACAAGCATATAATAAGTGCTCAAAATATATTGAATAATATAGAATCTCTCCTTTTCTTAATTTGGCTTTCACAAATCTGCAAACAATAGTGAAGGATGTTTTGGTAGTCTTGGGGTGGCAGTTCTTTGGAACAGTGGAGTTGTGGTAGTGCCAACCAATTACAAAAGACTATAACTAGCATTATGTTAAGAAAGCTCTATAATTTTATCAACCAGTAGCTAATGAAGACTAGAGTATATTTAAAGTTATTAGCTCTTTATGCTTAGGGATTTTTTCAGCAATAGACAAAAGGATATTTATCAGGATGATGCCAAATGTGCAATTTTGTGCAAAGGGAAGAAAGTATTTGATGGGAATTAGAAAGCACATAGGGGAAATTTCTAGTTTAGAATAAATACATAAATCTACCAAAAATAATGCATAAACAAAATTTAAAATCCTTAGTAATAACCCTAAAGACAGAACGCACATGAGTATTCTTAAAAGTAGAATGGAAATAAGTTATTAATCTGTTATTATCCATGACCTTGTGGGGCCTCTGATGCAGATACCATCAAAAAAAGCAGAACTTTCCCAGTTTCTCCCACTTATCCCATGAGAAAAGAGGAAGAGAGTCATTACTTCACTTCAGAAAAGAAGAAACCAGAACTTTCAGAAGAATTATGTCTTTTAGTTTCACCTACTATTTCTTATCTGATCTAGTGGCATAGTAATCTTTTCACCCACTCCTCTGTTACTTCTTCTGAGGGCTAGAGGCCACATCATAACTGCTGTATTCTAAGCAATGAGTTTATGTCCTGGTTTTTAAAAAAACAAAAACAAAAAACCATCAAAGAAGTCCTGCCTTGTTAATATGCTCAATTAGGTCACAATACACATCCAGTTTCTGTCCCTTATAAGATTAGCCTCATTCCTGAGAACTCCTGCTCTAGACAGAGCAAAGTGATGAATCAGGTTATCACATATCCCATTCCAAAAACTAAAAGGGAACTCCTTATCTCTTAAGAATAAGCACAATGGACTTCCGGGTAATCATGGCTGCAATCTAGACGCGGCATGTTTCCTCTCCCCAGCACCGAACGAAATAGACTACATCAAAGGAGCATAAAATCACCTTTGGAGGAACAGAAGGACTCCCCAGTACCCCACAGAGGCAAAGGTACGTGGGGCTTGAACATTTCCACACTAAAATAAGAAGGAAAAGCTTGCACAGAAAAGTGAACTGAGCCGCCCTTCCCCCACCCCACCTCCCCCACTAAACCAGAGTGAGCTACCTGAGCGCTCACCGGGACAGTGAGTGAGTGGGGAGCGTCTCTGTCTGGGGGGGCACTCCAGGGTCCTTGGGATCTGGGGACTGCCAGGAAAAAACGTCTCAGGGCGCTTTCACTGGAGAAGCCAGCGGACTTCCGGCGGACTTCGGGCGGGCTGCGCTGAACAAGGCGCACGGATTATCTGGGCGGAGCTGAATACCTGGGCTGGGAAGAACTAGTCTGAAGCAACCTAAATTCACAGAAAAACCACTCTTATAACCCAGACCCCAGACCAAAAAGGAAAGGGAAATAAAACCACCAAAGGGATGGCTCACATGGCCCAAAATCAAGCCTCCAGGAAGAAAGGGAAAAAAGTGACTATTGAAAACTTTTATGGTGGAAGTACCCAAGGGAAAGAGGAGAATGAAGAGGAAATCCAAAAAAATTCAGAACACGCCTCCCAAAATGGAAACTATCAACAAGCTCTGGAAGATCTCAAACTGGAACTTATCCAAAAGATGGAAACCTTCTGGAAAGAAAAATGGGAGAAAGAGATCAGCTGTCTGACAGATAAGACTGCTCAATTGGAAAAAGAACTCGAAGCATCCAATACAAGGGCAGACAAGGCTGAAAAGCAAATCCAGTCCCTAATGACCAGAATCAAGCACCTAGAAGAAAGTGAGATGATAAAACAGCAAGAATCAATAAAGCAAACCCAAACAATTAATGAATTGGAAGAAAACATAAAATATCTCACTGAGAAGGTCACGGACCTGGAGAACAGAGGAAGACGAGAAAATCTCCGTATCATCGGTCTCCCATAAAAACCAGAGGTAAACAACAAATTGGATTTTATTCTAGAGGAGATTATAAAAGAAAATTGCCCCCACGTTCTGGAGCAAGGGGGCAAAATAGAAATAGAAAGGATTCATAGAACACCTTCTATACTAAATCCCCAAAAGACAACGCCTAGGAATGTAATTGCCAAATTCAAGAGCTTCCAAGTAAAGGAGAAAATCCTACAAGAAGCCAAGAAGAAGAGCTTCAGATATAAGGGGGCTCCCATAAGGATCACACATGACTTAGCGGCTAACACACTAAGAGACCGCAAAGCATGGAACACGATATTTAGAAAGGCAAGAGAGCTGGGTCTCCAACCAAGAATCAACTACCCAGCAAAACTGACTATATACTTCCAGGGGAAAGTATGGGCATTCAACAAAATAGAAGATTTCCAAGCATTTGCTAAGAAAAGACCAGAGCTCTGTGGAAAGTTCGATATCCAAGCACAGAAAGCAAGAGAAACATGAAAAGGTAAATATGAAAGAAAGGGAAAAGGAGATAAATCTTATCTTTCTCTTTAAGTCAAACTCTCTTCTATAAGGACTACATTTACATCTAATTATATATATATTAATATGTGGGGAAAATGTTTTGTGTAACTCTCATAAATTGTATCATCATAAGAGTAGTTAGAAGAAACATGCATAGGGAAAGATTGGGGAATCAAGAAGATTTGGGGAAAGTTGGGGCAAAAAAAGGAAAAGGGAGGGGGGAACCGTGATAATACTAAGATTAACTTCAAGAAATAGGGGGGGAATCAATAGAATAAACTTTCCCATATAAAGATACACATGGGAAGGGGAGGGGAAGAACTCTCATATGAGAAGGAGAGGAAGAGAGCGTGAAGTGGAAGTACTTAAACCTTACTCTCAGTGAAATCAAATCTGAGAGGGAAGAACATCTAGATCCAGTGGGATCCTGAATTCTATCTTATCCATTAGGGCAAGAAAGAAAGGAAAATTAAGGAGGGGGAGGGGGGAGGGAGCACAAAAAGGGAGGGAAGGAGAGGGGGGAGGGGAAGGGAGCATAAAAAGGGAGGGGCTAGAAAGGGAAGCATCTCAAGGGAGGGGACTAGGGGGACTGACCTAAAGTAAATCACTGGTTCAAAAGGAGAAAGCTAAAGAAGAAAGGTCAGAACTAGGGGAAGACATCAAAATGCCAGCGAATCCACAAATAACAATCATAACTTTGAACGTGAATGGGATGAACTCACCCATAAAACGCAGACAAATAGCAGATTGGATTAGAACACAAAACCCTACCATATGTTGTCTTCAAGAAACACATATGAGACGGGTTGACACTCACAAGGTTAGAATTAAAGGTTGGAGTAAGACCTTTTGGGCCTCAACCGATAGAAAGAAGGCAGGAGTTGCAATCATGATATCTGACAAAGCCAAAGTACAAATAGACCTGATCAAAAGGGACAGGGAAGGTAAATATATTCTGCTAAAAGGAAGTATAGACAATGAGGAAATATCACTAATCAACATGTATGCACCAAATGGTATAGCATCCAAATTTTTAATAGAGAAACTAGGAGAATTGAAGGAGGAATTAGACAGTAAAACCATATTAGTGGGAGACTTGAACCAACCACTATCAAATTTAGATAAATCAAATCAAAAAATAAATAAGAAAGAGGTAAAAGAGGTGAATGAAATCTTAGAAAAATTAGAATTAATAGACATATGGAGAAAAATAAATAGGGACAAAAAAGAATACACCTTCTTTTCAGCACCACATGGCACATTCACAAAAATAGATCATACACTAGGTCATAGAAACATGGCACTTAAATGCAGAAAAGCAGAAATATTAACTGCAGCCTTTTCAGATCACAAGGCAATTAAAATATTGATCGGCAAGGGTACATGGAGACCCAAATCAAAAATTAATTGGAAATTAAATAACATGATACTCCAAAATCGGATAGTTAGAGAAGAAATCATAGAAACAATTAACAATTTCGTTGAAGAAAATGACAACGGCGAAACATCCTTTCAAACCTTATGGGATGCAGCCAAGGCAGTACTTAGAGGAAAATTCATATCCCTGAGTGCATATATTAACAAATTAGGGAGGACAGAGACCAAGGAATTGGAAATGCAAATCAAAAAACTTGAGAATGAACAAATTAAAAACCCCCAGAAGAAAACCATACTAGAGATCCTAAAAATTAAGGGAGAAATTAATAAAATAGAAAGTGACAGAACTATTGAGCTAATAAACAAGACTAGAAGCTGGTACTTTGAAAAAACAGACAAAATAGACAAAGTACTGGTTAATTTAATTAAAAAAAGGAAAGAAGAAAGGCAAATTAATAGCATCAAGGATGAAAAGGGGGATCTCACCTCAAATGAAGAGGAAATTAAGGCAATCATTAAAAACTACTTTGCCCAACTATATGGCAATAAATTTACCAATCTAGGTGATATGGATGAATATTTACAAAAATATAAATTGCCTAGACTAACAGAAGAAGAAATAGTTTTCTTAAATAATCCCATATCAGAAATTGAAATCCATCAAGCC
The DNA here is from genome assembly GCF_027887165.1 of Monodelphis domestica. Lineage (NCBI taxonomy): Eukaryota > Metazoa > Chordata > Mammalia > Didelphimorphia > Didelphidae > Monodelphis > Monodelphis domestica. The sequence continues at coordinate 411,287,450 of NC_077229.1, read as the reverse complement.
ATCAAAGAACTGCCTAAGAAAAAATCCCCAGGGCCTGATGGATTCACCAGTGAATTCTATCAAACATTCAGAGAACAGTTAACCCCAATATTATACAAACTATTCGACATAATAAGCAAAGAGGGAGTCCTACCAAACTCCTTTTATGGCACAAGCATGGTACTAATTCCAAAGCCAGGCAGGCCAAAAACAGAGAAAGAAAACTATAGGCCAATCTCCCTAATGAATATAGATGCAAAAATCTTAAATAGGATACTAGCAAAAAGACTCCAGCAAGTGATTAGAAGGGTCATCCACCATGATCAAGTAGGATTCATACCAGGGATGCAGGGCTGGTTCAACATTAGGAAAACTATCCACATAATTGACCACATCAACAAGCAAACCAACAAGAATCACATGATTATCTCAATAGATGCAGAAAAAGCCTTTGATAAAATACAACACCCATTCCTACTAAAAACACTAGAAAGCATAGGAATAGAAGGGTCATTCCTAAAAATAATAAACAGTATATATCTAAAACCATCAGCTAATATCATCTGCAATGGAGATAAACTAAATCCATTCCCATTAAGATCAGGAGTGAAACAAGGATGCCCATTATCACCTCTATTATTTGACATTGTATTAGAAACACTAGCAGTAGCAATTAGAGAAGAAAAAGAAATTGAAGGCATCAAAATAGGCAAGGAGGAGACCAAATTATCACTCTTTGCAGATGACATGATGGTCTACTTAAAGAATCCTAGAGATTCAACCAAAAAGCTAATTGAAATAATCAACAACTTTAGCAAAGTTGCAGGATACAAAATAAACCCACATAAGTCATCAGCATTTCTATATAATTCCAACACAGCTCAGCAGCAAGAACTAGAAAGAGAAATCCCATTCAAAATTACCCAAGACAAAATAAAATACTTAGGAATCTATCTCCCGAGACAAACACAGGATCTATATGAACACAACTACAAAACACTTTCCACACAACTAAAACTAGACTTGAACAATTGGAAGAACATTAACTGCTCATGGGTAGGACGAGCCAATATAATAAAAATGACCATCCTACCCAAACTCATCTATCTATTTAGTGCCATACCCATGGAACTCCCAAAAATTTTTTTTACTGATTTAGAAAAAAACATAACAAAGTTCATTTGGAAAAACAAAAGATCAAGGATACCCAGGGAATTAATGAAAAAAAATACAAAGGAAGGGGGTCTTGCAGTCCCAGATCTCAGACTATATTATAAAGCAGCGGTCATCAAAACAATTTGGTACTGGCTAAGAGACAGAAAGGAGGATCAGTGGAATAGACTGGGGGCAAGCAACCTCAGCAAGACAGTATATGACAAACCCAAAGATCCCAGCTTTTGGGACAAAAATCCACTATTTCATAAAAACTGTTGGGAAAATTGGAGGACAGTGTGGGAAAGATTAGGCTTAGATCAACACCTCACACCCTACACCAAGATAAATTCAAAATGGATGAATGACTTGAACATAAAGAAGGAAACTATAAGAAAATTAGGCGAACACAGAATAGTATACATGTCAGACCTTTGGGAAGGGAAATACTTCAAAACCAAGCAAGAATTAGAAAGAATTACAAAATGCAAAATAAATAATCTGGATTACATCAAATTAAAAAGTTTTTGTACAAACAAAACCAATGTAACCAAAATCAGAAGGGTAGCAACAAATTGGGAAACAATCTTCATAAAAACCTCTGACAAGGGTTTAATTACTAAAATTTATAAAGAACTAAATCAATTGTACAAAAAATCAAGCCATTCTCCAATTGACAAATGGGCAAGGGACATGAACAGGCAATTCTCAGCCAAAGAAATCAAAACTATTAATAAGCACATGAAAAAGTGCTCTACATCTCTTATAATCAGAGAGATGCAAATCAAAACAACTCTGAGGTATCATCTCACACCTAGCAGATTGGCTAACATGACAGCTATGCAAAGTAATGAATGCTGGAGGGGATGTGGCAAAGTGGGGACATTAATTCATTGCTGGTGGAGTTGTGAATTGATCCAACCATTCTGGAGGGCAATTTGGAACTATGCCCAAAGGGCGATAAAAGACTGTCTGCCCTTTGATCCAGCCATAGCACTGCTGGGCTTGTACCCCAAAGAGATAATGGACAAAAAGACTTGTACAAAAATATTCATAGCTGCGCTCTTTGTGGTGGCCAAAAATTGGAAAATGAGGGGATGCCCCTCAATTGGGGAATGGCTAAACAAATTGTGGTATATGTTGGTGATGGAATATTATTGTGCTAAAAGGAATAATAAAGTGGAGGAATTCCATGTGAACTGGAACAACCTCCAGGAAGTGATGCAGAGCGAAAGGAGCAGAACCAGGAAAACATTATACACAGAGACTGATACATTGTGGTACAATCGAAGGTGATGGACTTCTCCATAAGTATCAATGCAATTTCCCTGAACAATCTGCAGGGATCTAAAAAAAAATACTACCCACAAGCAGAGGATAAACTGTGGGAGTAAAAACACCGATGAAAAGCAACTGCTCGACCACAGGGTTGGAGGAGATAAGACTGAGGAGAGACTCTAAATGAACACTATAATGCAAACTCCAACAACAGGGAAATGGGTTCGAGTCAAGAACACATGTGATAACCAGTGGAATCATGCGTCGGCTATGGGAGAGGGAAAGGCGGGGGGGGGGGGGGGGGGGGAGGGGAGGAAAAGAAAACGATCTTTGTTTCCAGTGAATAATGTATGAAAACGACCAAATAAAATAATATTAAAATTAAAAAAAAAAAAATAAAGACCTACTGAATCCAAAAAAAAAAAATAAGCACAATGTAAATGATGACTAAGCAGGCAGGTCCACAACACTTGCAGAAAGAAATTATCTATCACTTTTTTTAATTTTTCAGAGTTGAGACTAATATTATTCCCTGTGAAGTGTGATAATAGAATGAGGCAGAAGTGAGAGGGCACCCAAGCATTAAAGGTAATGTACATGCAGGTGAGAACACAAATGGAATTGGAAAGGCAAAGAAATAAATACTCATGATGAACAAAGAAGCCCATTGGCATAGGGAAGTTGCTGAGCCTAAGAAATTCAGGGCAGAAAAAATTAAAGGAAAAAGCAGGAGAAGTTATGTTTTCCCATGTCTTTGTTCATGTGATTTCCCCTCCTTCTAGTTATCATCTGTATTAGCTAATTTAACACTTACTAATATGATACCTTATGTTGTTAGCAAATAATGTGAGAGTGTCTTATATTCACTTCTAAATTCTTCTCCTTGAGGGCAGGGTTTTTGGTTTAACCTTCATCACATTTCCCTCAGTCCTTAGCCCAGAGTTAAAGTGGTTTTTAAGTAAGTACTAGATGATTGGTTGATAAATTACTCATTTTTACCAAAGCAGTCAAGGAAGGAGGAAAAAAAAAACAAACATATAGCTGCCAATGGACTGGAAAAAGTTCAAATATTGTCCAAGGAAGAGTTCAGTTCACTGGTGTGACAGTATTTCTAAGAATGTGTGCAGTTAACTTTCTGGATAGGTTTAATAAAATGGTTTCTTGGCAATGTTTATAGAAAGAAAGTTCCACCACTCTAATTGGGGAACATAGGAAAATCTTAAATACCCCTATTTTCTCCACTCATAGAGTCCAATCTGTTATCTTGACTCAAAGAAGTAGGTAACTACTCACAAGTACTAACCTTACTCTTAAGTCAGGTTTTAGTCATCGACTCAAAAGGATTCAGACAGTTTAGAATTTCAGACACTAAGTTAAAAAGGATAATAGAATCATAGATCTAGATCTAGAAGGAAGTGTGGAGGCCACTCAGTTTATAGACAAAAATACTTAGGCTCTTTGAAGCTAAGATACTTTTGTTTGAAGTTACAAAATATTATTCATCACAGCTGGGATTTGAACCTATGACATCTTAGTAGAGAGTCAGCATCCTTTCTACTGTACCATACTGACCATGAATCCCCTCTATAACATACTCAAGAAGCAATCATGCAATTTTTTACTTGGGTATATCTGATGAAATTTCTGGCTTGTATTATTTCCTGTTTCTAGACCCTGGATTTAATAATGTCAGGTTAGAGACCTCTGAGATAGGCAGGTCCAAAACTATCTCTAGGCTCTGGTATAAAAAAATCATGCATTATGAGTCCCATTTCAATCATTTACTAGCTGTGTGGTCTTAGGAAATAGTTTAACGTCTCTGAGTCTCAGTTTCCTCATTTTTAGTGGAGATAATACTAGCCCCTACTTAATGAGGGCTATTGATGATAGATAAAGAGATAGATGGATAGACAGAGGTAGATATAGATAGATGAATAAATGGATGTATAGGATGGATGGATGGATGGATGGATGGATGGGTGGGTGGGTGGAGAGAGACAGATGATGGATGAACAGATAGATAAATAGAAGACAGAGACAATGGAGAGATAGATGATAAATGATGGATACATAGCTAAACAGACAGACAGACAGATAGATAGATAGATAGATAGATAGATAGATAGATAGATAGATAGATAGATGATAGATGAATAAATGGATGTATAGGATGGATGGATGGATGGATGGATGGATGGATGGATGGATGGATGGATGGATGGATGTAGAGAGGCAGATAGATAATGTAGAGATGATAGATCGATAGACAGATAGAGATAGACAGACCTAATATATGTAAACCTTCAAGTGCCACAAAAATGAAAGCTATTATTACTATTATTATAATTGTTATCATTTTTGATATAGCCTAAGAAACTACAGGCCTGAAAGTATAGAATGAGCTTCATAGAGAGCAGTTCATGGGTGGAAGATTATATTTCATCTGACTGGTTTCTCTATAGGTGTATAGGCTGTTGTTTTAATGAACTCAGCAAAATCTTCCTCTAACTAGTTAGAGAGCTGGAATGAAGATGTTGGGTCTATATTATCTCCTGTTCAATCAGCTGTCAATCCTTAGGAGAGGTGAGAACACAATAGCTTAGAAACAAACTGAAGAAGGGAGTAAAACAATATGCTTCTGATGCCTTAAAGGCTGAGAGGACATTAGTATCTTAGTGGTTGTGGGGAGAAAAAGGTCTTTATTTTTCATTTTCTGGCATATAAGTAAAGCAAAGGGTATTCACTTTTACCCAGCCAGAACAAACTCTAACTTCATCCATAGACATAGTAGGAGATTACTATATATTATTACTTTGGGGGACTGAGCAGTTTCTGAAATTCCATCATTCCATTGTAGAGCGGTAACATTTTTGTGTGAATTGGTATATCCAACTCTTTATTTTAGAGGAGGAAAAGTGTGGTTACCATGAGGGTAAAGGGCAGCTGAAAAGGGGAATAAGGATACAGAAGTGGAAGTTTAAGTCCAGTGATGACATGACAACAGTTGCTCACTTTACAATTTTTGCAGGGGTCATCCCTGGTTAAGAGGAGACAATTTAAATACTACACACACAAACTAGCAATAAAGCACATATGTTGCCAGGAGAAGGTCTTGATTTTAATTAGGTTCTTATCTAGCATGGCAGAGCATTCAGTATCTTATTATTTGCTGTGAAAAAAAATGTTTATATTATTAGTCTTATGATCAGAAGGAGGCCTAATTTTGGAAGCATTTTTCTGAGACAAATAAAATTTTATTTTTTTCCCTTGACCTATTTTAACATAATCTGCCCCACTTAACATTTTCCCTCCTGTGCATTCTCCTGCCTACATTTTATGTAAACAAGGTGCTGAGCACGAGAAAATAAACTACATTTGTCTTCCTGCCACCCACCCTAAAGGGAGCTATGAGAAACCCAAGCACATTCATTGATCATGCTTCTAGCTTCCAGATTGATTGGTCTGTATAAGCACACCTATCTCACAAATAAATTCATGAATTCCAGCAAAGATAGAAATGATGTTAAAATTGCTTCTCCCACCTACTTCTAGCTATAGGGACCCTTTTACTTTTATGTTCCAGTAAGATTTGACTGTCTCAGGTCAGTATAACACTAGTGCCTCTTGCACTTCCTAGAACAGGAATAAGGAGTTTGGAAGCTTAGGGCAAGTGGGAGCCCCATTTGGGATGCTTCAGGAGGTGCAACCTAGAGACAGAAAATCTACCTTGGGACCCCATGAGATTTCTGTGCTGAGCCCAGTGAGTGAGCTAAGGATGATCCCAATGAGACGAAGAATCATGCCCTTACACAGGAGAATTAATATCCTCTTAATTGCACACTTTGGTCTAAAGTTTTAGAGGCAGCCAGGAGAATATTTTAAACAATAACAGCAATAATGTAAGACGATCAACTACAAATGGCTTAACTATTATCAACAAGGCAAGGATCATGACAAAAAAGGCTATGCACTACCATAGAAGGAACTAATGGAGTTTAAATGTAGATTGAAGTGTACCATTCTTCACTTTATTTCCTCCTTGAATTTTTCTCTGGTGTAAGTGATATATCTTCTTTCCCAACATTATGTACATAAAAATGTGTATTGAGTAATAGTGTATGTATATCCATTAGCATATTACCTGCCGCCTTGGGGAAGGGGAAGGATTGGGAGGGAAAAAGGAACATGGACCACAAAATGTCAGAAAATTATTATTAAAAATTGTATCAAGCATGTAAAACCCAGTCGTATTGCTCATTGGCTCTGGGAGGGGGGAGAGAAGAGGAGAGAAAGAATAGGAATCATGTAACCATGGAAAAATATTCTAAATTAATAAAATAAATTAAATTAAATTTTTAAAAAGTCTTAGTGGCTCTCCCTCTCCTATCATAATAACTCACCTTGTCCTACCTTCCATCCCCTCAGGGCTTTGCTTACAGCTAAGTGAGTAAATATTTTTTTTTTCCTTTTCACATGGTCTGATCATCATTTCCATGAATATAGGCAGTTTTTCCATGTTCAAGGAAAAGGCAAAAGAGTGGAATTCTAATTGGCCTGAGAGATGCTTCCTGGTCCTATCTTTCTACTCTATTGAAAGAGTCAGTGACATGAGTGGTCACTTCACCTTTGTAGATTCTGTCGGAAAGAGGAATCTTCTCAACAGAGTTGGGAACTGGTAATCATTTATCCCTACTCATCAGAAGTAAAAAAGTTGAAGACATTAAATCATAGAATCATAGACTTAGAGTTGAAGAGCCTTCAGATGTTTTCTAACATAAACTTTAACTTTATTTAGAGGTAGTAAAGTGGCACAATGGATAGAATACTAGGTCTAGAGTCAGAAAGACCTGTGTTCAAATTTAGCCTTAGATACTTACTCTGTGTCACACTGAAAAAGTCTTTTTATCTCTGACTGCTTTAGTTTCCTCAGTGGTAAAATGGGAATCATAATAATACCACCTCACAGGGCTATTGTGGAAATAGAAGCTATTTGTAAAACACTTAGCATAGTTGCTGGCATATATTGTGATTAATAAATGCTTATTCTCTTCTCTTTCCTCTTACATTTATCTAAAGTGTGATTATCCCTATAAAATCCTTTCTTATAAAAGGACATCATTCATGAGGCCCTTCTACTTTTGGAAAGTTATCATGGCAAGAAAGTTCCCTCCTCTCTCTTTATTAATTTGGAATCAACTTCGCTGTTACCTCTTCCTAACAGTTCTAGTTATTCTCTATGGAATAATAAAAAATAAATGTAATGCCTTTTCCACATGACAGCTCTTCAGATATCTGAGGATAGCTAGTGTATTCTTCGTATGACTTCTTTTATTTAAACTAAACATATTTAGTTTTCTATCCCTTTTAAATGTATTTTTTAAATGAACATTTTTAGAAGCTGAATTCAGCTGCTAAAAAACAATACATTTTGGTGAATGGTGTGATATTTAGCAATGGTGTCCTCCGGTAAGACACTTCTACCTGGAGGGGAGGAAGAAACTTCCAGGGAGAAGCCACTTTTCCCTACCCCCCAGGTGGAGTGAGAGTGGTGGTCCTACAATTAAAGAGAGAATTTTACCTTGAATAGACCCCACTGTCTTAGTCATATACTCCTTGCCACTACCCAGTCCTCAGCCCTCTCATGTTGTAAAACTGGTGTTCCTCCAATATTTCTCTTCTGTTGCCAGTCTGGAAGAAACCAGCACTCCTATTGTGCTGTATTTGGCTTTAGAATACATCATTTGTCAATAAACAGAAGCTGAAACATTAAATAAAATAAAATGATCTTTTAAAATGGACTCTCAGATCCACTCTAACTTGCCTCTCTGTCCTACCTCTGGCACATTTCAGTTAAGGGTATGTTGATTAACTTCTCAGTAACTCTAGGCAACTCTATAAGACTTTTGAAAAAAGGTGACACTCTCCATTGGTAAAATTCTCACTGGAGACTCCAGACACCAATGACATCAGGGGTCCAGTCCAAAAAGTTGATTTTATATTCATAGCCATACTCTTTGTGGTGTCAAAAAAAATGGAAAATGAGGAGGTATCCCTCGATTGGGAAATGGTTGAACAAACTGTGGTATCTGATGTGATGGAATACTATTGTGTTGTAAGGAATGATGAATTGGAGAATTTTCATGTCAACTGGAAGAACCTCCAGGAACTGATGCAAAGTGAAAAGAGAAGAACCAAGAGAATATTGTACATAGAAAGTGAAACATTGTGGAATGATCCAATGTAATAGACTTTTCTACTAGTAGCAGTGCAATGATCCAGGAAAATGTGAGGGACTTATGAGAAAGAAAGCTATCCACATTAACAAAAAGAATTGTGGGAGTAGAAATGCAGGGGGAAAAAAGCCATATAATTTATCACTTGTTTATATGGGTATATGATTTGGGATTTTGAGCTTAAAAGAGTATTCCTTTTGAGAAATGAATAATATGGAAATATAGGTATCAAGTGACAACATTTGTATAACCCAGTGGAATTGCTTGTCAGCTCCAGGAATGGAGAGGGAAGAAGAGCAGGAAAGGAAATGAATCATGCAAACATGGGAAAATATTTTTAAAATAAAATTTTTAAATAAATAAATATTAATAAAATTTAAAAAACCAAAAAGATGATTTTATGTGAAATCATAAATTTCCCTTTTGTACAGTTTCATTTTTTAAGTGTATTTTATACACTTAAAAAAGTGTAACTGAATTTGACAAGTTAAGAAATATCCCATTTATTTCATTTTCTAAACATTCCTCTATAAATATCTGCTAATCCACTAATTACCCTTCCCCCTAACCAAAAGCCCTCCCTTATAACCAATTGTTATAGTCAAGCAAAAATTATCAACCCATTTGGTTATGTCTGATAAAATGTATCTCATTCTACACTACTCACCTATTATCTCCCTGCCAAGTGGCAAAAAGTCTTTACAATCAGCAGCCTTTAGAAGTCATGATTGCACTGATTGGAGTTATAAAGTCTTTCAGGATCATTTTCCTTTCAATTATTGGGGTAATTATATAAATTGTTCTCCTAAGTCTGCCCATTTCACTTTAAATGAGTTCAAACAAATCTTCCCAAGTTTCTCTGGATCTTTCATATTCATCATTTCTTATAGCAAATATTATCCCATTATATTCATGTGACACATTTTACTACATTATTCTCCAATTGATGAGTGTCAATTGTTTTTAAGCCTTCAATATGCTCAAAAGTGCTGCTGGGGTTATTTAGGTAGCTCAGTGAATAGAGGGCTAGGTCAGAAAATGGGAGATTCAGGGTTCAAATCTGGTCTCAGATATTTCCTATGTGACAGTGGGCAAGTCAATTGACGCCCATTGCCTAGCCCTTGCAACTCTTCTGCCTTAGACCCAATTCATAGCATTAATCCTAGATTAGAAAGTAAGGTTGTTGTTGTTTTTTTTAATATTGCTATAAACATTTTTTTGGTAAAAACGAGTCTTTCCTCTCTCTTTGCCTTTGGCTTCATTGCAGCTAGTGTTATTATTGGCTTAAAGGTTATGAACAGTTTACTTCAGCTGTCTCTCACAATTTCAACCTTCATTACAGTCACTTACACATCACTTTTCAGAGGTTGCCAGCCTTTAGCTTGTTGTGTTCTTTCTTTCATACCAATTAGACAGACACTTCCAAAACACATTACTACATGAAATTGTCCATGTGTGAAGAAAGGAATTAGGGTTAATTAATATGTGAAAGCAAAGTTACTTTACAACTAGATGAAACCTCAGTGAAGCCGATAGATGAAAAATGGTACCATTGGGGAAAGCTAGGTGACTGAGTAGACTAGGAGCCAAGCCTAAAGATGGGAGGTCCAGGGTTCAAATATAATCTCAAATATTTCCTATGGGACCCTGGGGAGGTAACTTGACCACCATTCCCTAGCCTTTACAAGTCTTCTGCTCTGAGACCAATATACAGTATTGATTCTAAGATAAAAGGTAACAATTTTTTTTATTGAATTCTTTTTTTTTATTATTTATTATTATAAGAACTCAGAGTTGGCCATGATCTTTATTACTTCTTTTTTTTTTAAATATATTTTATTTGATCATTTCCAAGCATTATTCGTTAAAGATCATTTTCTTTTCCTCCCCCCCACCCCCCATAGCCGACGCGTAAGTCCACTGGGCATTAGATGTTTTCTTGATTTGAACCCATTGCTTTGTTGATAGTATTTGCACTAAAGTGTTCATTTAGAGTCTGTCCTCTGTCATGTCCCCTCAACCTCTGTATTCAGGCAGTTGCTTTTCCTCGGTGTTTCCACTCCCATAGTTTATCCTTTGCTTATGAATGGTGTTTTTTTCTCCTGGATCCCTGCAAGTTGTTCAAGGACATTACACCGCCACTAATGGAGAAGTCCATTACGTTCGATTATACCACAGTGTATTAGTCTCTGTGTACAATGTTCTCCTGGTTCTGCTCCTCTCGCTCTGCATCACTTCCTGGAGGTTGTTCCAGTCTCCATGGAACTTCTCCACTTTATTATTCCTTTTAGCACAATAGTATTCCATCACCAACATATACCACAGTTTGTTCAGCCATTCCCCAATTGATGGGCATCCCCTCATTTTCCAGTTTTGGGCCACCACAAAGAGCGCAGCTATGAATATTTTTGTACAAGTCTTTTTGTCCATTATCTCTTTGGGGTACAGACCCAGCAGTGCTATGGCTGGGTCAAAGGGTAGATATTCTTTTGTCGCCCTTTGGGCATAGTTCCAAATTGCCCTCCAGAATGGTTGGATCAATTCACAACTCCACCAACAATGAATTAGTGCCCCCACTTTGCCACATCCCCTCCAGCATTCATTACTTTCCTTTGCTGTAATGTTAGCCAATCTGCTAGGTGTGAGGTGATACCTCAGAGTTGTTTTGATTTGCATCTCTCTGATTATAAGAGATGTAGAGCACTTCTTCATGTGCTTGTTAATAGTTTTGATTTCTTTATCTGAGAACAAAAGGTAACAATTTTAAAAAATAAAGAAAAATTATGTCATTTGAGGATGAAAATGGCTGGACATTCCAACTATAGAAAATGGCCCTCAAAAAGGATGAGAGGAGGAAGATGAAGAAGAAGAGTAAGAGAAGGAATATAAAGAGGAGATAAAGCATTTCAAATATTTGATTTCAAATATTTCAAGTTCTGCTTGCCATCTGAAAGCAAAATAGGAGCAGCAGGTGTAGGTTTCAGAGTGGTACATTTAATATCAACATAAGGAAAAGCTTTCTAACAATTCAATCTGTCCAAAATTAAAATAAGCTGCTTTGGTGGGCAGTGGACTGCCTTTCACCACAGGTGTTCAAGTAGTGGTGGTTGTCCATTGGTTAAGGATGTAGTCATCAGGATTCCTATTCAGGTACAGTTGGAACTCAATAATTGCTGAGGTCACTTCCAAATCTGAGATTCTGAGACTGTGAAGAAGGCATCTTCAAGGAAGTCTGGATAGAACCAAAGAGCTGTGAGGGTCAAAAATTTAGACTGCTGTCAGGGTCTAGACCTAAGCAAAATTGAGAGGTAGATGATACTTATTTTCACCAAAACCAAACCTCCCCTTTTTCTGTGCTTTTTCCCCTTCTGTAGTGTCTTCAACCTCTGGATAAAAATGGTATCTTGTTCTTGTCCCCCTGACCATCACCCCCTCTCATCTAGTCAGTTTATAGGTATCCAATATAAAGGAGCAATAGCAGGAAAAAATATTACAAAGGGAAACCTAGAAATCATGCACAAGACATCCTAAAAATTAAAAAAAAAACATAGTCTACAAATTACATCTTATATTAGCCAAAATTAGCATCCTGGTAGAATGTGCTGAATCAGTGAAAGCCATATAGGAGCTACTGTCAGGGTCTTCTGGCCCTATAATATATAAATCTTACAAATTCCAGACATCTCCAACAAGTCCAGCAGAACACCAAATGGTGCTCATAATATTGAGATGACATGGATGTTTAATTTTAAAGTTCACCAACAACTTCAAGATGATTTGGATACATTAATGAACTAACCTCAATATGGCACAGATATTGGGTGATATTTTTCCTAAAAAAATACCCTATAAAATGATCTCTAACCCCTGCCCCTGAGGACTTTTTCATCTCCATCTGGGCCCATGCTGCCAAATGCTCCCAACTCTAATCCATGGTTACGTGAATGATAATCTCCACTTCTTTCCCATGCTGCCTGCCTTCCTTCACTCTCCCATCCCCTGTCTCCACACCATCTGCCTCTGTTCCCTTTCTGTCACTTGTCTCTGCTGTATTTTTTAACTCCCATAACCTCTGTGCTAAGTAAAAGTATGATTGCTACCCCCATTTCCCACTGACAGCAAGGACCCAAAGAATCAGGTAGTACTTGCCCCCATTTCATAATTTCATAAATCAGTTACCAATTCAATTTCCCTTTTAGATGCTCAGAAGTTTCCTGCTTTTTATTTTTTCCCTACATAAGCTTATCATAAAAACCTATTTTATTCAAAGCACCTAATATTAGTCCCTTGAACTTCATCCTAGACAATAAAAAATAGAATTAACAAGATAATCATCTAATCAACAAGCATTTAATAAGTACCTACCATATACTAGACAGTGTGACAATGGAGATATAAAGAAAAACTTTCTGTCCTCAAAGAGCTTACAGTCTAATGAGGGATACAAACTCACAACCATTTGTATTTGTAAATATTTCTCTGCTAAAACCCTCCTTGAATGATGCCTCGTTGTGGCCAAGATGTGACCTTGAGATCTCCAGGACTATGTTAGTGGAATGACCACAAGTTCTGCCAGGTCCTAACAAACTAGAAAGACTTTCAGTTGGGTTCAATGATAGATTCTGTGCTTTTTAAAACTTCCAATGACCAGCCAAGCTAAGTTTAGAAATATTCATTAGCAGATTGGCTATAGGATGATGAATTTGTCTGGCTCTAGCAACTCTCAAGGATTACTTATCAAGATGCAGAGAGGTTGCAATCTGCATCAATGTAAGCCCATTGAAATCAAAGATCCTCAAAGTACTATATAGGTTACAAAGAATTTCACATAAATTATCTCAATTGCCTTCAAGCAACCATGTGATGTAAGCAGAACAGATATTATTAAGCTCATTTTATAGAGGAGGTCATTGAGCCCTAGATCAATTTAATGACTTTCTTCTTAAAGTTATATCAATAATAAGAGGCAGAATCAGGACTCAAACATAGCTCTTCTAACATTAACTCCAGTGTGTTTCCACTGTACCTTACTCCACCATCACCGCCCTAGCATTCTAAGATTTATTTCTAACAGTAGAATGAGAGAGGGATGGGGGAACCATCCCAGAGTCCCTGTATTAAAATCTCTTGGACAGCCCCTCTTCTGCCCATGTATAAGGTTAGGCTCAGCTGTAAATTGTTGTTGTCCCCACCACCACCTTTAAAAATTAAATCATGATGCTTCATTTTAAAGCAAACAATACTGTGAAAACCAAATAATGCTAGCTGCTCTTTTGGGTGCCCTTGGATTTTGAAAGAAGGCATCTGAGTGAATTGCTTCTCTCCAAGCCTGAGATCCTATGGCTTATTGGATCCAAAATTGCTGTCTTGAATGGATAGAGTTGGTTTTTTCCTCCATTACAGAAAGAAAGAAAAATGAAAATGGAAAAATAGTCATATAAGCCTGAGTTCAAGTGCATGGCTGAAATGGATCAAGTTGTCTTTTGCCTGTAGAGAAACAACAGGATAAGAAAAAGAAATCTGAAAGAGCCATCACTCTTTTATGCCCAGTTAAGCAACTGGAACTATAAATGCCCCTATGAATCAGCACCAGAAGATAGAAAGTAGAATCTGAGTAGATCACTGTTCAATCTCTGCTAACCCTTGTCTTAGCTGGACCAAGTTTAATCAAGATATTCAGGTGATACCACATTGCAGAAGGGGATGGGAGGAGACAGAAGGGAGGTGTGAGGAGCAACCCTCTTTAATAATTACTTTTACGAGATCCACGGCTTTTAAGTTCTAGAAAAGTTCATCAAACAAGCATTAATTAAGCATATAACACATGTTGAGTATAGTAATAGGAGCTGAAGATAAAGACAAAAAATGAAAAAGTCTTTGCCTCTCAAAGGAGTTCTAAAAACCCATTCTCTTTAAATGTAAATAATGCATGGCAAGAGAATTAAAGGAATCAAGGAAAAGGCCTAGCAAAAGGAAGTAAGCTAAGAGTAGGTAAAAGGCTACAGTCCTCATACCCTTGAGATGTTACTTAGGACCAGGATTAAACCATCAAAAACCTTTATAACTTATAAATGTCCTGCTTCTGTATTTGGATTATAGTCCTGGCCCCTTGAATGATTCTGCTAGAGCTCTTAGTTATAAATCATCCACTTTAAAAGTCTGAGTGTGCTGCTGAAAAAACAGGGAAAGTAAAAGCAAGGAGAAAAAATTTCAGTCTTTTATGACAGGGGTGCTGGACTTCTATTTATTAAGAAAACCATGAAAACCAGGGGAATTAAATAGCTTTTACAATCCATGTTCTCTCCCTCCTTCTTTCAAGTCTCTACTCCCCAAGATAGCAGGTAATATGATATAGGTTATACATGTGCTATCACATAATATATATTTCCATGTTCATAATGTTGTGGAAGAAGGAAATGCTATGAATACAGGAAAAAGCCTCATGAAAGGAGATAAAATGAAAAATGGTATGTATGTTTCAATCTCTATTCAGATTCAATCAGTTCCTTCTAGGGTGGCAGATTCATCATGAGAGCCTCTTGGAGATGTCTTGGATGTTTGCATTGCTGATAATAGTTGCCATTCATAGTTGATTATTGTACATTATTAGGGTTGTTTTTTTAAAAAGTGCAGCTCCAGCTTTAAAATTCTGTAAAAAAATGTGTACTGTTATTATGGTACAGGAGTATAAAACAAACCTGCAACAAGTACACTAATCTATTCAAAACTACTCACTAACCAGCTGCAGTTGCAGCAGGCATATATATTTTCATGGAGCATTCCACTGGTCAAATGTCACCAAAACAATTTCCAAGCCAGCCTGCCCTCATTAGTTTCTGGAGATCTTGATTACAAATTTATAAGAAACATGTCCCAGACAGCAAGAGAGATTCAGAGACAGCCATCCTGTTGGTCACTGGCATATCCCACTGGGAACATTAGAAACCTTGTCCATCAACCAAAATAAACAGCTCCTCTCATGAACAGAGCCAATGAATACCCAATAAATCATAGCTGTCAAAAATCTTGGTAGCATTGCTGAAGACAGAAATCAATCCAAAACTCATTAGTTTCCCTGACATGTGCTTAATCTCGTATTGTTTAATATTGGCCAGGGCATCTCAGCTAGAATAGAACCCTGAAAATGATCAGGAAGGTTCTCTATGAGGAAAACTTTTCAATGATTACAGCTTAATCTTGCCTTCAGCCCATCCATATTTCTTTTGTGCTAAAATAATGCACAGGTTTGAATCATTTGGTGCTGGATAGAACTAGCTCCACAGATGTGATGGCCTTGCAATTCTGACAACACCAAATCTCTGAAGTCTTCAGACATTTCAGCTTGAAATAAGTCTTGAAGTGAGTTTTCTCAGTATTATAGAATCAACATATTAGCTGCACCCATGGTCAACAACACAAGGCAGAAATGAGGTTAACTGTCTAGAAACAACACCCCTTGCTACATAGACTCCTCCTGCTGACCTTTAATAAAGGCTCTTTGTCTTCAATACTCCCTTTGACATTTATTTTAATCAGCTTTTACCGTTACTGAAATGTTCCAGTATCTGTGTGTCTATGCCCTTGTCTGCTTGTGTGTGTGTGTGTGTGTGTGTGTGTGTGTGTGTGTGTGTATTCATATAGTGTAGGGAAAGCTCTGTGATTTGCCTCAGGTTCCATGCTCTCCAAGGACTGACCCTCAGAAACCATCTGATTACCATCTCATGCTGATGATTCTCAGGTCTACCTTTCCTGCCCCAATCTCTCTACTGATATCCAACCTTGTATATCCAACTAGATTTATGACATCTCAGACTGGATGCCCAATAGAGAAGCTTAAATTCACTATTTCCAGAGCAGAATTCATTCTCTTTCTTTCTAAACTTTCTCTACCTCCTAATACTTTCCCTATTTCTGGAAAGGCCAACTCAATTCTTTAGCCCTTAAGGCCCCTAAAAGTCATCTGAATTTCTCTGAATTTCTCTCTCTCTCTCTCTCTCTCTCTCTCTCTCTCTCTCTCTCTCTCTCTCTCTCTCTCTCTCTCTCTCTCTCTCTCTCTCTCTCTGTTTCTCTGTCTCTGTCTCTGTCTCTCTCTCTCTCTCTCTCTCTCTCTCTCTCTCTCTCTCTCTCTCTCTCTCTGTCTGTCTGTCTCTATCTATCTATCTATCTATCTCTCTTTCAGCCCCTATTTCTAAACAATTGCCAAGATCTGCCAATTTCACCTTAGAATATCTCTTCAATAAGCCTCCTTCTCTCCTCTGACATTGCCACAACTGTAAATCAAAACATCATCATCTCACACTGAATTATTGCAAAAGTCTGTTGGTGGGTCTTTCTGCCTTAAATCTTTCCCCACTTTGATCCATTTTGCTTCTAAAGAGATTATCCTAAAACATAAGTCCAATTGTGATATTTTGCATTCAAAGCCCTAATAACCTAGCTCCTTGCTACCTTCCTGGTCTTCTTAAACCTTACTCTCCAACACATACATTTTGATGCAATGACGTGTCCTACTAGATGTTCCACAAACAAAACACTCCATCTCTCATCTCTGGGAATTTTCTATGGCTCAACCCCATGACTGAAACATTTCTCCTCCTCCTTCACTTTAACTACTAAACTCCCCAGTCTCCTTTCAACTCCCAACTAAGAATCCACTTTCTATAGAAAATCTTTCCCAATTCCTCTCATTAGTATCTTTAATTACTTCCTATTTATCTTGTATCTAGCTTACTTTGTAAAGATATGTTAGTATTTCCCCCATTAGATTGTAAGATCCTCTTTTTGTATCTTCAGCACTTAGTACAATGCCTAAAATATAGTTGGTGCTTCAAAATATTAATTGATTGATTGATTTTATATACAAGCAGTCTGGCCTAGAAATGTGAGATGTTCAAAGTCATACAGAGGGCAGAGGCAAGATCTGAACCCTGTTCCTACAGCATTCTTTTCACTCTACCATACTGTAAACTGCTTAGCTGAGTGTTCACATCTCTTGGCAATATAGCCCCTTAACTCTCCAACCTCACCTCCTATTATTCCTCAACACAAACGGGGCTCCAGACAGTCCAAATTACTTACCTGGACAAAAAATTGCACTGTCATCTCCAAATCTTGCTTTGTGCTATTCTGTAAGCCTAAGAATATTCTCTCCCTTATTCACCACCTATCCAACTTTTTCCTATTCTTTAAGTATCATCTTTATCCTGATTTATCTATTCATTTTAGGTTTTGTCTGCTCAAGTAGACTGCAAATCCATTGAAGGAAAGCATGGTGTCTTAAACTTTTTTTGTATCCCTCATGGATCTTATAACAGTGCCTTGTCACATATTAGGTGATCACTAAACATTTGCTAGTTGGCACTGGAGGCAACAAAATCTAAAACCTCAAATAAGTTTTATTTAGTATTACTAAGTCCAGTTTTGCCTCATTAAAGACTCAATATTCAAAATAAGGGAAAAAAATTTGTACCAACATCTTAGATATAATGGTATAATTTTATCTTGGGTTATGCATCTTTAAATAAGCAACTTGACTAGTTAGTCCAGATGTTGTTTTATTTTTAAGCTAATTTTATACATGTCCTTCAAAAAGAAAACCTGTTTTCTAGTCATAATTTTTTGGACTGGTTAATTCAAACCCTTACCAAGATCATAACCAACAAGTTGTTTGACTTGCATATGTTTTACAGTTCAGTCAACACAGTACGTAATTCTCAGATGACATGAATTTCTGCAAAGAGATAGATATACCAAGAAAATTAACCAATAGAATTTGAATAGTTTCAGTGGATTATTATTGACAAAATGATTGGATTGAGGTTAGGTAAACCACTCCAGGTATTTGACAGCCAAGCATTTATAGAAAATCAAAGCCTGATACCAATGAAGCATTACAACACTAAGTATGTTAATACCAAATGACACTTGTAAGAACTTAATAATTATGTCTCTTTCTCTAATGTCTAGCATAGTACCTTGTACATTAGTAGAGAGCAATGTATTATGTATTTTAAAGAATACACTAATCTACATTAGGAGGTTAAGAACTTTTCAGAAAGTTGCTAACTAGGTAGCACAATGGATAGAGCACAGGGACTAAAGTCAGGAAGATTCATTTTCCTGAGTTCAAGTGTTATCTCAGACAATTATTAACTGTGTGACCATGGGCAAGTCACTTAACTCTGCCTCATTTCTTAATTTGTAAAATGACTCCAGTATCTTTGTCAAGAAAACTCCAAATTAGATGCCCTTCAATTGGGGAATGACCGAACAAATTGTGATATTTGTTGGTGATGAAATACTATTGTGCTCAAATTAAACAATGAACTGGAAGTCTCCAAGGCGGAGTCAAGATGGCAGCAAAGAGGCAGCAAACATTTAGACCTCTGAAATTCCTTCCTTACCAATTGCAAACTAAATGCTCCTAGAGGACTGAAAATCAAACCTAACAACAAGACAGAGCCAAGAAACTCTCCTGCTGGACTCAACGTAAAAGGTACACCTCCAAAAGCCAGAATTCAAGAACACTCCAGTTTAAGGGGAAGGAAGGAGGGTCCCAGGACCCCACCCCCACCTAGAGCTCTGAGTAAGCAGGAACCTCTGGGAGGGCAAAGGTGCTGGTCTGGAGGAATTACTTTGCAGGCAAAGCTATGCCACGCTCAGAGCATCGAACACAGGCAGAGGGGAAGGAGTTGGAGAAGAAGCACAGAGCAGGCAGCCTAGTTGCAGCAGCAGAGACACTTCATATTGCCCCCCCCTTCCCAAGGTTTGGCCTCAGGGCACATCCAGCTCTGCAACTCAGCTGGGCTTAATCTCATCAAAGTCTTCAGAGGATAGGGAAGCTCAAGCTCCAACACCCCTCCCCCATAGAACTACTCTGAAAGATTTGCTGAAGAAGCTCTAAGGATAAAGGCTGACAGAAAAGCCCCAAACCAGAGATCCAACACAAAATGAGAGGAGCAAAATCACAAGCAACTACAGGAAGTAAAGAAGGGGTAAATATAAGGAAACAACAGAAAAAGAAAAAAGAAATTACAATTGACAGCTTCTATCCAGGCAAGGAACAAAGAGCAAATGGAACAGAGAAGAATGAAGGAACACCAAGCAAAAAAAAAAAAAAACAGAAGCTGTAGCGAATTGGATACAGGCTTTGGAAGAAATCAAAATACAATTCAAAACACAATTAAGAGAGGCTGAAGACAACTGGGAAAAGAATTTAAAAAGCAAGATAAGTCATCTGGAAACAGAAAACAATATTCATAACAAAAACCTCTGACAAAGGTCTAATTACTCAAATTTATAAAGAGCTAAATCAACTATACCAAAAATCAAGCCATTCTCCAAATGATAAATGGGCAAGGGACATGAATAGGCAATTTTCAGTTAAAGAAACCAAAACTATTAATAAGCACATGAAAAAGTGTTTTAAATCTCTTATAATCAGAGGGATGCAAATCAAAAAAACTCTGAGATATCACCTCACACCTAGCACATTGGCTAACATGACAGCAAAGGAAAGTGATGAATGCTTCAGGGGATATGGCAAAGTCGGGACATTAATGCATTGCTGGTGGAGTTGTAAATTGATCCAACCATTCTGCAGGGCAATTTGGAACTATGCTCAAAGGGTGCTAAAGACTGCCTGCCCTTTGATCCAGCCATTGCACTGCTGGGTTTGTACCCCAAAGAGATAATAAGGAAAAAGACCCATACAAGTATATTCATAGCTGCTCTATTTGTAGTGGCAAAAAATTGGAAAATGAAGGAATGCCCCTCAATTAGGGAATGGATGAACAAATTGTGGTATATGTTGGTGATGGAATATTGTTGTGCTCAAAGGAATAATAAAGTGACGGAATTCCATGGGAACTGGAATAACCTCCAGAAATTGATGAAGAGTGAGAGGAGCAGAACCAGGAGAACATTGTATACAGAGACTGATATACTGTGGTACAATTGAATGTAATGGACTTCTCCATTAGTGGTAAGTGTGATCCTTAACATCTTGGAAGAATCTATGAGAAAAAACATTATCCACATTCAGAGGAAAAACTGTGGAAGTAGAAACACAGAAAAAAAACAACTGCTTGAATACATTGGTCAAGGGTATATGGCTGGGGATGTAGACTCTAAATGAACATCCTAATGTAAACATCAACAACATGGAAATAGGTTCTGATCAGGGACACATGTAATACCCAATGAAATTGCACATTGGCTACAGGAAGGGGTGGTGAGGGGAATAACCAAGGAATAATGTTCTAAATTGACTAAATAATTTAATTTAAAAAAAAAAAAAAGAAACAATGAACTCTAGGAATTCCTGTAAACTGGAATGATCTCCAGGGATTGATGCAGAGTGAAAGGAACAGAACCAAGAGAACATTATACACAGAGACTGACACACTGGTACAGTCAAATGTAATGGATGTCTCTACTAGCAGCAATGTAATGACCCAGGACAAATCTGAGGGACTAATGAAAAAGAACACCATCCACATTCAGAGAAAGAACTGTGGGAGTAGAAACACAGAAGAAAAACATTTGCTTGGTAACGTGGTGGGGGACATGACTTAGGGACATAGACTCTAAACAATCACTCTGTTGCAAATAACAATAATAGGAAAATAAGTCTTGATCAATGATATATGTAAAACCCAATGGAATTGCTTGTTGGCTACCGGAAGGAGGAGGGAAGAGGCGAGGGAAAGAACATGAATCATGTAACCGTGGAAAAAATAGTCTAAATTGATTTAATTAATTAATTAATTTTTTAAAAAAATAAAGAAAACCCCAAATGGGATAATGAAGTGTTGGACACAAGTAAACAACAACACAATCTTTTTTGTTTATATCCTGGGGAGTAGCGGTGTGAGAAAATGAGCAAAGTCTGAGTCAGAGTAATCAAGAGGTACCAAATACAGATTTAATCAGGTCAACAATTTTTTTTTCTAAAATACAAATAAGTTCAGGAAGTGAAGCCTCATTCACACCTTATTATGAATCACTTAAATCATAATAACATTAATAATTAAAATTATTTCCACAGAGACTAGCTGGAATCAACCTTAAAGTAATAAGACTTTTATTAAGAAGTACAATATATGAAAAACAATTTAGGTGGAAATTAGAGGGGGGCAGTACTTCATATAACCAGATTGAAACATGAAACCTTTGTTTATCTAAAGTGCCAGAGAGAATAAACACTATGAAATGGTAGAGGAATGAAGACAGAAAGTGGGAGGCCACCAAAGAAACTTAGAATCATAGCATTCTTAGTTAAAGGGATTTTAAATGGCAGTAATACAAGCCTACAAGGTATGTAAGAATCCTTCCTTGAAAGGTAGCCATCGATGCTTGTGACCACTTCCAGGGTTTGGCCATTCCCAATACTGACTTTTGAGTCTAACAGAATATATCTAATCCCTCTTCCATCAGATGTTCCGAGGTCTTCTCTTTCCTAGGCACAATATTTCAAAATTCCTTCAGTTGGTTATGTCAAGGACTCAAGGCATTTTTGTTTCAAGGCATTGTTTTTGTTTCCCTCCTCTGCATCCCCTCCAACATTAATCTTCCTCTTAAACTTTGGGATCTTAGCTGAACATAATTCCTTAGATGTGTTCTGATCAGAGCAAAATATAGTAGGACTATCACACCTCTAATTCCAAAAGCTGTTTCTCAATTCATTCCATGAAATATTTTCCTAGACCCTTCACCTTCCTAGTGTTTTTTCTTTATATATGAAGCAGTTTGTAACCTCTTAAAAATATGGTGCCTAGGAATAAGGAAAATGTTACAGATGCGGTCTCCAGACAGTAGCTCTCATTAAATCACAAAACAGAGTCCTGAAGCATTTTTTCCCTAAACAGATAATTAAGGCTTCATCCATTATAACATACTACCATCTTTTTAAAAGAGGATTCATTTCTTTTGTCTTCACATGTTAGTCCTAAATCATCCACTGGGATAAATGTAAACAGGCAAATGAACAAGTTAAAACAAATGGCTAAACTGCTTCAAATGGATTTTCCTTATTTCCATTTGAATTCATTATTCTGGGAGTTGTAATTTCTGATCAGTGATAAGAATTAATTCTCCCATTTCTTGCTACAAAAATGGGGACACATTTGAAATAATAAGGCCCTTTGCTGACAGCTTTTCTTTTCAGTGCCTTTCCTTTTCAAAGTATTTTTAAACATTGACTAATTAATTATTTTACTTAATTAGGGATCAGTTTGTCCCTGAAGGAAACAATAGTAAATTAAAAGACATATTTCCTAGATTAAAAGTTTCCTAGAACTGAAAATTGCACCACTCCTTTATAATGATTTCTGCTGATATTTCATTCATGGTTCTTTATTATACTTATTTGTTTAAGAGCCTTGAAGTGGCTACATCAACATTTTTTTTCTTGCAAATTCCATTAAATTTCTAAATAGATATTCATTTCAAGATCTCCATTCATAATGTACAGAGCAGAGGAAGGAACTTTTTTCCAGAAGATGAGGTAATTCTTTTATATTCTCTTTCCCCCATGTTATAATCATTCCTCATTATGTGCTCTTGATCCAATATAATTATTTATTATATACCTATCATTTTCAGAGCTTTGTTTTATGTCCTAGTTAAAAAAAGTCTTTCATCACTGGGGCATGCAAAAAATATGAGGAAGCTAATCAGCTTAATGACAATGTTACAAAAAGATCAAAGAAAAACACCTGGAAATAAGCATTTAATTTTCACTCCCAAAATGGAAAACAAGAGGTATGAGAAGAAATACCTAGACCCTCTGAGATTTTAGAGAGTATCAAGAATTCATTGGAAGGATCTTAATAGTTAAAATATAATCTTTGTCCTCATGAAACTTATAGTCTAGTGGAGAGGGATAGATGAAAAGATAAAACACAATTAATATCATAATATAATAATGATCCCCTTACTCATGTCACTGTCCTCCTGCTCTTGGAATCCATTCCTCTACTTCTTTGCGTATACATATCTAACCCATTCTTCAAGGTCCAACTTAAGTTCTACCACCTCTAGGAAATTTCCTCTAGATCAGCTTCTACTAATATCTTTCTGTACCCAAGCTTGCTTTTAGTGATTCTCTTTGTACATGATATATCAGCCCTTTTTCTCCTTTGTAAGTTGATGATCCAGATAACCAAATTACAGGAGTATTTTTTGAGTCTCTCTTCATCTCTTCTTACATTGTTGCTCTCTTTTATTTAAGTTGAATTTTTTTTTTACATTTCAAACATGTACAGATTATTCTCTTAGTGAAAACATGTTTCTTGAACAAAGTTAAACAGTTACATAAAACTAATGATACAATGATCTCATCTGATCAACACTTCACATGCACACTATCTCTTTTTGGTGATTTCATTGGTTCCCATGGATTCATCTATGATCTCTATGGACATGACATTCCAACTTATAATTTAAAAGCCTGTATTTCCTTAGACATCCAATCCCACATCTGCTTGATATCTCTATCTGGATGTAACACAAGCATCTCAAACTCAAAACCAATCTCTTTATCTTCTCCCTCCAAAAAATTCACTCTTCCTCCTAATGTCCTTATTTATGAGAGCACTGCTATTCTTCTAGTTAACCAGGCTCACAAACTAGGTCTCATTTTCAACTCCTTAACCTTATCCAATACACTCCAAGTTGTGTAATTTCCTTTCTTCAGTATCTTACACAATCAAACTCTTTCCTCTAACGACATCATAATCACCCTGGAAGAAGTCTTCATTATTTTTCATCAGAACTAATTCAGAATATCAAATACTCTGAGGTAATACTTCCAAGCAGCTAATTTAAATTAAAATGTAATTAAGAAATGTTTAACAAAATTAATGAAAAGAGAATTTAACTTAATATTTATAAGTTGTTTTCTAAGTCAATTTGTGAATGTATCCTTATTTAATGCTTAGTGTCCCTTAGACCTCCATTACTATTTGAGTTTGATACCACTGTCCTAATTGCTCTCACCAGTCACTATTTTATCCAATCCACCTTTCATGCAGTTGTCAAATTGATATTCTTAAAATGAAACCTACAGAGTCTGACTCTAGCATATCACCAAAATTTTTACAACTTGTTCTTAAAAAGAAAAAAATCTGATGTTCATTTATGTTAAGATACAAAGTACTAATAATACCTTAATGTATGGCCCATTATGGTGCATAGAGAATATTATTTGGCGTCAAACAAGAGAATAAAGGTTAAATTTAGAATTTGATACATAATAAGAGACTTCTAGAAGCAGAGATAAGATGGAGGAGTAGAGAAGACACTCAGCAGAGCTCTCTCAACATTCCCCTTCAAAAACTTCAAAATAACACTTTAAATCAAATTTTGCAGAGCTGACAAAAGATATTCATTCAGTCCAAGACAAATTAGGAGGTTAAAAAGAGATCTGTGACAGAGGGATGGATGCTGTGCCAGAGTCATGTGAATGAAACACTAGAGGTAGGATTAAGTAGTGGTGACGGAAGTAGCAGCAGCCTTGGCAACTCTCAAGCTAAAAGCAATTGGTCAAAATGAGGTAGAGCAATGGACACAGGACCAGACTCTGTTTAGCAATGTTATTGCCTATAACCACTTGTGGATCATAGTTCAAAAGTAGAGAAAAACATTTTTAATCAAAAGGGAGCAGCATCACTCTTGGACACAATGTAACAGGAACCCTTGTATCTCTTCTGATCCAAAAAGCTTAGAGAAAGATGAATTGTAATGCCAAAAGACCAGGTACTTTCCTAGTAAGGACCAAAGTGCAAATCAAGAGAATGGTGATCACACCTCTCTCTAGATTATAACACCTTGGAATCAGTGAAAATTTCAAAACTTCTCAAACTATCTCTGAAAGCAGCAGTGCTAAAAATCCTATAGCTTGAGACAATGACCTTACACACACACAAATACACACACACACACCAGAAACAAAACCCAATTTTAATTTAAAGTTCAAAATCAAGAAATCAAATGGAAAAATGAACACGCAAGTCAAAATATATACAAGCAAAGCCTCAAAGAAAATATGAATTGCACACAAGTGAAATAAGAATTCCTGCAAACTAAAAAATTATTTTCAGAATCAGTGGTAACGGAAAAAAATTGTTAAATGATTTAAAACAAAGAAAGGAAATGATGGGAAAACAGTTAACAGAAAAACAGAACTGGACAAATGAGAAAAAAGTACTAAACTTTATTGATGGAAATAATGTCTTAAATAGCAGAATTATTGGACTAAGAGATAGCTAGGTGATTCAGTGGATGGAACACCAGGCCTGGAGACAGACAAGAAATCCTGGATTCAAATTTAAATTTGGCTTCAGGTGCTTCCTAGCTGTGTGATCCTGAGAAAATCACCTCTCCCCAATTGCCAAGCCCTTACTAGTCTGCTGCCTTAGAATTAATATTTAATATCAAATCTAAGATAAAAGATAAGAGTTTAGAAAAATTCCTGGACTTCCTAAAAGGTAAAAAAAAAAGCCTAAACACCATATTTCAAGAAATTATCAAGTAAAATTGTTCCAATTTGGAACTATGCCAAAGGGCTATAAAACTATGCATATTTTCTGACCTAGCCATACAACCACTAGTTCCCAGAGATAAAAGAAGGGCCTATATGCTTCAACATATTTATAGTTACATTTTTTGAAGCAGTAATTATTAGAAATTAAGGGGATGCCTATAATTGTGGAATAGCTAAACAAGTTGTGATATATGATTCCAATAGAATTATTATTATTATTATAGGAAATGATGAGCAAGACATTTCCAAAAAAATCTGGGAAAACTTATATGAATTGATAGAAGGCAAAATAAGCAAAACTAGAACATTGTACACAGCAATAAGAATGATTTTAATGATGAATCTTGAAAGACTTAGCTTTTCTGATCAAGATTGTGATCCAAGACAATTCCAAAGGACTGTGGAAGAGAAAGAGATTGGAAAAGCATGCAGCAAGACAGGAAACAGCTGATTGAAGACATGTCAGTCAAACGAGTATATTCGGATTTGGAATGTTACTGGGAAAGGCAGTTGAAAGCCAGACCAACTGGAGGTGTACCTTGTTGCCTTGAAAGAGGGAAGAAAGCTGGTTTTCCTCTCTTGGACTTTGGAGACTCGAGCTGAAGGAAGTTTGGTGACTTTGAAGGCATGAGAAGGAAGGACAAAAGTCCAGCTATCTCTCTGACTTGATCTGTTGATGATAGTGACTAAACTTCCAGACTTAGCCATTTTTCTCAATTGAACTATATTCCAACATCCTCCAACCTAAGACTCTTTGTAGTATTAGGGAAATACTTAACCCTCTTACATCCATTCCTTATCCCTTCCTGTCTTCCCCAAATAAACCCCTTACTTAAGATAGAGAAGAGAAAAAGTATTTTCATTTGAAACATCATAAACTCAACCCTTAATTGATTTAGAGAAATCAGAAGGAGAAAAGGGGGGAGGCAAGAGGGAGGAAAGAAGATACAGAGGGAGGAGGGAAAGATCGAAGAAAGAAGATAACTGCCTGATTTTTAGTTATCAATTACCAATCAATATAATCCCATATTATTATTTATTACAATTTAGCACCCAGACTGACTGAACTTCACAATTCCTAAAAGCAAAGTTGTTCAAACAAGTTATCTGTGGGGTAGTTATCAATTACGAATCAATATAATCCCATATTATTATTTATTACAGGACCTATAATGAAAACATGCTATTGACCTCAGAGATAGAACTGATGAAATCTGAGTGCAGATGAGAACATTTTTTCTTGTTTATTTTTTGTCTGTATTTTCTTTTGTAATGTTACTAATATGCAAATATGCTCTACATGACAGCACGTATATAATTGATAGCAAATTGCTTGCCTTCTCAAGGAGGGTAGATGGGAAGGATAAAGGGAAGGAATTTGGAACTAAAAATTTTTTAAATTGTTTATTAAAATTATTTTACATGTAATTGGGAAGTAATGAAATAAGTTAAAATATATTTTTAAATAAAAAAAGATAATGACTTCATTTATCATTACTAATGAATAGTAACCAATATATACATGGCCACCTTAAAGGAGAAAAAATTAAAATATTTCTGTGAGACCTTAAGACAATATTAACTTCATTTTTATGCAGCTTGTGGATAAGGTTAGCCCTCATATGGGAAAAAGGAAAAGAAAGGAAAAGTTCTTAAATGAAATCAATAAAGCAATTTACAAACATAATAAATACCTAATATATGACATGCACTGGGCTAGATATTAAGGATACAAAAACAAAACAGTTCCTGCCCTCACAGAGTTTGCATCTAGAGGGGGAAAAGACAGGAAGATGGAAAAAAAAACACATTGTAAAATATAGAATGATTGGTGCTTTCCTCCTTCTTTTCCATACGCTTTTCCCCTATTCTTCTAACTTTTAACTCTTCTTTCTATTTTTTCTTTCCTCCTCTTCTACTTTCATTATGAAAGTTTAGGATTCAACCTGATGGGGGAGCCTGGAATGGGTTACAAAATGCAAAAAAACAAACAAACAAACAAAAAATCTGGTGAGTTTTGATATGTATGAATAGGAAGTATGATAAGATACCAAAAAAAAAAAAGGTAGGGGGAAAATCTGCAGTGGGTGTTAAAGTTATACTGACCCTGATATTCTGTCTTGAATAGACCAGGATCAGAGTAGGTGTAGCTTTATAGGTAGTAACCAGTTTCCTCCATGCTTCCTTGGATTTTGATATATTTCCCTATGTCCAGTATGCACACTTGGCAGTATCCCTAATCAAAGTATTTTGGGATCCATTAAGCAGGTCCACATGCTGAACACGAAACAATACATATCTGGAATCCTTGAACATTAATTTTAGTTTTTTTAAAGACTTGGCTTTGAAATGAACTGGAGGTTCTTAGGAATGTTACTTTCCATGATGGGTTAAATGATAAGAGAAATGAATAAGTATTTGTTGATGGATTGATTGATTGATAATGTATGAATGAGGATTTTGACAAGACTTAGAAAGAACAGAACCATATCCATTACAAACATTAAGTTCAAATTTACCATTAGAAGAAGTATAAGCAAAATGTAAAACTATAAAGGAAAGACAAAAGAAAAATATAACTTTTTATTATTTTAGTGTCTCAATGTCATTTTGGTAGTGGGTACTCTTCCACCAACAAAGTCTGTATATAGTACCATCTGTATTTTAGCATATAGGCCCCTCAACATTCCCAAGCATAACCCAAATCAGATTAAAATGTAATTGGGAAATACTTAGCAAAACAGATTAAAAATACAAATAAACATAGATTATATTAATTATATATAGATTAATAGTCCAGGTTTCTATTTGAGGAGTTGTTCTTCATGAGTTGTTATAGATAAAAATTCCATCACCATGACATTATAATACTTTGATGACCCTCCCTCAAATGAATTTGAACTGGTCAATAACCAGACCCAAATAGAGCATTTACAGCATGTGAGGAACTACTATATAACTCTTAGGAACTCTGGGTCACATCCCAGTCACAACAAAGCATATGAAGAGGACTTCAGTGGAGAAAACAGATACTAGCCTTTGAAGGTGATCATTGGATCATCTATTTAGAGCTAGAAGGGATATTTGAATTCGTCCACTCCAACTTTCTCATTCATAGAAGAGAAAATATTGAGAGGTAGAGGGATTAAGAGACTCGACTAATGGCACACAGATGGTAAGTAGAACATCCAGGATTTCAAATTGGCAGGAGGCTTCCAACTACCACCACCAAGATTCTGCAAATCTTCACTATAACCAAGTGAGATATTACATCTAACCCTCTATTTTAGACTTTAAAGGACTATATAAATTTCAATTCCTTTTTTAATTATTGTTTTAACCAATTTAATGAATATTAGAAAAGTGATGTTCTTGTCTCTTCTTTCAGAATAGTAGAAAATGCTTCAGTGTTTCTTTCTTACTATTGCTTCCCATTTCCTCCTATTTTTTCCTCCTCCTATTATCCTATTTTCTTCTCTCCTACTCTCCCATCTCTAACTCCTCTCCTTCTTCCCATAGTTATATATATGAGAAAGGCTAGATTTAAGGAAAGTTTTCCATGTGGGTGTTGAGCCTATCCATTTTGGTGCTGATCCTTGGACATCAGACATGACTTCTTCCTGGGATCATGCCCAAATCCTTTCTAGCATGGTAGAACTTGCTTTTCAATGGATTTGCACCTCCAAATATGCCATGCCCCTCTCCTCCAAGAATCTATAGTCTCCAGATTGCAGTCTGTGTAATAAATGACCTCTGACATCCCCTCTAATTCTCCTATCCACTGGTTTTATAGCTGTGTGCCATTGTCCTCCCTTCATTCTTTTCAAACTTCTTTGAGTATTCTTTTTCTTAATCTTATATGGCTCCTTTTTCTTCCCCCGAAATGTATCTCCCATTAGATGCAAAGTAATGGGGGGGGGGTGATAAAGGTGAATAAGATTGTGAATCTTTTTTTTTTCACATACATTTCTCTAAAGTTAGACAGGCTAATCTAATAAATATCAATAATCCTTTTAGTCAACCTTTTTCCACTTTTGTAGAAATTTCTAGAGTTTATGGGTCATAGCCATCTAAAATTCATGCATGTATTTGTGTGATAGAGATAAATAAATGGATAGACAGAGAGATAGAAAGAAAGAAACAAACAATTTAAACATTTAAGAGGGACCCCCTTCAAAGGTGGACAGTTATACTAATGAAAAATACCTTTGTGAGAAGCTGTAAAAGGAGAGAAATATAGGGTAAAGATGACTGAGGTGAACAATGTCTCAGTATCTAATTTGCATATGATTGACATGAGAACTTTGAAGTTAATAACTAGGAAATTAGTTCCCATAATTCTGGTAACTGTGGGATGAGTTCTGGTATTGATGATGGAATGGAAATTTGGATTTATCATCACAAAAAAGAGGCAAGCCATCTCACTGAAGGGGTTTTACTTTGGCCAGTTAAAATAAGCAGGAGAGATCTCAAGTCAAAATGTTCAATGTAAAAACATTTTAGCCCACAAGGGTTATATGTTCAGTCCCAAAGTGGTAACGGGAGAGGAAGTTTCAAGGAGGAGGAGTGAAAAAGAAGTGGAAATGTGCATACAATAATTCTTTTGGTAATAGCCACTGTCCACATTCAAACTGTGTTTCAGAACAGCATGACAATGCCAGTAAAATGTATGCAACTCAGCTCAAACATATACACATATACATATTATCATATCTTAAACCTTAATGCAAAATTGGGAAAGAATCAGACCATTTCCTAGAATTACAGAATCCTCAAACACAAGAGGGAAAAGGTCCCAAGAGCTCACCAAGTCCAAATCTTATTAGACAGACGAGTTTCCAGCATGATTATTGTCCTCCTGAACATTTTGTTTCTTAATCATCTTTAGGCGTAACAACAACTAAACATATGGGGTGGTTTGACTTTTTCACATTTCGTTAAACAAATTGCCTGGCTAGGTTTTTCCTACTGAAGTACAGCTGCTATGCTAATACCAAAAATATTAAACATTAATAAGGAACTTGCTTGAAAAAAAATAACTGTTTCTGTTGTGATTCTCATCTCAGGTTTATTTTTAATAGAATCCCAGGAAACATTTCTCTCTCTACCTTCAAGAGTCCGAGACAATGAAGCAAATATAATGTCACCAGCACACAACATATTTTTTTTTTCAGCTGGTCTTCATTTTGCTCTGGGTTCTGAGAGCAGAAGCCCAGAAGCTTTTGGCAAGTAAGCTGGGAATATTACCTTATGGACAAGTTTTAATGGCATCTCTTCCTTCTTCTTTGGTCATTGCAGCAGGAAATGCCTTTGACTGTGGCTTGAGTACATTACAGATTTGGTTTGATGGGTTGCCAGCCTCTTCAGTTTATAATGCAATATCCCCTGGCTTTATTTTGTAATGTGTCTTTTGTAGTATATACTCAACATCTTTAGGTGCTTTACCAAGTTAAATAATACACTTGGAGAGCTAAATAGGAGCAAAGGGAGAAGAAAAATAAGTTGATAATAGGGAAGAGAGTATATTTTCCAGGAATATTTTTTAAAAAATAGATGCTAATGGGCTGCCTGGATGACCCCAAGAAAAATTGTGAAGGAGGTTAAGTTTAAATTTGAGTCCTAGTCTAACCCATCTCCTTCATTTTTACAAGAACACAGGATGAATCGGTGAAGTGGATTTATGTAAGGCAGAGTTTCACTAAGTCATTAGCCTCCCTCTCTCTTCAGAGTCATTGAAATTCAGTGGCAAGACAAAAATCAGGATGACTGGCAAAGGGCTGGGATACAACAGATGAATTTAGTGTCTTCCATGTCTCACCAACCACTAACTGCTTCCTAGCACCTGTGTGACTGAAACACATTTTTCTCATCTTCCAATTCTCCCCTAAGAAGTCTTTTTTTTAAAACATTTGCCTTCTGTCTTAAAATCAATGCTATGTATTGGTTCCAAAGTAGAAGGGTGGTAAGGACTAGGCATCAGCAGGTGACTTGTCCAGGGTCACACAGCCCTGGAAATTCTTTGTGTAGACATCTCCCCAACCCACAAAGGAGTCTGAGACCTTTCAGTTACTTTAACCTGGCTTAGCCCATCTGCAGATGGTTTTACTGAGGTGGGAATCTGTTGTACATTCTATATAGCTTTTTGAAGCCACAGATAAAAAGGTTGGGTAAAAGATAGATTACAAAGGTGAATGAGCAGCCCTGAAAAACACTAGGCAATCTCTAATACCAGAGATGGTAATCCTCCCAGAGCACTGCATACACCTTCCTCCTCCTACCATCTCTTATTGCTGTATCTTTTCTTCTTATTTTAGTGTCACTTAGCCTTACTCTCAGGGAACTATAAGGACCTGCATTGCCTCTCAGTCTGCCACAATCAGGTGCCCCAAGGAAACTCATGTCCTTTGTAAATATGGAATCTAGAAACCCCAAACTTGTAGCCTAGTAAGATCTGATGAACCCCAAGTTTTAGAACTAACTTGTGTATAAATGGAGATTTTGAACCTTTGACTTCATTCCCCAGAAGTCCTTAGTAATTCCCAAAATTCCCTATAATCTCTCCTATATCTCTCTCTGTGTTGGTGAGATCACGTTATTGGTATTTAACTGTCAGTAACTCCTCCCATGTGCTCTCTTGGGCATGATACAGCAATCAGCAGTGATGGTGTTAAGTGGGAATTTTGAAAATGGCTAACCAGCCATGGGCAGGTGGTTTTTATTTTGTATTCTCTTTATTCCTTGATTTCTAATGATCATTTAATAAACCTCATAAAATATAATATTTTTATTATTGGGATATGAATTTAATTTTTACACTTATAAGTTGGAAATCCCAAAGTTTGTATTTGTTCCCTGTTCCTGTGAGAATCTACCCTGAAGGGAATCTCAGACTAGCAGTTTCAGACTGAATAATGGACCCTAAGGTAAAAGACAATCCACTTAAGGTGGAGGTTAAGCCCAATCCAAGTGACTAAAACTTGAGGTTCATCAAATCTTACTAGTCTACAAGTTTGGGGTTTCTAGATTCCATGTTGACACCTTCCACCTTGTCCGCCCTTCCTTCTCTTGATTATTTCTCCTTAAGGAAGCAAGCTTGCTCTACTTTTTCTCTCCCAACTTTTTTCCTGTGCTGTGTGTATACATTGCACTTTGAGAATACCAAAACTTCCTCAACCTGAATTAAGACAAGGGACACAAGAAGGCAGTCTCTCCTCTTCACCACCCGACTCCCAAAGACACTCTTAGCTCTTATCCATAAGGAAATAACCATGAATGTGGTAAAGAAAGTGAGAAAATACAGTGGATCAAAAAGATATGGTGTCAGATTCCAGTAAAATTTCTTAAATTAAATTCCATAAAGATTTATTTATGGAGCATCTAGGTGGCTTTGTGAATAGAGAACCTGATCTGGAGATGGGAAGTCCTGAGTTCAAATCTAGCCTCATTATCTTCCTAGGCAAGTCACTTAACCCTAAATGCTTAACCCTTGCTACTGCCAATGCCAATACTACATATTAATTCTAAGGCAGAAGGTAAGGACTTAAAAAAAAATTCATTGTCTGCTGTGTACCAGACACTGTGCTAAGTGGCTAGAGATACAAATAAAAAAGACAGTCCCTGCCCTCAATAGGCTGATAATCTAATAGGTGAAGAGAACAGCAAAAAGGCAACTGAAAAGAGGCTGGGGAGGATGTGCAGCATAGGGACATGATGTTCTATGGAGTTAAAACCAAGCAGAACTACTGATGGAAAATGGAGATTTATCTGGAAAGTTCTAGGCTTTAGAAGCTTATTGACCTCTTCACTACTCTTCTGGTCAGGGAAGAGAGGCAACTGAGGAAGCTAAAAAAAAGTATTGAGTATCAAAAACTGAGTCAATTAGCAGGCTGAGAGAGCATGTGAACAGCTTCTCCTAGGTGAGGTATGAGGTTCTAAGGAGTAAAAATGCTACCAGGCAAAAAAAAGAAGGGGGGGTTTCATCATTTTGGAAAGAAGAATATGATATCATCCCTTTCCAATACAGTTTTTGCCTACTTAACTGGATCTCGTTATTTTAAAATTTGAACACTATTATTACCTTAGCAACCAACTTAGCCAGTGATTAATATGACAAGGCTATTCTGGTACAGCTTTCCCCACCTCCCTGCAGCCACTCTCCCCCTCGTTATTTTTATATAGAAATCATCTCTACATAGTAAATTTCTGGAGGGCAGTAACTCTGCTTTCCCTCTATTTGTATCCCCCATGGGGCTGGCACAATGTTATTATGGAGTCAGTAGAGAGATCAAAGGAAGAATACAACTAGGTTGTGGTACCACATTAAAGCAATAGTGTGGCAGACCCACTTGATAGATTTGTAAACAGAGCTCTCAAAAAATAGTTTAGCTAATGAAATTAGAGAATGTTGTCAACATATGGCTGTGTCATTTTAGGTACCACAGTTATTAACTAGAGATCTGTGAAATTTTTAATATATCTCGATAAGGGTATTTCAGTATAATTGGTTTCCTTTATAATGCCATGTAATTTGTGCATTTTATTGTGAAAAGGAGTCCATAGGTTTTACCAGCCTACCAAAGAGGTCTATGACACAAAAAAGACTATACACCACTATAATTTATGATAAAAATAGCCAGACCTCTCCTCTGTTCAGCTCTACGCATGATCTCTTGAAATAGGGATTAGTGGTCTGTATCCGAAAGAGATCAAAAGGGGAGAGAATGACATTTTTTTTATTTTTTCTAGATTATGTCAATACAATTTTTAATATTTATTTTGGGACATTTTATAATCCATGTTCTCTCCTTCTCTCCCATCCTTCCCCCTCCCCAAGAAAGCAGATAAAATGACACAGGTAAATATAGATATATAAACAAATGATATAAATATGATCACATATTCCATGTTTCCATATTGTAAATGTTGTAAAACAAAATACATATTGCTTATACTAGAGAAAAATTCATGGAGGAAGTAAAGTGAAGAATGTTTTATTTCAATATTCATTCAGACTCCATCTGTTGAGAAGACTTATTTGTACAAAAATATTTATTGCATCACTTTTTGTGGCAGCAGATAATTGGAAATTGAGGGGTTGTCCATCAATTAAGGAATGGCTGAACAGGTTCTGATGTATGATTGTAATGTTGTTATTGCACTATAAGAAATGATGAGCAGAATGATTCCAGAAAAATCTGAAAAGACTTATGTGAATTGATGCAAAATGAAGTAAATAGAACCAGAACATTGTACATAATGACAGCAATATTTTTTGATGAATGACTGTGAATGACCTAGCTTGTACCTAGCAATAATGATTCATTCTCAGCAGTGCAAGACATATGCCGCATATGCCCCAACACTGACCAGCACAGAGGAGACCATTGAGCAGTTCTACTCTGACCTGAGTGCCGTCCTGCACTCAGTGCCCACAAATGACAAGCTGATATGTGGAAAGGAAACAAGACTGACAGTTTGTGGGGGAAGGGCCCAACTGGGAGTGGCAGTTGGGTCTTGTGACTAGCACTTCCTTCCTGCCAAGTGGGACTTGCGTCCTGGTATTGGAAGAGAGAGGAGCTTGTTCAGCCCAGTCTGGAGTGGCATGCTCTTCTTGGTTCAGCCCAAAGACACAGGCTTCTAAAGGTTAGAATTGTTCTTGTTTGCTTTCTGCGTACTGCTAAGATTCTGAATTAGAACAACGAGAGTAGACGGGAGTGGGAAAACCCTCCGCCAGCCTCTGGGGCCTGGCCTCAGGTCTGAAGCTGAGAAAAACTACAATCCCAACTAGTTATTAAACGTTATATTTTGAATTCACAGTCAGATAAGTGGACTATCTTTTCTGGTCATAGAGGGAGCTGAACTTCAGTTTCAGTCATTCAAAGATAACCTGTCCTTATTGGACCCCTGCTGTTTCCTCTCAGCAGGGGGCATCTCCCTCCATTGCCTCACCAAACAGTGTTCCCTCTTTCCCCTTAACTCCTCATTACCCCCATACAAACCTCCCATTATTCCCCATTTTTCCAATCCTATTTCGTTTCCCAATAAATATTACAGATACTACTGGGAGATTTCAACGCCCGCGTTGGCCAGGACCATGAAAGATGGAAAGGAGTGCTCGGCAAACACGGCATGGGCAAAATGAACAATAATGGCCTACTGCTACTCAGCAAATGCTCAGAGTTCGAATTCACCATCACGAACACTGTGTTCAGAATGACCAACAAATATAAAACAACGTGGATGCACCCAAGATCAAAACAGTGGCATCCCATTGACTACATCATTGTATGCCAGCAAGACATCCAGGATATACAGATCACCAGAGCCATGAGAGGAGCTGAATGTTGGACAGACCACCGATTGGTTAGAGCGACTCTTCAAATGCGCATTGCGCCTCACCATCCAAAATGCACCCAGACAGTTCGCGCATTTTACAACGTGAGCCGTCTTAGAGATCCGTCTTATTTGCAAACATTCCAGTCCTGCCTGTACAACAAGCTGTCTGCCAAGGGACCACTCACTGGAAGCTCAACTGAGAAATGGAACCAGTTCAGAGACGCAGTGAAGGAAACATCAAAGGCAGTCCTAGGCCCCAAACAACGCAACCACCAGGACTGGTTCAAAGAGAACAACACTGCTGTTGAACACCTATTGAGCAAAAAGAACAAAGCCTTTATGGAGTGACAAACTAACCCAAACTCTGCTCCAAAAAAGGACAGATTCAAGTCTCTCCAAGCCACAGCGCAGTGTGAGATCAGGAAGATACAAGACCGATGGTGGGAAAAAAAGGCAGAAGAAATCCAGCACTTTGCTGATACGAAAAACTACAAACAATTTTTCAGTGCCCTCAAGACTGTCTATGGGCCATTAAAACCCACCACCACTCCCTTGCTATCCTCTGACAGTGACACTCTCATAAAAGATAAAAAAGGCATCAGCACCAGGTGGAAAGAACACTTCAGTCAGCTTCTCAACTGACCCTCTTCAGTCGACCAAAGCTCCCTTGACCAGATCCC
Organism: Monodelphis domestica; assembly: GCF_027887165.1. NCBI lineage: Eukaryota > Metazoa > Chordata > Mammalia > Didelphimorphia > Didelphidae > Monodelphis > Monodelphis domestica. The sequence goes on along the minus strand of NC_077229.1, from coordinate 411,250,248 downwards.
CCCAAACCACACCATTGAACAACTTGATGTCCCTCCTTCAATAGAGGAAGTCCAAAAAGCCATTAAACAAATGAGTGCAGGCAAGGCACGCGGTAAAGATGGGATCCCAACCGGGGTGTACAAAGCCTTAAATGGAAAGGCGCTCCAGGCATTCCACATAGTTCTGACCAGCATATGTGAAGGGAAGACATGCCCCCAGAACTCAGAGATGCCTTCATCGTAGCCCTATACAAGAACAAAGGTGCACGAGCAGCCTGTGACAACTACAGAGGCATCTCACTACTCTCCACTGCTGGAAAGATCCTCGCCTGTGTTATACTCAACAGACTCCTGTCATCTGTTTCAGAGTAGAACCTGCCTAAATCACAATGTGGCTTCCACCAGATCGCAGCACCATCGACATGGTCTTCACGGTGAGGCAAATGCAGGAAGTATGCCTTGAGCAGAACCTGAGTCTCTACATTGTCTTCATAGACCTGACACAGTGAACAGGGCCGCATTGTGGGTGATCCTCAGCAAGCTCGGTTGCCCAGCAAAATTCGTCAAACTGATCCAGCTCTTTCATGTCGACATGACAGGGGAAGTTCTATCTGGTGGAGAGACTTCTGATCGCTTCAACATCTCCAATGGCGTGAAACAAGGCTGTGTCCTCGCTCCGGTACTATTCAACCTATTTTTCACCCAAATATTACGACATGCTACGATGGATCTAGACCTGGGCGTCTACATCAAATACTGACTGGATGGCTCACTATTCGACCTTCGCCGCCATTGTGAATTTAAAAGTCTCCATCTTGGTCTAGCACCCAAAAATTGTGCACACCCACACTACACGGGCATGTGCTAGTCAATGACAAATCAGAAATAACTAACTGCCCACCTGGGCTGTCCTAAGCCAAGATAGAGCCAACCATTGGCATTTGTGAGACACAGGAAGTGAGGTAGGGAACAGCCTCTGGGATTCGCTCACTTCCTGTGGAGAGAGCTAGATGGGAGTTGGTGTTAGGAGCTTGGACAGGGAGGACGCCCGCAGACAGCTTTCCTTCAGATAACTCACGTGAGTTAAGGACTGATTCTTTCCACCTGGGCCCTTTGGGCCTAAAACTCCCCCTGCCTTGGTCAGAGGTTGAGTAGCCCCTTTCCCTTTTCTCTTCTCTCCTTCTCTCCCTCTCCTTTCCCTACTCCCAGTGTGATTAAACCTCCATAAACTCCATTCTGACTTGAGTGTTTCATTTTAGGAATTTCATAAGTAAATTCCTTGGCGGCCATTGTTCAATATTACATAAATCCTGTAGCCACATTTTTAACAATTACAGTGCTCATAACCTCTCCCAGAAGCCTAAAATTTCTACCATTACACCTGACTGCAAAAACAAAGACAACAGAGAGACTCATCCTGGAAGCTCTCTTCACAGATGACTGTGCTCTCATGGCCCACCAAGAAAATCATCTCCAAACCATTGTGGACAGGTTCTCCACCGCAACAAAACTGTTTGGCCTGACTATCAGTCTCAGCAAAACAGAGGTGCTGCTCCAACCTGCACCAGGGAGGCCAACTAACCAGCCGTGCATTACAATCGATGGCACGCAGCTTTCTAATGTCAACACTTTCAAGTACCTGGGCAGCACCATCGCCAACGACGGGTCCCTAGATCACAAGATTAATGCCAGGATCCAAAAGGCCAGCCAGGCACTTGGGCGGCAGCGCTCCAAAGTCCTCCAACACAGCGGTGTAAGCACTGTGACGAAGCTCAAAGTGTACAACACAGCGGTCCTCAGCTCGCTCCTGTACGGTTGTGAGACATGGACACTGTACTGGAAGCACATGAAGCAGCTGGAGCAATTCCACCAACGCTCTCTCCGGTCAATCATGAGGATCCGATGGCAGGACCGAATCACCAACCAGGAAGTCCTCGACAGAGCCAACTCCACCAGCCTCGAAGTCCTGGTCCTCAGAACCCAGCTACGATGGTCTGGACACGTCATCCGCATGGACCCACAGCGAATACCAAGACAGGTATTCTATGGTGAACTGTCAGCTGGACTCAGGAAACAAGGCCGACCAAAGAGAAGATTCAAGGATCAGCTAAAGTCCAACTTGAAGTGGGCTGGCATGACACCAAAGCAACTAGAACTCGCTGCCTCTGTCAGAAGCAGCTGGAGAACCCACATTCACCATGCCGCCGCCACCTTTGAAGATGAGCGACGTCAACGTCTTGCTGCTGCGAGTGAACGCCGACACCAGGCAACAACCGCCCCTCCCGTAACAACTGGCGTCCCATGCCCCATGTGCCACAGACTGTGCGCCTCAGCCTTTGGATTCCAAAGCCACATGAGGGTACACCATAGATGAAACTGCACAATGACAATAGTCTTTCTCGGTCACTGAGAGACTACCACTACAGTGCAAGACAATCAACCCCAGAGCCTCATGATAACAAAATGCCTTCTGTCCTCAGAGAAAGAATTGGTGGAATCTGAATGGAGACTGAAATACACAATATTTCATTTTCTTTCTTCCTTTTCTTTCATTTGAGATCACTTCTATAAATTAACTAATATTGAAAAAAATGCTTGATTGCACATGAAAAATCTATATCAGATTGCTTACTTCTGTTGAAGGGTGGGAAGGAGTTAAGGCTGGAGGGTGGAAAAGGAAGAGAAAATTTAGAACTCAAATTTTTAAAAAGAATGTTAAAATTATTTTTACAAGTAATGGGGAAAATAAAATTAATATTTATATATAACTATATAAAAAAAGAAAGAGATTGGCTTGCTTTCCCACTCATTCTTATTTTTTTTTGTTTTATACATCAAAGATGATTGTTTTATTAAAATAGCAAAAAAAATACACTTTAAAAAATACAAATGTAGAATAGTTACTTAAAGAATTAATTTTATATCTTTGGTTCAATGACTTTCCCTGTAACTGTTTTGGAGTTAATAAGCTAGGATGTAGAATTTGCACCAAGAAAATAACCTTGGAAGTAATTCACTGGAGGAGTTCTTGAAGTAAACATGTAAGTCATAGTAAGAAATCAGCATGGACTTGTAGCCAAAGAGTAGGTGAAAATTTAGATCTACAGGGTTTGGGTTTGCCAATGAGAATAAACCAAAAAGTAGCAGCAGGTTCAAAGATTGTTACTCTAATAACCTTCAATTGCTTAAGTATATGAAGACTCCCTCTTAATGACAGTCAGGATCTGTTGTCTATTTCTTGACCACCATCATTTCTTTAATTGCTTTGAGGGAAATTACAGGGCTGTGCAAAATTATTATAAATGAAACTTTAAAATGGAACTATGAACGAGGCCAGGATTTCAACATCGAATGAAGTAGCTAAGAAAAGAGAGCTAAGAGTTTCTTTCTTTTAAGTCATATAAAAAAAGGAAGAAAAGAATTGAAAACAATAACAGTTAAATATTAATGAGAAACATACAGAATTGTTTCTTTAAATAAGTGTTTATTTCTTTCAATTTTGCTCATGAGTATCCTTTTAAAGAATAGTGTTCTTTAATGTTGCTATGCTAACCATTTTAATAAAGCAACTCTATTTGCTATATTAAAAAAGGAAAAGATAATGAGAATGAGTGGGAAAGTGTGGCAATCTCTCTTTCAATTATTATACCTATGGCTGAAGCCAGGCTATTTGGGTCACAATAACAATAATAGATAATACTTTATAACAGTTTCTATTTCTCACTTTATTTGAATGTGAAAATAATGCTGTGATGTAGACATACAGTTCTACAAATACTGTTATCCCCATTTTATGGATAACAGAACTGCATCTCATAGAAGTTAAATGATTTGTCAATCTGTCAGATTTGGGAAGTGGACTAAAGACTTCCTGATTTTGTGAACTATGAATTGCACCATGCATGGTACTGCTACCTAAAGTCAATATGACCTTTTGACAATTGATTCTGAAATTTCAGGAGTTAAACTCACCATTTTTGAACCAACCTACCTAAATGTAAGAATGCTGCTAGAGGAGCTAGGCAGGAGAAATTCTTCATCATAAGCTAAGCCTGTTGTTCCATCTTGCTAGCTTTCAGTTTCAATTCTAGAAGTATATAGATTCCTAAATTCATTGGCAATGTCCCACTTTGACCAACTCTTATAAATGAGTTACAAGCCCCCCAGGATCAGTTAAAACCCATTATTTTGTCACATGAAAATAATTATTATTCTCTCCCATCTTCTCAGATGAAATAGAATGTATGCTCACTTAGCATTTCTATTGAGCAACACTTTTATACCATTTGCCAGCTTAAGAAACTCTCTCAGAGAGAGAGGGAGGAAGGAAGGAAGGAAGGAAGGAAGGAAGGAAGGAAGGAAGGAAGGAAGGAAGGAAGGAAGGAAGGAAGGAAGGAAGGAAGGAAGGAAGGAAGGAAGGAAGGAAGGAAAAAGACAAATATTTCTGAAGCCTAGAGAGAAATGTGAAGGGAGGGTTTTAAAGTAAGCAAAATATCCACTATGCAATCTACTTCAGAAATGGAAAAGGGAGCATTTAGTAAAACTCATCTGTCTAAATTCTACTCTAAACTGAATTAGTACCACAGACATAATTTGCAGTGGAATCTTCTTCACTATACTGACTCAGAACTCACCATAGCTGCTCCAAACTTCCAATCTGTTCTCCATGATTTTATACTAAAGTCCTTTGCTTTATCCACTTCTTCCTACCTCCTGGTTTCTCTGCTTGTTCAGTTTCCATATCTACTACTTATAAATTTCTCCGCCAGTATCAGTGTCAGCTGAGAGGGAACTGTCCCCTATCCAAAAGCCCCACATAACTCAGATTGCTGAATTTTCCAAGCTTTTTAGTAGGGTTCCAAAAGATGGGTTACATTGTTTCCCAGGGCTAAAATATTTTCTAGATCCTTGCAAAATCAGTTGTGGTACTTGACATCTACAAATACTTAGGCCAAAAAGTAGAGTAAACATTAGATTTTAGCTATAATTATTCTTAAAATTAATATTATTCTTCCCACACCACAAGAATAATAGCATTTATTAATAAGGCATATGATCTATTACAAATGATGGGTCTTATCATATGTAGCTTTGTGCCAAAAAATCAGAAACAGGAATTTGCAGAACCTTTTAACAAAGTTGTATCTCTCTTCTGGTTAGCCAGACAGTATATCATTTGGGTCTCCCCTGACAGTCTCAATTGGTGGATATTATGATTATGATTAATTGGTATCTTGGCTTCTTTTATATTACTCCTTATAAATTCTACATTGTAGTCAAAATATATTGTTAGTTATTTCCTTATGCTATCCTGTGGTTTCCCACCTCTGTACATTTTACAAGCATCCCCCTCATTTGTTAAAAATTGCTTTTTAAATCAAGGCTAAACATAGATGCTACCTTCCTCTTTGAAGTCTTTCTTGATCCCTTCAGTTTAAAGATGAATTTTCCTGTTCGTATTTTTTATAAAATACTTTCTCTTCATACTTCCTTTGCCACTATCACAACTGCCCTTCTTTACTGCCTCTCTATGTAAATTTCATATCCCTAAAGACTCTGATCATAGGAGTACCATTTTGTTGAACTTCCTTGTATCGTTTACACATTGCATACAGTAGGTGCTTAATAAATGTTGATTTTATTGAGTCATTAAATTTTAAAAGGGAAAGATTTGGAATCAAAAGGCTCAAAACCTCTTTAATCATAACACATGAACTTTAGTCCATAGTGCCCTAAGAGTGGTTGGCTGTGTTCTAGGTAAGGCTGTTATGGAATTATAGTTTCTCTTTCCTAATTACCTTCTCTTCCAGGGCACAGAGGAGAAACAGCTAAAAAAAGTTGTGACCTCTTCATTCCCACAGACCCCCTGAGAGCTAGAATAGTGCTACATCTATCTTAGTTGACAAAACAAGTACTTAGGAGCCAAAGGTCACAGATTTGGTCCCTATGAGAGTCAGTTAGCTCCACTCTATCCTACCTAGCTTGAATGTCTCTTCTATTTTAAGCAAATTTGTTAAAGGTGAATTGTCTACCACAATGTGGATGGAGCTGAGTATAAAACTGAGTATAAAACTGAAAAACAAGTACATAGAAGATGAATTAATAATGTTTTGATATTTTACATTATTATATTTTTTCAAAGGAAAGCATAATAATACTGGTTAGAATGAAAACTGTTCTCCCCAAATCCCCCCAGGTAAAGCTCCATGGACAAACTGATACCGTATTTTAATCTTTTACCTGAAAATCTACCCTTACTTTCTTACTCATAAAGGAAGCAAGCATTATATTGTAAATTTATTGTCTGGTCTCTTATCAATAAATTTCTTCAGTCTCTCCAACTGTTCTCTCTCTGTCCAAAAATGACTAAAGTCTCTATGGGATTTTTTTTTTCACAGCTAAACCCTAAAGTTTGAAAGAAAAAATTGATTGAAAGAAAAAATGGACCTAACAGGTTAACCGTCACCTAACAATGAAAACTGTGAAAGTGAAAAAGGTTTAGTACAGATACTTGCTGTGGAATCCCATGTTGGCTCTGTTTCACAGTGAGAGAATGTGCCTGACTAACTTCTAAAAGCTTATTTGTTGTTATACTTTATTATCTGATCTCTCGCATGAGATGAAAGCCACACAGAGCAGACATTCAAGGTGATACCTGCCCCCCAGATATATAATATCTGAAGCAACGTAAACCATTTAACATGCAATTCCTATAATACCACTCACACCTATTGCAGGAAGCCAGGTACAAGTATCAAGGCAGATCATAAAGATGCTAAAATAAAGATCACAGGAACTGACAGAGACACTGCAGGAAGTAGACAAGGAGTGGGGGTAAGGAACAATTCTAAGAAAAGCCATAAGGAATTTATGTATTGAATATTCATGAAGACCAGCAAGGTCCTATACTGGTCAAATAAATAAGAAAAAGCACTTTATACTTTATAGTGAGCTGATCCTCTAGAACTTGATAGTAATATCCATGAATTAGGAAGAAAACTTCCACTGATTCCAATAGATCCCTCTCTATTCCATACTTATCTACATCCTGCACTACACTTACCCATATCCTGCCATAAATTTGGCCAGGGGGTCTACCTATTGCACTGAAGGCCTTCTCTACTCTGTCTTGGTATTGCAAGAACACTAAAAGAGCACCCAGGATCTCTCTCTGTCATGGCTCCATGTGATCAGGCTATCTTCTTGGACTACAATGTTTTTTTTTTCTTTCTTACTGAATTTTTTATTGTTGTTCTTTGAAGTTCTTCTTTGGTTATATGTTATAATCTTCTCAGACTCATCATGTGTCTCTCCATTTCTGTCAGTCTGATAATAATTTTCATTTCTTCAGATAATGTGGTATTCTATGTTTTACAGTAATATAACACCAAAAAAGTTGGACTATTTTAAAAATGAAGGACTTCTTCTGATAAAGGCTTTCTCAAATATATACTCAAAAATATACTTTATCAAATATATAGGGAATTAAACCAATTTATAAAAATAAGAGTCATTCCTCAACTGATTAATTGTCAAATGACAGACCGTTTTGAAAAGAAATCAAAGCTATCAATAGTCACATAAAATATTCCCTAAGTCACGGTTGAAATTAAAATTAAAATAACTTTTAAGTGCCACATCATATCTATTAGATTGGCTTATATGACAGAAAAGGGAAAAGGTAAATGCCGGAGAGGATGTGGAAAAATAGGGACTCTAATGCACTGTTAGTGGACCTGTGAACTAATCTAACTGCCCTGGAGAAAAATTTGAAACTATACCAAAGGGCTATAAAACTAAATATCTCCTTTGACCCAGTAATATTGCTACTATATTTGTATCTCAAAGAAATCAAAGAAAAAAGAAAGAACCCATATGTACAAAAATGTTTATAGCAGTTCTTTATGTAGTGATAAAGAATTAGAAATTAAAGAGAGGCTCATCTATTAAAGGGAGGCTAATCACTGAACAATTTGTGGTATACGATTGAAATAGAATATTATTATGCTATAAGATATGATGATTTCAGAAAAACTTTGGGATATTTATTTACATTGATGAAAAGTGAAGTGAGCAGAGCCCAGAGAACTATATACACAGTAACAGCAATATAGTAAAGATAATCAATCAACCATGAAAGACTTAGCTATTCTGAACAAGACAATTCCAAAGGACTCAGAATAAAATATGCTCTCTACCTCCAAAGAGAAAACTGCTGAAATATGAGTGCAGGTTGAAGCATTTTTCCACTTTATTTTTCTTGCTTTTTTTGTAACATGGCTGATATGAAAATAAGTTTTGCATGACTTCACATGTGTAATGGGTTGATATCATATTGTTTGCTTTTTCAATGGGTAAGAATGTCCTGGAGGAAAGAAGAGAATTTGGAACTCAAAATTTATAAATTAATGTTAAAAAAAAAGAAAAGAAATTAAAAGGACAGAGAGGCTTTCTAAAAAAAAAAGATAGAACTTCATTTTTAGGATAAGTTTGGGGGTACTTAAAGGAATCTTTCAATTTTAAAAAGGTAGTTCAGCTCCTTTTCTCCTCCTTCTGTTCAATTCTGGGTCAAATTCACATTGAGAATAGAGGACAATATAAAGTTGAACTGGTTAACTATACACTCAATGAGAAGGGTAAAAAGTGAGGTTAAAGTTAGGGCAAGATTCTTTGAGAGTACTTAGGGGATGAGGAAATAAGAGGGGCTGGTAAAAATAAAGAATAGGTTTAGAGAAATGGAAAGTGGAGGTCAAGATGGATTTCCCAGTAAGATAAGAGAAGCCTGGGGTCACTAAAGAAACTTTGAAGTTTTTCAAAAGTTATCCAGCCTGTTTAATTCTGAGCATAACTCCTCCTGTTTAATTCTGAGCATAACTCAGCATCAATTTGTACCATTTTCCACCATTATACATATTTATGAATAAGTCCTATAGGTTATATACCCAAATACATAAAATTATAGTCATTTTATCTACTTGGTTTTTCCTGTGTGGTTTCCCTGGCCAAACTCTTTTGTTGGTCATAGATATCTATAATCTTTAGGGGCTTGATATCATCACTACGATGTAAAACATATACAGGAGCATTTGGATGAAATCACCCATAGTAATGATGAAATTCCTCCAACTTGGATGCTTTGTCAGGACGATAGTAGACACTGTCTTTAGGCAGAAATCTCCCTTTTTTATGTGCCTAATTTTTTAAATTGGCACTATTGAACAAGGATAATTCTGTCATGATTTCCTTCAACGAATCTTAAATTATTTTGATGTATAGATAGTAGACATATAATTGGAAAAGACTATTTAAAGTGGTATTTGTTCTGCCTGAATCACATCCTTTTTGCCAACTAATAATTGATAAGAAGCATAGAATCTTATATTCTCTATATCTTTCACTCAATTATATGATTGTAAAAGTAGCATTCATTATAGGATAAGGTTTGAGAATCCCTATTATTACTCAAGTCAAAAATCATCTTAATGAATGTGGAGATAAATTCCATAAACATTTTGTATAGGCTCAGTGGATTGAGAACCAGACCTAGTAATGGGTTCAAATTTAGCCTCAGACACATTCTAGTTGTGTCATCCTAGGCAAGTCACTTAAGTCTCAATGCCTCTCCTTATTGTTCTTCTGTCTTGGAACCATATACAGTATTGATTATTAGATGGAAAATAAGGATTTTTAAAAATTAAGTAAATTAAAACATTTTATGGATGAAAAATGGGTATATTAGTTAGTAGTTGTTAACTTTCAAGAACATTTTTCAGTATAAAGGTATAAGATTTTTTTTCCATGCCTGTGGCAACTTCTCTTCTTTCAAATATCTTTGGTATTTGAAACTCTTCATTGCTTTCATAAATTTGTAGATTTGAGGTGAAACATTTGGTCCTGTCTGGTTTTCTTTTTCTTCTTATCCCCTGCTTTCATTTGCTTATTGATCAAGGAAGATTTGGCAATCAATGAGAAGAGCCTCATTCCACATAGCTCCTATGAGAATTTTTTCAGGCATAGACCCTGGAATGGTTTTTGGAAGATACAGACACACAATCAGAAATTTAACAGCAGGTTTTTTTAATTGATTTTTAAAATCCAAGCTGAGGCATTTTGGGGAAGATCATGTAACTAAAATCTTCACTAGAAGAAAATAGGTAAAAAGAATAAATATAATCTCATTCTAGGAAATTCATCTGTCTTTTGCTGGCCGCCTGGCTGAATATGATGATTCATGGCCCTATGCAACAGACTTAAAGAGTCTATTCTTATTAAAGGAGCAGGTTTCTAGCTAATATACCACAATAGATATCAGCACAGAGAAGTCTATAATCCTGAAGAGACTTAATGGTCTTACTTAGGTTAAAGAGCCAAGCTCTACAGGTATCAGCAGAGAATAATCTGGTGACCAATGCCAGTCAAAGCTCTACTAAGAATCCTCACCAAATATGACTACAATTCAAAAATATCCCTTTGTATTGTCAAGTAATTAATTATCTCTAAATCAGCCAATATGATAACCTGTCTGGAGGATTGGGTAGCAGAAGACTTTGAAATCAGCATCTCAGTTACCAATTAAAACTGAGTCCCAGTCAGGGAAGAATGGACTGACTGAAAGAGTGATAGTCTTTTCCTGCTGGTAAGAGATTTATTGATCCTAAGGACAGCTGAAGAGAAGAAGACATTTGCCTGACAGGGAGCAGCAAAGGCACCATGCTCAGGAAGGTACAGACCAAGAGAAGAATAACATATTACATCGCCACACAACATGGAAAGCTTCACTGTATCAGGTGTGAATTTGCCCTACACCGGTGTGTCTTGTTCTCATGTTTTCCATGCATGTCCACTCTTTCTGCTATTTACATATATATGGGAAAGTGAGTTCAAGGTTTGTGGTTTGAGTTCAGAGAGGAACATGAGATTTATTTATATTATTAGGTTATTTCATTAAATGACTTTCCTTTGAATTAAATGTGTTCTCTAGTTTATGAGTAAATATAGGGATTTGTGAGCTATAGCTTAAAGTCACAAAGTACATAGAACTAAAGATAGTTGTGATGATGGAGATTCACAGGTGAGACAGGATTTAGGTGTTGGATCTAAAAATATTACTCATTCCAATATATACATTGGACAAACCAGTCCTAGAAATAATACAACTAGAAACTGGAGGAAGGAAGGAAAGGAGGGAGGGAGGGAGTAGTGGGAGGATGGGTGTCTGAGAATTTGCTGCCACGTGGATGTTGTTCCACTAGTGAAACCAGGAAACCAAGACTGTAATTACCAGAGCATTCTGGAAGAATTTAATAAGAAAAAAAAAGCAACTCTGTAATTTTGCTGACAGTCAGTCTGTAAGTTCCTGAAAGATTTAGTAAGAAAAAAGAGAAGCAACCTGAATTTTTCATACAGGGAAAAGAAGATAATTTTGCCCTATTATTGTTTTTTTGTTGTCTTCTGTTTGAAGAGAAATAACTATTTCCTGTTGAGGTTATTTGCATGAGCAATGACTAAAAAGGAATCTCCTCCTCCTGTGGTTAGGGAAAATTCAAACGTTGGGAAAAAATGGGAGCTAAGAAAGATGATGATTATTGTCAGACATACAAGTAACTGACTGAATTTTATTTTTGTTGTCATTCAGATCACCTTTGGAGTTGCACAGCTGTGACTCTGAGGAACTAAATAAAGGCTAATATCTACAAAAGGAATAATTAGCACACATTAAATGGGTGTGCCAATAAAACAAAGTGAAACATAGTGAAAGGAATACTGAATTATGGGTTAGAAAACCTGGGTTCAAGTTATGACTATCTTTCCATAAGAGTTCAGGCAAGTTAAGCCTCTCTATCTGTCTCATGAGAATCATTTTATCGCCTTTCCTGCTTCTGAACTCTTATAAGTATTAAATGAAATTAACTATATGAAAATGCTTGGAAAGTAAAGAGCTTTCTAAGCATGTGCTATATTATTGCCATAATTAAAACATGGAAGGAAATAATTTTTTACCTTGACAGACTTAGGAGTATAAGTATCACTATATAAAAAATATCCGTGGAGGCTGAGTCCCTGCTTCAAAATTCAAGAGTGACATACAAACACACTCATGGAAATTTAAACTCATTATCATTTATTGAAAGGCACTAATGATTCTAATGAAGGCAGGAGGATTTCATTCAAATAAACACATAATTATAGTTAACAAAGCAGACAGGACCCTAATTAATGAATATTTTCATGCTGTTCATGTTTGGCTGATACTCTAGATCATTCAATAGTAAGTTCCTTCTCTTGGATCATTTCTTCAACCTTAACTTATGACCCCTATGTAGATTACTTCAAATAAATATATACATATGCACAAGTACATATGTATATTCCAGTGGATTTGTGATCTCATTGATCTGGTTATTCTCTCCAATAATCAAGCTGTGTTAAACAATCCCATGAGAATATTATCCATATCCTTCCAAAAATTCACTCACATTCACTTGATATTACATGGATACCAAAAGAGCATTCAGACTGTCAGTAACCCCAAATTTTTGCTATATACATAATCCATTCTCCTATGTTCCATTATACATTTCTATGATGGCACCCTTTATAATACTTCTCTATAATTTCTTATTTGTTACATTATATACAAATCAGACCCACATGTGTTTCTATATACCACTTTGTGTTTAAGTACTTATAAACACATACTCATACAAATATACTATATGTATATATTGCTAACTTATTCCCTGACCTACACTGCTAAATTTTTAACTGCCTATTAAATATCATTACTTGGTTGTCCTGCCAATACCTCAAATTTGACATCTCAAATCTTCTCTTCCTCCCCCAATTCCCTCTTCCTGTTTATGATACCACCATTCTACCAATCGATAAGGGTTCAGTCCTCAACCTAATCTTTGACTATTCCTTCTCAACAGGTATAATGATAAAAACCACTGATGCTGCCCATTGGACTTTCATGGCTAATGAAGTTAATACCTAAGCTTAGATTTATCCTTTAAAGGGAGGGTTGGAAGAAACACAGGAATAAGAGTTGTTGGAGAAAGAAAAAACTCAGATAGGAGGATTGCACACAGAGTATCGATATAGATCAATGAAATCTGGGGGGTGAGAAAGCCCATGAATTAATACTCTACCACCAAGGAGAGACTCTCTTTTCCAGAAATGACAGTAGAAGAGTGTCAAAGGATTTTATTGATCATATGAAAATACTTCTAGATAAAAGAGAAGAGTCTTGAGTTGAGCAAGAGTTAAAGCCAAAAAACATTAAGAAACAGAGCTGTCATGGGGAATTGCAAACCCATACAACTTCATAGAGTTGGAAGAGAGAAGGGTTAGCTCTCTGTCAATCTTGAGTTCTTCCTATATACCTTCATTTTTTGATGGGCAATCAAGGCAGTAATAAAACTCTGGAGGTGATGATATGTCTCTGGTAAGTTATATCTCATTTGAAATTCTTTCCTTTAGTGGGTAGGAGCAGAAAGAGGGCTCAACTCTTGGGTAATTCTGTACATGTTGGATCCCTAGGGGACAAAATGAATGGTCTAGGGAATGAATTTTCCATACTTTCTATTAGGTAAAATAAAGCTGTATTTTATCTCATGTTGTGTTTGCCTATGTGCATTTATGGCAAAGAAGAGCCATTAATCTGTTCTGTAGAGGCCTAGACATAAGTTAAATCCTAATGTTCTCGTTTAATATTCTTCATTTGGGTGAGGCAAAATGTATGTTCTGATATTCCTATGGCAAGTCGTTGGGGAGGAAAATGAGTCAAAATTTTTTTGAGAAATGCCCAATGTAGAAACTATGCCATATAAACCCCAATTTTGCTTCTAGATCACAGATTACATATAGCTTTGATAATGTTGCTCCCCTGATAAAAAGACAGAGAAATTCTAAAAGTTTTCAAACCAAGTCAATATTGATTTTGATCCTTGCTAACTACAATGCAAAACTGATCAGAATGATGTGTAAAATGTACAAGGTAGTGTTAGAATTTATGAGTCAGGCTTGAAAAATTAGAGTAGAGCTTGAACACTCTTAGAAGCTTATGTTCTGAAGTTTTTATTCCAAAAAAAAGGAAGTAATAGTTATTGGGAGCTCTAGAGAATATAGCTGCCTCCCCCCCCAAAAAAAAACAGATTTCCTATAACTTAGACTGGAAGTCATTGGAGACTGATCTTGGAATCACCTTAAGATGAACTATTTGGGAGCAGCCAGATCATCAACTTACCGTAGTAAAGGTAAGGGAAAAAAATCAAGTAGAAGAAAAGGATTAGTAAGAACACTGTAAACAAATGTTTGCAATAACACCAGTTTGACCTAGGCCACCATTTATGTTGACCCCCCCCCAAAAAAAAGGATATTCTAAAAAGCAAAGAATATCATTTTGTTCTTCACTTATAGGAGTTTTTTTTACAAAGTAAAGCAGTCACCATAATGAAGGAACAAAAGGAGCTCAATCACCCATAACCAAAGAGCAAAAATCTGATCTCCTGACCAAGCAGAGATCCATGGCCACTAAAGGCAACACAGCATTAGACTGCAAACTCCTTTGTGTCTCATGGTAGAGAAGGATAGTCAAAGATAATGAGCATCATTGCTGTCTCAAGTGCCCCAAAGCAGAGGATAGGAAGACAAGTGTATAGAAAGTTTGGCATGGGAGCTACATTCTCTTACATTTAGAGATGATATCAGAGGGAGAACAACATCCCTTTTCTATCTACTGATGGAATTGATTTGTTGGCATTTCTATAAAAATCTATTTTCATTTTTTAAGGACAGTGGAGTCACAGAACTTAAACTCTTAACATTTCAATCTCCAACATTTTAAGTCAGAAAGTTGAAAAAATCCTGTAGTCAAGGGAGTTAGGAATATTAGCTGAATCTGACCAGATATGTACTGGTAAATGCTGCTTTGGAGGTGACACCATCTTAAAGCCTTGAAGAATAATTTTTCAAAAGAATGGGAAAAAATCAACAATATTATTATCAAAAGGGGGGATCAAGAGGACAATAACAGCTATCATCCCCATTTCTATCTTTTTCATCTCTATAAAATATTCATGAGAGTTTATATGTGCATCAAGGCTATCCTTGATGAAAGTATGAGCAGGGACAGACAAGCCTCTATAGCTAGAATACAAGATTCTCACTGTTTAATGTTTGACAATTACCAAAAAAAAGTATTTTACTCTTTTAAAGAGAAAGAAATTCTGTCTTAGTCTCTCTCTCTCTCTCTCTCTCTCTCTCTCTCTCTCTCTCTCTCTCTCTCTCTCTCTCTCTCTCTCTCTCTCTCTCTCTCTCTCTTTCTCCAGTCTTTCCTTTAAGTGATAAACTCAGTTGCCTAACCCTTTCCCTTCTCTTTTAAACCACATTCTAGGAAGTCACTTATTCTTCTTAAATATAAATCCACTGAGCTCTCTAGGAACATATAGATTCACAGGGCTTTGAGTTATAAGAGTCTTAGAAATCATCTAGTTAGACCTTTTCATTTGAGATCAAGAAATCAAAGCTCAAAGAGGTAAAGATTTTCACAAGATCACAGAATTAGAACATTTGGCCAAGATTGAACCCAGATTTTCAGATTCAAAATACTATGCTCTTTCTGGTTTCTTAGGGATAAGGGGAAAAGGGAGTTATATTTTAGATATTATTCCTCAATATGGATAGATTTTCTTAATAATGAAACAATTCCAGACTGTGACAGGAATTTTATGAGGATGAGATCTATTTGGAAAGCAAATGAAATCACAATGCATAGATAATGACTTATTGATGGACTTTGAACACAGTTTGAGCGAGGAGAGAGGACACTCAAAGATCCATATATTTTATTTCATTAAACAACGTCCACTATAAAAGATAAATCCTTTAACCGTTGCCATGCTCATGGAGCCCATAAGAAAGGAGGTGTCTTAATCTGACATTTCATACAGCACTTAACTTTGATTCCATTTTACCCCAAATGATATTAAACTGGTCAGCTCATACATGACTAATCAATGGTTGTGCCAGTAATTCAGCATTGTCACGTTTATGAACTGTATAATTATCTGTTTGTTCTTATTAGGTCTTAAAATTTCTAGAGCTTGGTGGGTAATTATCTGACTCACTTGTGGAAAAGCATTACATAGAGCTGTGCAAATGTTAATCAGTTCAAATTTTTCTCCAACCAGAAGTCTGCCACAAAATGGAGAAGTGGATACACAACTGAAGAGAGGAGGAAAGATCCAAGTTTGGGAAGCTGAAAGGTGAGAGCAAAGTGTGGATTTTGATTTACTTGTGGCTGCTGTCACTTTTCTGAAGCAATAATTGCTCATTTCAGAAAGATCAGTGGACCACTAGCAAAGACAGCTATATTATAGTACAGTACGTTAAATAACAAACAACACACGGGTTCTTTAATGATAAGATCTAGATTCAAAGTCTACTTGTAATCCTTATTTTCATTCATTTATTCAATAAACATTTATTAAGCACTTATTATGTGCCAGACACTGTGTTAAATGTTGTTATACAATTAGTAGAAGGAATAATCATATCGTAATAGTATACTATATGTTTAATCTTGAGCAAGTTACTTAAAATCATTTTCTCAGCTCCAAAATGAGGGAGTTAAGTTCTCAGGTCTCCACCAGATCTAGAACATGATCCTAAACTATGTCTAAAGAATGTCAAAACAGCTGCTAAAAAGCAAAATATTAAAGCCAAACCAATGACTAGTATTACATAGCATAAAATAAAATTTGTTTGATTAAATTGAGCATTTTTTTCAAAAAAAATGGTATATAGATCTGACTGTAATATCTTAAAATATGGATATCTGAAATTGTGTTTTCATAAAAATAATCAACTAATTTTTATTAGTAATCGACCCTTTTTATGGCTTGGGTGCTATGGGAGATATAAGAGAAGAATATGACATTAAACAGTATTCTTGAAGAGTTTTCCCTAACATACTTACCTTTGCCTAAAATGTCTTTTCTCTTTTCTGTCATGACTTATTAAAAGTCTCCCTCTATCCAAATTACTTTGAAAAGTGCTAAGGCCCATGTACACATCCCTAGGGTATTCTACTAGAGACTTTTTTCTAATTGATATTAACATATTAATGACTATTCTTTAGATAGTGGTTCAGTCTCCATTCTAACTAACTCCTATGACCTAATTCACATTCAGTGCTACCTCGGGATGCATTTGGAGAGATTTGGTGGCCAAGACTGGAGAAGTGGTGATCTCTCCTTACACTGCCCCATCAGACAACTGCTTTATTGCCATTCTCAGTTCTGTGAGCCATTCCCTAGGAAGAACATTGATAGACAAGAGATAGTATAAAGGAGAGCAATCAGAGTAGTCAAGTGAGTGCCACAAAAGCAAAAGTTGAAAGAAATGGGAATTTTTAGCCAGAAAGAGAGAGAGAGAGAGGGAGAGAGGGAGAGAGAGAGAGAGAGAGAGAGAGAGAGAGAGAGAGAGAGAGAGAGAGAGAGAGAGAGAGAGAGAGAGAGAGAGAGATTTGAGGTAGAATATGAAAGTTACCTTTGAATACTAGGTTTCAAACGGAGGCCCATAACCCATGCTCTTCCTATTGTACCACATTGTCTTCCTTTAGCCTACTGCTATATTCTATTTCTCAAATTAAAAGCACTATTCCTCTATTCAATAAACATTTATTAGGTGTCTACTATGGGGAAAATAATGCCAATGACTGGACATACAAAGACAAAAAACATGAACCACATTTTTAGGCTCCTGTTTTTGGTCATTTTATTGCTAAAATAGTCATCCCACTTAAAATGTAGCATTATTATTCTTGGATCCAAAATAGGCATCAGTGGCATATGGTTTCTAATTTTCTGTAATTCCTCAGACTAGGAGAAAAAGTCCTTGAAAGCAAGTACTTTGTCATATTCATTTTCCCAGCCACCAAATCTTTGGATAAATGAATGAATAAATACAGACTTCCCACAAGCTCAACTTCTCTAGTCACCACACAACTCCAGTCTTCTATGTCTTTCATGACTTAGAGCTGATGTTTTTTATGCTCTGCCTCTGTATTCTATTTACAATATATTCTTTTATATTTGTTCAGGTTGTTCTCAATAACTAGAATACATGTTACTTTCTCATCTCTTTGCTCATCTACTGTGCTGAAACTTCCCAAATTGTCTGTTTATCCTTCATTTTCTAAGAGGACCAATACATCACAAGGTAATGCTTTAAATTGTGCCTGAATTGGATTAAGACCAAGTATGACAAAGCCATCAGCCACACTCTTTTTCATAATCATCGAAGTCCAAAAGGGTAGTTGAGGAAAGGAGAAATGATACTCAGAAATGGTCATATGAGTAGAGAAAAAAGGACAATATAACAAGTGTAGCAGAGTGAGAATCAGCAAGACAATATCTGATTGATATTTGATTATTTCTCTTTATATTCAGCAGATCATTCTAGATTGTCAAGATCTTTTGTGGATCCTAGTTCCATTTTCCAACTATCTATTAACTTCATTTAAGCTACAAAAAGATAAGTAC
The DNA here is from genome assembly GCF_027887165.1 of Monodelphis domestica. Taxonomy (NCBI): domain Eukaryota; kingdom Metazoa; phylum Chordata; class Mammalia; order Didelphimorphia; family Didelphidae; genus Monodelphis; species Monodelphis domestica. The sequence continues at coordinate 411,231,721 of NC_077229.1, read as the reverse complement.
AATATCTACCTCATTGAGCCAGTACTGAGGGAAGACCACTGATTCTGGAATCAGAAGATTTAAGTTCATCTCTCAACTCTGACACTACTAGTCTGTTCTTGGGTAAGTTCAGCTCTCTAGGTCTCATTTTCCTCACTGAAAAAATGAGATGAATGGATTTGAGTTCCCCTTTTAGCTCTAAAACTTTGATCCTAAGTAATTCCATTTAATCATATCACCAATACCCCACAGATTTGTTGAATGGGAACCATGGGGATAAATATTACTATCCCTCTTTTTAGTTATTATTTTCTGTGAATTCCTGGGTTTTGTCTCTATTAGTCTTTTTATGTCTAATTTCCTACTCTCTATTTTATCTTAATTGCTGGTTGTACAAAAGTCATTTCCTCCTTTCCTCTTCTTTTTCAAGTCATCTTGATTAGATCTTAAAAGTCTAAAGTCAAATATTTTCGTTCTTTCTCAGCTTTTTCTAGTGACCAAGAAGCCATGACTCTTGTATCTCAGATCCTGATCCAGAAATCCAAATATCATTCTCTGACTTTATGTTTAGCCTAGCCTTCTCTTCCTGTATTTTCCTTTGTCTTCTAAAGTCCTTTTCTTCAATTGGTAGGAGTGATGAAAATATCACCAGTGACCCTGGGGATTTCCTTTCTTACTCAGGTCTCTGTAATACCAAAATTCAATTCAAGAACTAGTTATTGCTTCTGGCAATGGGGAATAAAGAATTAAAAGATATAGTCTGTGCCATAAAAGGGTTCAGTGTTTCACTGAGGAGATAACACACAAAACAGATAAGAAAGTGAAGCCACAAATTAGGTACCAAAATGAGAGGTAAAACATCTGACAAAAAATTCAGAGGCAAGTACAAGCATAACACTGGCAAGGAACCACAAGAGGATGGCCTGAAAATTTTTACAAAAACTAATTACTTTTAATTAAAAATATGAAATCATCAGAAGAGCAGTTTGACTAGTGGCCCAGTTAAGCCAGTTATAGCAACACAGTTCACTTCTGGCCTTCCTGGAAGATTTGCAAAAGATAGAGGGGCTGAGATCAGTGGTTATTTTATAACCCATTTCTCAGCTCTCTCTAATAGGTGTAACAATGGCTGGTAATGGGGAAATATATCATTGCCACTCCTGTGTTCATAACCTCAGAGAAACCCAAACCTTTAAATCGCTGGACAACCTTGACAAGAAAAAGAACCACTTCAGGAATGAGGAAAACACAAAATAGTATGAGGCTACATTCATGTGTTTATATGAAATTAAGAAGGTTGTGTCTATATTGGCCTTTTTCCTTCTCTTGACAGAATTTGAGTTGTTTACTTTGAAGAGCATCTTTGTCTCTTCTTAAGAGCACTTTTAAAAAAATCATTTCTTTTGAGTACCTTTTATTTAGGGACAGCCAAGTGTAGTAGTTGATAGAGCATCAAGCCTGGAGTTGAGAAGATTTGAGTTCAAATCCAGCCTCAAACACTTACTAGCTGTGTAACTTGGGGTTTACTCCTATTTTTTCCTTAGTTTCTCCATCTATAAAATGAGCTTGAAAAGGAATGGCAAAGACCAATCTAGTATCTTTGCCAAGAAAACCACAAATGGGATCACAAATTGTTACATTTAAGTGACTGAACAACAATAAGCCTTTGTCAACTGAATGGAATCAAAGGTCCAAATTCTTTTAAAATTAGTATTTCATTTGTTGCCTATAATTCAATAAAGTATCCATTAAAAGGCAAACTATAATTGCAGTGATTTATTTTCAGGACTACAGTATATGGTTTTCCCATTAGCATAGCAGTTATTTCTTATTCAAAGAAAAAGAGAGAAGAGAGTAATTTAGCATTATTTGGACCACAGCCTCCTTAAGCATGGTCAACAATGGCTTCTAAAACCAAGGAGAAGAAACAGATTTCCTTGAGTATGTTACTATCAGAGTTGCTTTCCTCTTCATCCATAATTTAGTGGACATGCCATAAGACTTTTAAAGCTGAAGTTGGTCTTTGACATGCCTATGAAAATCCTATTACTGAGACCCAAAATAAAAGGATAAAGTCCCATAGTAATTTTTTTTAAGTCAAAAGATCTAGGGTGAGCATACCTGGTTTCAAAAAGTATTGGGTGAATCAATGTTTATAAGACAGATCCCAGCTGCCACCCTCATTAGAAGGAAACTCTAGATCAGAGATTCCTAAACTGGGTCCATGAACTTTTTAAATATTTAAGCAATTTTTTAATATTTGATAATTATTTCCATATAATTGGTTTCCCTTGTGGTCTTAGGCATTTATCTTATTCACTAAAATATTATTCTGAAAATGGGTCCACATGTTTCACCAGAGTGTCAAAGGGGTCCGCCATTCCAAATAGGGATTTTTTAACTCCTACTTTAGGCAGAAGAAAGAAAACTTAAATAACTCATTGGTACAACAAATAAGACTATAGCGAAGACAAAGTTTGTAGACAATTGGCCTTACCAGATCTGTTTTGTCATATTTTTGTCTTTCAATTGGCCTATATCTTCAGATGCCACACGTTCAGGGGAGAAATATTTTATTTTTCTCTGACCTGTGGTAAAATCATTCTCAAAAATTAGACTTTTGCCTTTTTATTTCCTCCTGGCTAAATTAATTCCTTTCCTTATTCAATTTGTGGCTACTGTTCAGTCTACAGAGCAAGGACAATTAGATACTCACAGGCTTGCTGTAAATCAAGTCACTGAGGCCCTAAATAATGGCATAAGGGACAGCAGCTCATGCTAAGTACAAGATTTAGAGGAGGCAAGACTGAATTCAAAATTGCTGAATGCACACAGGTGTGTGTGTGTGTGTGTTTGTGTGTGTGTGCTCATACCCACAAAAAGCTGGCCTTTCCGGACTGAGAGAGAGAGTGAATATGGATGTGTTTAAAGGCATTCAGATAGCCAAGTCCTGCTCATGTTCCACCATTTAAAGAATCATTTGTGCTAATAATAAATATGCCTCAAACAAATTTACCGGGACAATTGAATGGGGATTATCATTCATTCAAATTCAATTTTAACAAATATTAAGGAGCATACCATGTATATAGTTCTGTTAAATATTTATGGATATTAAAATTTTACAATAATAAATTATGGAGATGACCAAGTAATGGGAAACAAGCTTAGAAAGGAAGGTAGAAGGTCACAAAAGATAAACTTTTACCAATTTCTGTTGTTTGAAGACTGTTGGAACTCAATGGAGATTTAGAGCTAACTGCTGCTTCTTTACCCGCTCCTGGACAAGGTCTGTCAGGCAGTTTACACACCTACAAAATAAATAAAAGTTTTATGAGGGGGAGGCAAAGTAATATACAGCAAAGGAAGGCTGCCAAGCATTCACCTTCCCACATCACTCATACCAACTGCCTGCTGTGTATGAAGATTTAAAAGGTTGTGTATTTGGCATTGTTGACCTCAGCTATCTCCATTAACTCCCTGTCACTGAGTTATGATCCAGGGATTTTCCCTTGCATGGGTCTCTGGGGAGGCGATGGTAATGGTATAGCAGTTTAAGGACATATTCCATATATTAGGGTCAAAGTTCTTCATATGGTTTTATAGGTTGCTATTTTGCTGACCATTAAAAGGACGCAGTATGAGTACAGCTCAAGACTAGAACTTTCCAGTCCTGAGCTATGCTCATATGGACTGGCTAGAGGAATTTGAGGAATTCACTCAATCTGACTTATATGTAAAATGTCAAAAGTAATAGGAGATACATTTGAAAAAGCAAGTTGGGAAGGTGTGTGGTACATTATAAAAGAGTGCCAGACTGCCAAAGGGATCCACCATATGAAATAGGGAATTTAGAACTCATGCTCAAAGCAGAAGAAAAACTTAAGTGGAATTAGAAGCCTTAGATTTGCCTCCTGGTGCTAGAGCTTTCCATTTGTATGACAGGATGAGTCACTGAAATCCTCTGAGCCTCAGTGTCCTTATCTGGAAAATGAGAAGATAATAACAGATGACCTTTAAAGCCCTTTTCACTATAAGCCTATGATTCTATGGACCACACTGGGAAGAGAGGTAAGGGCTTGACTTAATTGAGGACTTCATCTAATAGGCGCTGGAAAGCTAGGAACAGTTCTGGAACAAGAGAGTAAGATTATGGAAAAGGTAATGACCAAGGGATTTAGAGGATTGATTTATAACTATTTTTGACAATTAATCGGCTCATTAGATGTTTTATGAGTGATTACTTTGTATTCTGAAAAAAAAACTATTCTGCATGGATATATTTATATGCATACGCAAAAATGTGTAAGTATAAATATAAATAATAAAATAATAAAATAAAATAATAAAAGTATAAGTATAAATGGGTAAGTATACACACATATATGTATGAATATTATTTACATATATGCATATATGTTTAGTATATATTTGTGTTGCATACATACATATATAATATGTGTGTGACTTAAAACTACATTAAGACTTCTGGAATACCGTGTGTGTGTGTGTGTGTGTGTGTGTGTGTGTGTGTGTGTCTGTGTGTGTGTGTGTCTGTGTGTCTGTGTGTCTGTGTACTGTCCCTGAGCTATCCCCTTCACCAAGCCTCCTCTGAACTATATGTTGCTTTCTTTAGACTACAGAATGCCACCAAGCTCTTAGTGGGGATGTATATACATATCAGGATCTAGAGATTCTGGCATCAGGGGCAAATTCAGTTGTGGAGTAAGGTCTAGCTACTCCTGTGCATGGCTAAAATAGACTTAAGGTATCTGAGTTAAGAAAGTGAAAGCAAAATTTATGATGAAGAGAATAAGCAAGATGATAAACTTATTGGTGAGGAGGGAGAGTCATCTAACAGTCAAGAGATGTCATAAACTAGGACCTGAACAGAATGGATTACCCTTTAAATGAGGAGAGGTGTCTGCCCAATGATGGTGGAAGAGGAAGGAGACTGAGAGAGTTAATTAGAAGCAAAGGGAATTCCTTCCTCTGAACTTTTATGTCAGGGCACAAGAGAGACAGAGATTGCACTAGAGAAATTGTCAAGAGATGATGGAATCTTGCAAAGAAATTTAGTTTCAAGGAGCACTCACCAACTGAAAGAATGTGAGAGGAAAAGCTCAAAGATAAGGGAAAATTGAACAATTGTAGCCATTGAATGACACCTTTGCCTCTGATTACCCCCAATGATTGCCAGCATCCTTCTTGCTGAGGACTCTGGACCAGGTGGCACATTGGGGATAGTCTACTACAACAGGGAGGCTACTACCAGGAGAATGGCATGATCTAAAGGGGCTGGAGAGGAGAGGAACTAAGGTAGGGACTCCAGGGATCCCCAGAGGATAACAGGAGGTAAAAAAGCAGACCACTTATATATTGGTCCTTGGGGCAAAGAACTGACTGCTCAGTTCTAATTCTAGCTTTGTTTATATATATATATATATGTATATACATATATGTATATACATATATATATATATAAAGTAAGATAATATATATTCTCTGATTAGATTTGTTGATTTCCTTAATGACTATAAATTTGTAATCTGTATCACACCATTTAGCACTTAACTGCTTTCTAATTGTTTCTTATATATTCATTTTAACTCCTCAATTAGATCCATTCCTAGAATCCCCAAAACCGAATACTCTTAGGGACCTGGTTGGGGGAAGGATCTAATCCTATTTATACCTGTAAAAGAATTTCTCCAAGTACTTACTTAGCAAGTGATTATCTCTGCCTTTGCAGAGGGAGTTTCCTCACTGTTAGTTTCCATACCATGAAATCAGGACTGGACCAAAAAAATATAGAGAGATATAAATACATACATATATGTAAAAGGCATTCACTGAGTTAGGCTCTAAAGATACAAAAACAAAAGATAAAATCAATTCTGCACCAAGGAGATTACATTCAACTTGAGATAAGGTTTTAGAGGGGGAAGGTCAATATATAATCATAAATTACAGTTTGAAGGGAGAAAAAGCACCAGCCACTTGGGGAAAATGAAGAAAGTTTTAAGAAGGAAGTAGCACTTCAGGTGAACCTTGAAGGATAATAAAGACTCAAACCTGAGGATAAGAAAGGAGTGCAGTCCAGGTATGGGGAATGGGGTCTATTAATGAATAGACCAGGGAGCTAGAATTCTGAGTTCTCAGAATAGCTCATTGACTTTATACAGTATGTATAAAGCAAAGTAGTACAAAAATCTGTAAATGTAAGTCAGAGAAAGATTGTAGATGACTAAATATCACAGTCAACAAATACCAGTTTGCATTTTATTCAAGAGGAAATGTGGAAACAATAAAGATTTTTTGACTAGGGATGTGATATGAACCTGTACCTTAAAAAGATTATATTTACAATTCTGTAGAGGCCTGAAGTAAGAAAGGGCAGCTAGATTCAAGGGATAAGTAGAGTATTGGGTCTGAGGTCAGGAAAACATTGAACTCAATACTGGCCTCAGGTTCTGACTAGCTATGTAACCATGGGGCAATTCAGATAACTTGTCTACCTCAGTTTCCTTAACTGTTAAATGGGGATAATAAGAGCATCTACCTCTCAGGTTTAATGTGAGGATTCAATTGGATTTTTTTAAAGCACTTAGCACAGTGCCCAGTACATAGTAGGTAATTAAATGTTTGTTCCCTTCCCCTATACAATGATGATCAATTAAAAGGTTGCCACACACCAGGAAAATGAGGGGATGCCCTTCAATTGGGAAATGGATGAACAAACTGTGGTATCTGTTGGTGATGGAATACTATGTGCTCAAAGGAATAATAAACTGGAGGAATTCCATGAGAACTGGAATGACTTCCAGGAATTGTTGCAGAGTGAGAGGAGCAGAACCAGGAGAACATTGTACACAGACAAATTGTAGTACAATCAAATGTAATGGACTTCTCCATTATTGGCAATGCAGTGATCCTGAACAACTTGGAGGGATCTACAAGTAAAACCACTATCCACATTCAGAGGAAAAACTGTAGGAGTAGAAACACAGAAGAAAGACAACTGCTTGAATACATGGGTCGTGGGTCTATGATTGGGGATGTAGATTCTAAATGAACATCCTAGTGCAAACATCAACAACATGGAAATAAGTTCTGATCAAGGACACATGCAAAACCCAGTGGAATTGCACATCAGCTACAGGAAGGGGTGGGGGGTGGGGAGGAAGGGAAAGAATATGATTCTTGTAACCAAGGAATAATGTTCTAAATTGACTAAACAAAATTTAAAAATAAATTAATTTTCAAAAAAAGGTTGCCACAATAATTCATAAGAATAGTGATGGGAGATTTGATGGATATGGTGGTCATTTAAGGAGAGAGAAAGGAACAAATGTGAAAGTTATTATGAAGGTAGAACCAATAGTAATTAATAAATGCTTGAATATAAGTAATAAAAGAGATGGCTGTCAAGGATGACTGTGAGATTATAAACCTAAATTCTGAAAATGATGGTGCTCTCAACAGAAATGGGTAAAATTTTAGAAGGGGAGATATAAATTATATTTTAGACATATTGAGTTACTGTCTCAATACTACCCAGATGGAGATGTCCAGAAGGCAGATGGCAATATAGAACTGGAGTTAAAGAGATTAGAACTGGCTACATATGTGTATATGTGTATACATATATATAAATACATATACACCTATGTACACAGGTGTATGTGGAGAAAGGGAAAGAGATGGATGGATGAACTTGACATGAATCAACCATTACCAATAGGCAGATTAGCACAGGAGTCTTAAAAGCAGCCATATCAATCCCACCATTACCCCCCCAGACCCTGCATATAGCCCAGCCTTTAACAACCATCATACAGGGAAAGTGGTTCCTATGGAGAAAGACTCAGCCCTCTCTCTCCCTCCAAATGTCAATTAATTGCCACCCACAGGACAGGCAACCATTCTAAATGAAGCAGCATGGCACCATGAGGAAGTGCTAGAAGTCTTCATGTGCCTGGCAAGTCAAACCATCATCACCACCAGCTTAATTAGTATCTCCTCCTAGACCCTGAAGGAGACCTCTCCAAACACTGAACCCAAGAGCCTTGGGAGTCATAGTTTCCCCCAAATTACCAGACATGTTTCCAGGTCACTCCTTTCAGACATCACTGAGAAAAAAACTTAATTGTAGAGACAAAATTCATCCTCTTCATCACAACCAACAACAGCTGCTCACAATTGCCACCAGCCAGCAAATAGGCATAAGAGCGCTGGAAGTGGAAGCACATGCCCTGCCTCTTTTCCTCCCTTCCCCCCTCCCAACTCCCAAACCACAAGTCCTACTTGGAGCAGAGAGAGATAGAAAAGGGGAGAGAGATTACATTCTATAGCAACATTTTTTAATCTACTATTTTTACCATCCTTCTACTCCTCTCCACTTAATGAGACCAGTTGAGAGTTGGTGTGTTTGCAAACATTTCCATCCAAACATGAACAAAGATTGGCAAAAAATAAGAGACTCCCCCAGCATTTCTATTAGTCATTCATTCTAGCTGTCAAGAGAGCACAACATTTTCCAGAGTCAAAGACAATAATAGCTTTCATTCTGCAGGCACCAAACAAAAAGAGGGAACTTTGTAGAGAGGAAAGAATGCCATTACTTGAAGTCATAAGTCTTGAGTTCAAAGCTCAGCTTTACTATTTATTAATTGGGTGACCTTAGGTAAATCATAACTTCACTGAGTCAATTTTCTCATCTATAAAGTAAAATAATTGTTGCAAATAACTACCTGTTGGACAGAACTATAATAATCTTGATAATTTATGTCTATAAAGAAGAAAGATACTGCATGAAGGGTAATTCTTACCAGGTGTGGCACCTACCATATTGATGTCAGGCATTAGAAACAATGATTAGTGATATGTGAAAGCTGTTTTTAAAAATGTAATATGTAAGATGAGTGGCATGACAGTAGTGGCTCATTTATAAGGAAGAAATGAATAAATGAATGAATGAGAAAAGTATTAAGAATGCATCATGTATAAGGGCAGCTAGGTGGCTCAGTGGATAGAGAACCAGGCCTGGAGACAGGAGGTCCTAGGTTCAAATCTGACCTCAGACACTTCCCAGCTGTGTGACTCTGTGCAAGTTACTTAACTCCCATTGCATAGTTCTTACTGCTCTTCTACCTTCAAACCCACATACTACATATTGATTCTAAGGCAGAAGGTAAGGATTTAAAAAAAAAAAAAGAATGCATCATCTGTGAAGCATTGAATATATAAGGAGAAAAGTAGAAAGTTCCCCCTCTCATGGAGCTCATCTTCTGATAGGGGGGATTGCATATATAGGAGATTTCAGCTATATGATAGATGAAGCCATACAATGAAGCAGGGCAGATGGTAATGAACCTTCTTTAAGTTTATTCTAGTAACAAAACTATGTCACTTTCTGATGTTGAACCATTTGATGGTGCCAAGAACTCTGGTGGTAAGAATTTCTTTTTTATGTCATCAATGGTGTGGTTGTTCCCCTAGATGAAGCACTTGGGGGCCAGGGAGATGGCTGGGGAGGGTCAGCTAAAGACAGAGTTAAGGTCTGAGGAGGACACTTCTTCCCAGGTCTCTTGAACTTCATGTTTGTGGAATTTGATTGGCATGTAATATTAGTGATGGTATGGATGGTGAACCCTCTCTTCATAGGGACTATTTCCTAGACAATAACATGGGGGCAACAGGCCAGAAGTAGAGTGTCTTGGGGACCACGCTATTCTTGTGCACCTCTGGTGCTATCTCTATACTTATATGAATGGAGGTGCTGGTGGCAGTAGCTTGACCCTCTTGTCACATGCCACATCTGTCTCTCCTTTAGGACCTTTTTTGGTTGCTTTAGCTATCTATGCTGGTTTGCCACTTCTGTTCCCATAACCCCCTCTCATCCCTCCTCCCAAGGAAACCTCATTTAACCAAGAGTAGGAGGGGGAAGGAGCCATTAAGCAGTTGAAATAGATATCTAAGGACTAAACCTCATGAATATAACAAGATTTTAAATGTAAAGTTAGCTAGGATATTAGAGATCATCTAGTCCAACTTGCTTATTTCATAAATGAAGAAACTAAGACCAAGGGAGATTAAAGCCCAAAGCAAAAACACTTCACAGATAGTAAATTACAGAGAGGATTTGAACTCATGTCCTCTGGATCAAAAGCCAGCACTTTTTCCTTTGCATCATGCTCATTATAGTCATAAAAAATGTTTGATAAAAGAAGACAAAAGTATGAAACATGTTTCAGAAAGATTCCTATTCAACTAGTTAAATATTTTAAAATAAATTTTGCTAAAGGACATATTTCTGTTATTTGCATTTACAATACATAGAATGTTTCATCCATCAACATTTCAAGAAAAATAAAGTATGCTGCATTCTCCCTATTTATTTGTCTTAATATTAATTCTATCAATTTAGCTATAATTAGGCAGAACCAATCCTAACATAGAGAAGTATAACTCTGTCCCATTTTCAGAGTTGTCAATCCAGTTTGGGACCTGCTTATACATTTATGATTTTCATTAGAGTTTGATGGAAACATGGTAGCAAATGCATTAACAAAGGTCAAAAAAAAAAAAAACACAGCAGAAGGAGCTGTCCAGGCTCCATTTCACTCAGCTCTGTTTGTTGTGCCATCCTTTTCCCTATTAAACTGCAATAAAGACAATAAAAGGAAATCAGCTGTGGAAAGCAAAAGTGGTCTTTATATTAATGAATGTAGTTCAGAGGAGGAAAGCCTTTTAAATGGAGAAAGAGAAGGAAAGGCTACCCAGCCAAAAAGGAAAAAAAAAGTACTCATAAAACCTTTAAGACAACTCATTAACCACCACTAATTGTAGGTTACAGAAATTGTTCCCCATAAAGATACTTACATCTCAACTAGGATTGTGTGCTTTGAAAGTTGAGCAAATATTTTATATAGCAATTTTATTGCACAGATGGCAGGCTAGAGCAGTGTCTTTCAGGGGTTCTCTCCAAGATGCCCCTTGAAAGAGTAAAAAGGCCTTATGAGGACCACAGTTGAAAAGCCATCATGCTGTACTGAGAGGAGCAATAGGGTAAAAGTCAGGGGACTTGAATTCCAAAATAGCCAATAATTCAATTTAATAAACATTAATTAATCAACCACTATGTGCAAGGCACTAAGACACAAAAACAAAAAAAGGAAATTAGTCCCTGTCATCAAAGAACTTATTTGCCACTGAAGGATGAAACCTGAAAGCAGATGAATAAATACACAATAATTCAAAGAGAATTGTTCCATATTATTATCAGGTATATTACATTGACTTCCTTCTCAAATGGACCCGAGGTAGAAAAGAAACGCCAGTGGTGGAATTAGGAAGCATGAAATAGGGAAGGAGTAACTTTGGGAGCTCTAAATCTGAAGATGGTAAGTGGACTTGACAACTGGTCAGAAAGAGATTATCAGGGAGTCCTATGGCAGGAAAAGCAATGTTTAGTGAAAACATTTCCAAACCAACTTCTTAATTGGTTTGCTCAAAGGAAGAGAGGAACACTTTCAGAAAAGAGGGAGCAGGAGACAGCTAAGTAGCTCAGTGGATTGAGAGCTAGGCCTAAGGAAGGGGAGGTCCTGGGTTCTAATTTGACTTCACAACACTTCCCCCAGCTGTGTGATTCTGGGTAAGTCACTTAACTCCCATAGCCTTGCCCTCACTATTCTTCTACCTCAGAATTGATACACAGTATTGATTCTAAGATGGAACTCTAACTGCAGGTTTAAGCATACTTTTAAGTTTTTTTCTTTATTTTTTTCTTTGTTTTCTCTTACAACATGACTAATATGGGAACATATTTTGCATGATTTATCATTATATAATCAATGTCAAATTGCTTGCCTTCTCAAGAAGGGGGCAGGAGGGAAGTAACAGCAAGCGTAAGATTCTGGATCTCAAAAAATTTTTAAATTATTGTTAAAATAATTTACATATTAATTGGGATACATTTGATAAAATAAATTAAAAAATTTAAAATAAACAGGGCAAGGAAAAGATCATAGAAATAATAAATAATTATAGCAAAATAACAAATTAATGGACAAAAAATTTATTAAGAGTTTAATATGTGCAAAAATCTGTGCTAAGTTCAGGGGATACAAATAGTAATGTAAAAGAGTTGTTCTCAAGGAGTTCTTTTCTGGTAAGAGAGACAACACATGGAAAGTTTTCAGATTCAAGTCAAATGGAACTGTCTTATGGTCCTTAGGTGAAGAAGGAAAAGTGATGATAATGGCCCTTCTTAACATTATTTTCACTGATGAAATCATATCAACTTTTGATGTTGAAACATTACACAGTGCCAAACACTTTGGAGGCAAGAACTTCGAGTTCAGAATTCTGGGCTGTTTCCATCAGGGAGATGGAGGTCAGGTTTGTGGTGTTGATTTAACTTGCCTAGAACATCCTTCCTACTATATTTCCTATATAAAACTTGTCTGCTTTGATGATAGTACTTGGTTGACAGACAGTGGAGATTTCCAATCGCTTCTCTGCAATGAAAAAAAAAACAACACATACCAAGTTCATGGGATAAAACTATAATATCACTTAGAGGAAATATTACATCAATAAAATATAAAAATGTAGTATCAATGATGCTAAACTACACACATTCATTCTACACAAACATATGGATAAAAACTATGAAAATCAAAGTGATCAAAGTGATGCTATGCAACAATGAAAACAATTCAAAGCTAGTATAATGATAAAGCTAAGACTTATTTTTAGACTAATAAAAATTAATTTACTAATATGATGGAGACATGAGAGTGAGGAAAAAATTAACTTGTAAGATATAAAATAAAAAGAGGAATCTTAAAATAAAGCTTATCATACTCCAGTGTGACAAATAAGATCCTTATACTCAAGCCATTAAAAGAGAAGGCAGCAAAATAAAATCATTGACCAATATAACTTTAATAATATAAATAATATATTAACAAAGAAGCTATAAAATGCATTATCATTCCCTATGATTAGTTTATTTATTAAGCTGGATAAGTTTTAGAATAACTACCAACATACCAGACCATACTACCCACAACAATAACAACAAAAACATGATTATGTAAATAGATGCAGAAATAGTTGAATTCTAAAAAGGCTCAAAATGAATGGAATTTTCCTTAATATGATAAGCAGTGATGACTAAAACTAAGAGCCTGCTTCAAATGTAATCAAGTAGCATTTATAGGCATTTGAATAAGATTGGGAATAAAGCAAAGATGCTTAGTTTCCCAAAATACATTTGCTGTAGTTATTGAAATGCTAGTTAGAACAATAAGACAAGAAAAAGATATTGAAACGCCTAGCATAATCAAAGAAGAGGAAAAAATATCAGTTTACAAATGCAATATTAGTTTACTTAGAGAATCCAGAGACATTTTTTTAAATTCCATTTATTGAAGCACAAAATAAAATAAACAAAGCATTATTCTTTCCATCTAGCATAAATAGAAACTAGGAGAAGGAGATAGGAAAAAAGAAATTCTATTAAAAATAATTACAAAATGCAAAAAAAAAAATTTTATGTCTGCCAACCAAGATATGCTCATGACTTATATGGATAAAAGTAAAACAACTTTTTTCTTTAGATATTTGGAAAGATCTTCACTGTTTAAGATTTGGCATGCCAATATAATAAAAATAATGATGTGACATAAATCTGTTTCTGCATTTAATACCATATGAAATTACCAAGAAGTTTCTTAAGTTATTGTCAGAAATAGCAAATTTACCTAAAGCAGTAGTTCTTAATCTGGGGTCCATGAAGATGATAGATACATAGATACATAGATAGATACATAGATACATAGATAGTTTCATAGATAGGTAGGTAGGTAGATAGATACATACATACATACATACATACACACATGCATGCATAGATACATAGATGCATAGATAGATTAGATACATAGATAGATGGACAGAGACATATGCAGATGTACCAATATATGTACCAATAATAAAATGTGTGTGTGTGTGTGTGTGTGTGTATAAAGCAGTAATAATTTAAATTAGTTGGTTCTTGTTTAAAATAGAAAAGTTGATCAATGGAACAGATTTACTGAACAGGACCTAGAAACATTCAAACATAAACTAGAATTGGAAAAAAATCCCAAACACAAACTCCTTTGGGTTAAAGACTCTATTCTTCAAGACATTAGGGATAAACTGAAAAGCAGTTTGGCAGACATTGTGTATAGAATATCTTACATGACATATCACAATAAGCTCCAAATGTTTAGATGATCTAAACATGAAAAATAACATTATTTAGAAGGGGAAAAAAGATAGAGGATGAAAGAAGTATACAGCCATACTTTGAATATTTTAGCAAACTTGTGTAAAAGAAAACAAAAGTGACTCAGATAGTCTAGGACACAAAAGGCATTGCCTCTACCCTGGGCCCATCTCCTCTGTGCAGAAGGAAAACGAGCTTCTTTTTGGATAATGGCATAAATAAGGCTCTTAAACTTTCACAACAGATTGTCAACCCTGCCTTTGGTACATCTGGTATTAATCAACAACATAGAATATTAGCACTTCAGACACTCATGAGAGAATATCATCCCTCTTGCCAAAGACCCACTTGAGACAGCTGGTATTTGAGAGAAGCAACCTAATGGACATGTTAACTATTTTTTCTTCTTAGTGTTCTCAGATCTATTCCTGAATTAAGTAATATTATTAGAAAGCATCCCTGAATGCAACCTGAAGCATCTTATCTCAGGTTTGCCACAGAAATGCCTTTGTTGAGTTCAGATTTAATCTTATACCCTTTGCTTTTACAGAAGATGAATACAAGAAATATTTCTGAGTCTTCTAAAGAAGTGTGGTTAAACAAAAATTTTGGCATCCAATATAATTCATACAAAGACATTCATGATATATTCCTGGTAGAATTTAGTGTCAGAAACACATTTATCTCCCCAGCTCAATAAGCATGACTCCATATCACAGAATGTGTCTTAAATAATCCAAGGATTTTTCTGCTCTTTCTTTACCTGACAAGAAATCCAAAGGTAAATCCAAGGTTTTGTGGTCAGTGGGGTATTGTAGAAAGAGCACTGACTCTGGGTTCAAGTTCTGAATCTGTCATTTCTGTGACTTTGGTTAGCTCTCTTAAACTCTATAGGCATCAGTTTTCTCATTTGTAACAGGATTGGATGTGAACCAAGAAACTCTTCCCTTCTAAGTGCCTGATAATAACTGTTACCCTGATCCCCTTAACTAAGGTGGGGAGCCCATACTCAGCACTTAAACAATTCCTCCCCAGAAGGATATGCCTCCTCCCTGGTAGAATAGAAACTCCATAATAATGCATTTCACATCCTGATGGATAGTTGGACTGTACTTTGATGAGTTTTTGTTTTTGATAACTTTTCTATATTTTTAATGTTAGTCACCTCAAATCCTTTTGGCAAATGAGGTTATATATCCTAAGTTAATGGTTAGGTGACCTAAGTATAAAAGGTAATATTATTTAGAGAAAAAAAATAGAGCCAAAAAGAAGGTACCTCATGCAAGCATAGTTAGACAAATAATTTTAGCAAATACAAATAAAAGAAAACAAAAGTGACTAAGACAGTCCAGGACACATTTTTTCTGCCTTTACCCAGGTATTTTCTCTGTTCTCCCCTTTATCTATCTCTCTTACATACCTCCCACAGAACTGGCCACACTGAGCCAGATTACATTCAAATTTATGCTTTCCTACCAGGATCCCTATCATTTGTCTGTTGCTTGACACTTCACCATTACAATGGACAGAAATAAATTATTTGACCTGAAAGTGCATTTATGTAATGTATTAACCCAGGCTCCATCTGTTCCTGTGCTGGCAAAAAGAAGCATATAACAGGAAACGTTCCTAATTTTTGGTTTTTCAAATTTTCATTTTCAAATACTCATGATGCCAACTCAGACAGGGAATGCTGCAGGCAGCCAAAAAAAAAAATATTGCAAATACACTGTCCATCCATCTATCTTTTTAATATTTTTAACTGTAGGTCTGTGTCTATATAATGCACCAATCATTCATGTCGTTACCTCATAACTTGGTCCTATGGCCCAAAAAGAGGAGACCCTGCCCTTCTCTTCCAATGTAGAACAGTATCTCTGGATTTCACCTGGTCCCAACCCACATCAAGGGAAACAGATCTGCCAAAATGTTTACTTTCTTTGCAGGCACCCTGACAAGTAGGGGAATTGAAAATCAATTACCAGAATTACAAAGAAGGACCCGAACTCCATAATCCATGGGTCACTTATAGATGGACTAACCCCTTAGAGAGAGAGGCTCCATCACATGTTGGGAAACATAAAATATTCCTTAGAAGACAATCAATGCAGGCATCTCTCAAAGCATGTCCCTGTAGTCACAGGGTTCCATAAATGTCACTCTCTGGTTTCTTTATCAGATTTTGGCTTTCCAGACCATATAATGAGCACATTTAAAAACTAGTAGGAATATATGTGCCTTGAATATTTAAGCTGAAGGTCTCCAGGGCCCTTTGGTTGAATATGGAGAGGGTATCAGGTGACCTTGCCTAGGGTGAAAGGAGCATTAGACATTCCAATTTGCTGCTGAGAATCAGTACATCAAAGGGAAGAGTCTGGCCCTCCCTTTCAACTCACTGGTGTGTGGTTATTCCAGGTCAAGGTTGTAGGATAAGATCAGTAACTCAGAAGTCAGATTCCAAACATAAAGCAGACAAGGAAAGGCAAGACTCAAAGGCAAGTTACTAAGCCTGGGGCAAAAACACAGTAGTCTTTCTGATGGACAGCAGTAGCAGGCAAAGGCAAGGGTGGAGCCAGTGGGTAAGGAGTAAGGAAGGGCCTCAGGTCAGCTGGGCAAGAAGAAGAGAACGCATTCCATATAAGTAAAGATTATCAAGACAGAAGCTATAAAATTATATTGAACATTTTTGAAAAGAAAACTTTTAAATTATCAGCAACCATATCAAAACCTGCTTCAAATTATTAGGAGTAAATTAAATGAAAATCAAAACAATTCTGTGGTTTACCCTCACAGTCAAGAAATTGATAAGGATGGCAAAAAATGGAAAGTCAATTTTGGAGGGCATGAAAGAAGACAAGGACACTAAAGCAATATTGATAAAAATGTGAACTAGTCTAATCATGCTAAAAACTAATATGACTGGAAAAGAAAAATCACTAACTTATTCATATCTTTGCAAACTTAAAACTGTTATGTAAATATTAGCTATTAATGATAATAATGTTTTATTATACACTAGTAGTAGTATCTCGGTAACCAAGGATGACGATTGTCTTTGTGTGCTTTCATCTGTGATGTAGATGAATATGCACAAAGACACTTGTGTGTGAAGGAGATTTAAGTGGAAAAGTCGATGCACAGAGACAGTCCCACTCTCTCGGCGCTGGAAGCCTGGGTCCAGTGGCACGAAAAGTCGTTACACCTGGAGACTTCCTCAGCTGCATTGGATGGCCGTGTTGTCTTCTGTGCTCCAACACGCCCTGAGCACTCCACAGTGCTTTGCTGCGTCGCCCTCTCAGCCATTGAACCTTCTTGTTGGTTTCTTCCACCTGTTCCGCCGAAGCAGTCTTCACATGCTGGGTGAGCAAAGCCCTGGTTCACCAGGGGTCGACGATGACCCGATGGCTACCCTCACAAGGTTTGGCTGGCCTGTCAAAGCCGTTGCCGGGGGTGTGGCCGCTGCCGCATGCTAGCAGCTACTGGGAGCCACAAGTGAGAGCTGGGTGTCAGCGGAGGGTCAGAGGCTGGAGAGCTGCCCTAGGAGGGCATGACAAGCCCTCCATACCAGAGATACTACCCCTCCCCTCCCATACAAGGTGGTAAAAGACAGAAAAATCCTGTGTATTCCAAGACATTGATGGTAACCTGCTTTATAGTGATTAAAAAAAAAATTCTTGCAAACATTGTGAGTGCTCATCAGTTGAAGAATAGCTAAACTGATGTGTGAGAACTAATGATTATGAAGAATTCAGAGAAATATGGAAAGACTTTTATGAACCAATGTCAAATGAAGTATGCAGAATTGGAAATGTAATATACATAATGACTAATAATGTAAATAAAATACTCTAAAATAGAGTTAAGTATTTATACCATCCTATTTTGGCCCCAGTAAAAAGAAAAGCAAACACAGCTCCCTTCCTTTTTGGAGAAAGATGGAGAAAAACTTTTTAGAGTAAAGATCAGGATAGGTAAGCCAAGAGTGAGATGTCCTGTAAGGAGACAAGAACAAAGTGAACACAAACAATAAAAAATAAAGTAAATATCAGGTCCAAAATGCAGGCAAATATGGATCATGAGGAAACCTTCAGAAATTTAAACAAAGAAAACAAAGTAATAGAAAAGGAAAATGACATTACAAGTCACTGGGAAAGTCAGCAACAACAGAGACCAAAGGTCACTTAAGTCCAGTAGCTAATATTTCCTATGAAGATAGATATGAGTCAGTTGCCAAACATGCCTAAGCTGAGACCCAGAGGGGAAGATGATTGAGAACAACATGAATGAGTGAGAGGATGAAAAGACAAGTCCTGGTTTCTATTTTCAGAGAAAAAAAATAGAAGGAAGGGGTAGAAAATATAAAGAGTTGAGTATCAAGGCAGTATGGTTAGGTGAATAATCCAGAATTACCTAAGGCATGATGTATCAGGCCAAACTTGGTCACAGTGATTCCTTAGTCTGGCCCAATCTCGTAGCTTCAATATATACTAGGTATTGCAAAAATCCAGCAGTGCACCTGCTGCCCTTAAAGTCTTTTAATGGCAGTACCTTATACTTTGGAGTGATGAAAATATTATCAAATGAAAGAGCTCTTTAGTAAGTAAAACAAGATGCAACACAGATCACTTTCCAGAAAACCATATTTTTACTCCTTTGAAAAGTATTACAAATATTTAACTCTATATATCACAATAAACTTCAAATGGATACATGACATGAGTTTAAAGATACACATATTTAAACAATATACCCTTACCAATATATAGAAATAAAAAAGGCTCTTTCATAGTTATAGTTTGAGAAAAATTCTTAACCGAACAGAGATAGATAAAAGAAAAGAAAAGATTAAATACACAATTTTAATTATGTCAATCTGAAAAGATTTTAGTCAAGCAAAAGCAATTCAGTGAAGATATGAATGGAATGTGTTGATTGTAGAAAATGTTTGGATCAGATGTTATATCCCAGATGAGGGAATTACACAGGACATTAATAAAAAAAATAAATGATCAAGAGCCATTCCCTAATTATAAGTTGTCAAATGATATGAACAGTTCAAAAAAAGCACTTTAAAATTATTACTCATCAAATGAAAAATTGCTCTAAATCATTACCTACCAAGGAAATGTAAATCATTCTGCATTTCAAATGGTACATACTTGAATGAGGTTTCATCTATACCCAGAAAAATAACAAAAAATGAAAGGAATCAGTGTTGGGTGGTTTGTAGAAATAGAGGCTAATTGATAGGCCATTAGTATACCTATTATTGCTCTAACTATTCTGATAAGTAATTTGGAATTATGCTTAAACTAAGATCAAAATTTCCCTTCCCTTTAACTTAAAGATTTCACTTCTAGTATATGACCCACATAAAGACAAAGTAGAAGTGCTCCCAAGTAACACTTTTGTTGTTGCAAAGAACGAAAACAAAGTAAAGGGCTACTAATTACAAAATAGCTAAACAAATTGTGATATGATAATGTAACATAAACCAGTCAATAAATATTAATTGCCTACTATATTCCATGCATTGTGCTAAATCCTGGAATTCAAAAAAATGCAAAAGACAATCCCTGCCTTCAAGAAGCTCACAATTTAATGAAGAAAACAATAAGCAAATATATATGAACAAGCTATTTAAAGGATAAATGGAAAATAATTTACAAAGAGAAGGCACTAGAATTAAGAGGTCTTGGGAAAAGCTTCCTGTAGAAGATAAGACTTTATTTGGGACATGAAGAAAGCTAGGGAAGCCAGAGGTAGCTATGGAGGAAGGAGAGAGAGTAATAGGTAACAGGGACAGAAGAATTCCAAGTGAATTTCTTTTTGAAGTCAGGATAAACATGGTTGTACTTATAGGTAGTAGAGAAGAAGCCAGTAGACAAGAAGAGATTAAGCAATAAAGTGAGGCTAGCAGAGGGAGCAATCTATTGGAGGAGATAGGATGGAATGGGGTCACCACTGCAAAGTGAGAGGTTAATCTTGGTAAGGAATTAGGCCACCTAAAATGATTGTGACAGGAGGTATATGAATGATGTAACATAAAGTAGAGGTGAGAAAAGGGAATTAATGACATATAGCCTGAACCTCACCCTCCCAGGGTCCTTTCCAGCTCTTAAAATTCTAGGATTATGTAATTTCATTCCCCAACCCAAATAAAAGTAGTCCATCAGAACAAAAAAAAATGGTTTGTTTACCTTGTAGTAGTATTGTGCAACCAAGAGATCTATGCATTTAAAACTCTTGTAACCCCCAAAGTTTTATATAAATGGTCATTAGTAAGATTCTGGCTCTGTGTTATCATTTTTCCATTGAAATTATGTCAAGAAGAATAGATTCAAATTGTTTGTTGATTTTTTGTTTTTGCCCTGCCTGGCCTCAGTGTGTTTTCCCACTTCTCTAGGAGATGCTTTGTAATGGCCCTGGCTTTAGACTGAATTCAGATAAATTTCAAGCTGATAGTTCCTGCTTGCTTCAGCATTTCATTAAGCAATCCAAGGGCATTATAAGACTTTTGCCTGAATGGAAAGTTCTCTGAATAGAGGCTTCTAGGGAGCAAGTTTTGAGTGTGGGTTAAAAATAAACAACAACTATGTCTTGTATTACTAAGAATTGAATATAACTCAATTCACTCCCCAATTACTACCTGGAGACAGTTTTTATGTTTATGTCTCTAATGTGAAATATGAATATTATTTTGCCAAAATAAAAAGGTCTTAAAATATTTTGGTGTTTGTTTCTAGTGAATTATACAAATACACAGAGGCATATAATTCACTTATGATCAGTGTTCTCTGGCATGTATTTAATAATTTCTTCATTAAACAAGCCCCTGGTATGCTAATCCTCTCTGTTTCTCTATTGTGTTCTACCCTGAGGACAGAGAGCAGAAATGAGTTTCCAACTTCTGCCTTTCTGATCTCTTAGCAAAAGCATACAAGTGCTATAGTTCAGAATTCCTGGCTTATATCTCGTTACCATGTGATGACATTATAAATAGAAGAATTCTATGAACAGGCAGGAAATTTCTGACTTTACAATGGCAAAAAAATAATACAATCCACCCTTAAATATTCAATCTTTTAAAAGTACATTAGTCCACCTGACATGAAGTCAGAATGCACACCATACTGACTTTTGAGAAGAATTATGGAGTAATAAAAGTATGGAGTATAACTGGACAGTGGAACAGCTTTTTGAATCTCATTGAAATGTGAGTTGCATTGTCAATGGTGACTATAAAACATAGCAGTTTTAAAGATACTGCATCTAGAAGACTACCAATTTCATGCAGTACACAGAGGACAAGTAGATGCATCTTGATGTGTGTAGAGGATAATAATAATAACAATAAAAGCCTCAAACATCAGGTAAAGTAAAATATGCAAATAAAAACAATGTGTTCTCATTACTGCACTAAAGTCCTACTCTGATTCCCTTCACAGCTTCCCAAAGATTATTGCCAACAGAGAGCAAACCCTGGAAAGGTTTCAAAAGGAGACTGATGAACTGTGTCTGTCATCCAAATATCATTCTAGCTATGAGAGGATTAATTTATCACCTGGCCAGCAGGGGATGAATTTTTTTGGCCACAGTCATTTAAAAAGTATAAATTGTTTCCTAGCTATAGGGAATGTCCACCCACACCACTGAATTATAGATCCCTCAAAGGAAGAGAGAATTTTAATTACCACCAGAGTTTGATTTGTGCATGGACTCTTTTTAAAAAATACCTTTTTATTGATAGCTTTTGTTTTTAGCTCACCTACATTTTTCCTCCCAGAGCAGAAAACATTTTCTCATAGCAAAGAATAAAAATGGTGAAGGGAAACAGCTAAATAAACTTAATCATCATATAAAAAATCTCATATGCTTAGTGTTCCTCACCCATAGTTGCTTACCTCTGCAAAGAAGGTAGAGGACATCTCATTTCTCTGAAACCAAGCTTTTCCAATATACTTTGCCATCATTTATTTTTTTATTTTATTTTTTTGCTGTTCTTTCCATTTGCAATGTTAGCATTATTTTCCATTTTATTTTCATAGATCTGCTTCCTTCTCTTTGTGTTATTTTATGTCATCCCATGTTTCACTCTGTTCATGATATTAATCCTTTCATGTAGTACAATAATATTCCATTACATGGAGGTACATAACTTCTTTAGCCATTCTCCAATCATTGGGCAGTAGAGATCTTTAAAATGTTAATAATTTGCCTGCCAGAGGCTGCTTGCTTGTCTGCACAAATATACATTATTATCTTATGTGCTCCCAATTTTCAGATCATTTTGAGTTGGCTATGTTGGTGTTTTCTGGTTCTTCTTTCCATTTGCATTGATAGAGTTATTGTATATTTGATTTTCATGTAGTGTTGATCCTGCCAGAGGAACCATCTAAAATTCCTGAGCCTGAGTTTAAAAAGCTGATTCCAAATCAAGACATTTCCTCAATCTTACTTTTTCAGCCATTCTCTTCACCCTGTCCCTTCAATTCCTTCAGATTTCCTCTTTCTTAACTATTTGACTGGGTTCCATCCTCTAATACTTACAACCGTTCTTGTTCATCTATTGTGTTTCTGACCCATAATTCATCCCAGAAAATTTGGAGTCCTTTGACTCAATTTTTTTGTTCCTGGTTCTGACTTGCCACCTAGCTGTGACTTCTTCTATCTGGATATATTCTATTGCTGCAGATAATTCACCTGGTTCCATATTTCAAGGCCCTATACCTGGTCATACTCTGAAGTAGAGTATTCCTGGGTCTACACTCTACAAAAAAGCCCAGCTTGTCTACATCTGCCTTGATCTTTACTGTTTGCCCTGCAGGTACAACCAATTATAGGAACAGGGCAGATAAGAATGCTTTAAAATTTCACTGTAAGGTAAAGCTGAATAATGAAAATTTGGAAAGATATTGTGGCTCGTATACTAGAATGGAATCTGGCAAAATCATGAAGCACGATGAGTTTTCCTTACACTCTGCCATCTTTCCTCCTTATCTACCCTCCCTATTTTCAAAATCTCAAGTTTCCTAATCCAGCACTATGGTTACAACCAATGCCCTTCTGGTGAGCATTCACTTTTGCTGGCCTTTCTGTCTCCAGAACTCTGATCACAATTCCCATCTGTGGAAAATGAAGTCAGTAAATTAAAGTGCATAAAAATATTAATATCTAGAAATGTTTCAGTTTCCAATATCATCAGAAAATATTTGCATCCTACTTGTAAAAACATAAAAAATACAACTTGAGCCCAAAGAAATGAAACTAATAGTAGAAATTTCAGGTACTATTACAGGCTGATGAGGGAGTATATATTTTTAAGAAAGAAATGGAGGAAATATAGTATAAAAGAAAGAGTAATAGACTTAGACTCAAAATAAGTATTGTTTTCAAGTACTGCTTCTGCTACTTACTATCTCCATGACTATATTTTTATTGTCTTTTGTTTATTATATCACCATACTTTCCACCAGCATCCTTTCCCTTCCCGTCCTAGAGTCATCTTATATGACAAATAGTATTATACCTTCAGAGCAAGGACCATGTTTCATATTTCTGTACCATACCCCACCGCTAATACCTAGCAAAGTGGTATCAGCACATAGCCAACACTCATTAAGTACTTAATTTTTTTTCCAGATTGAATGTTGATATTATTTTTAGAAATAATTTTCTGACACTTTATGATTCATAGTCTCTCCCTACCTCCCATCCGTCCCCTTTTCCCAAGATGGCGGGTAATATAATATAGTTGGTACATGTATTATCAAATAATACATATTTCCATTTTCATATTTTCTATATGAAATAAGACACATATAACTTATACCAGAGAAGACTTAATGGGGAAAATAAAGTGAAGAATGGTATGCTTTTCATCTGCATTCAGAATCTATCAACCCCTTCTATAGTGGTCAATAAATACTTATTGAATAAGTAAAAGTTACAATGTCTATCAAAATAATGGAGAATTCATGATAATTGTAAATCAATGATAATACTAGGGAGAGAGTATCAAAAACAAACAAACCACAGTATTTTTGAGTAAAAGGTTTTTTAATTCAAAACCTTAAAAAATCTACTTGGATGAAAGTCATTTTCCAAAAAAAAAAATGTCACACACTCTCTCATATACACACACATACATAGACACACAAACACACAAATGCCAGGTCTAAAAAGTTGTTTACTTTCTTCTTTGTTTCCAGCACAGGGTTGTTGAGACATCTGAAGGGACCTTCTCTTTCTTTACACAGTCTTCAGATCCTAAAGTGATCGCTTCAAGTTTTTACCATTCTCATTACATTCTTTGTCAAGAGAATGGATTTATGAGGTGCCATATTCCACACTCATTACAATGTTTGTCAAGATAATGAATAGTCTGAAAATTTGAATTTCCAATGCAGTGGGTGAGTTATGAAAGCCTGCCTTAAAATATTTTCTTCTTTTCCCTCAATCTCCCCAATTGACATTACCTTCCCATTCCACTTCTGTCCTAAATGTTGCTAGGGAAAGGTCTATGGGACCAACCAATCAGAGTAGAATGTTGAAAAGGTCTACAGTGGCAATGCCACATTTTAAATTCACACCCCACATCAGGCATTAAAATTCTAAAACCTCACCCTCATGACAAATGAGAAGAGAAAAATGGCATGAAATTAATTGGCAACCTTTTTTTCTCTTTTTTGTAAGTGACAAATGGTTATTAATTTCTTTGGTATTCATTACAATAACATTAATCATGGGGGACTCTGAGTGTGAGGTTAGCTGTACCATGTAGTTCTGTAGGAATCTGGTGGTAATTTAGCATTCATTAATGTCCATTTACTATGAACTGTTACTATATTAATCCACTTTTCTTTGACAAAACCTGTTATAAGAGAAAGAAATAAAAGCTGTTCTTAGTACAGTCTTTCCATTGTAATTATGGGGCCTACTTATGTCTTTGGTTGAAATCTAAAACTATCCATATTCTCTTCCATTAGAAACTAAAACTGCAACTATTTTCTTTAATGCTAGTTACCATAGAATCCAGGATTTAAAGTGAGTGAAAACTGGGGAAACCAACATGATAATGTACTGCAAAATTTGGTAGTAGCATAAAGTAATGAAAATAGGTCAGATTTAGAACCTGAAGACCTAGGTTTGAATCCTAGATCTGCTGTTTTTCTTTTATCTGTGTGGTCTCAAGAAAGCTGTTTAACCTTTCTTGGCCTTGTTTTCTTTTTTCTATTAAATACAAGGGTGCATGAGATGCCTTGGATTCCTTCCATCTCTTGAGTTGCATTGTTTCCATTTCACTAAGGAGGCACAATTTCAAATCAAGATTTCATGAATAAAATCTACTGGAGAAATCCTGAGCATCTTAGAAACTACTGTAAAGAAACTAAATTTATGAATCATTTAATTCAAATCAATTCTGCAAGCATTTGTTAAATGTCGGCTTTATGCTAAGTACTATACTGAAATGGAAGATAAAAAGATTAAATAACTGTTGCTTTATCCCTAGGGAGTTTATAATTGAATGAGGAGAGAAACTTTCAACAAATAAACATGTAGTAGTACTAGTAGTAATTTTAGTGTTAGTGCAGTAGTGCAGTAGTAGTAGTAGTAGTAGTAGTAGCGGTCAGAGTAATAGCAGTAATAGTGCTTAGCATTTATATAAAAATATAAATGTATATACTTGCAAAACACTTTACAAATATTACCTTATTTGATCTTTTTAACAACCCTGAGAGGGAGATATTATTATTACCCTTATTTATAGATGAAGAAACTGAAGCAAACATAGATGCAATGATTTGTCCATAAGTGTCTGAAACCAGATTTGAACTTAGGTCTTCTCCTTGCTGCCTTTAAGGTAGATTTGTATAAGAACAAATGAAAGAGTTGGGTAGTGCTTTAAGAAATTTGAAGAATCACAGAATTATGGAAGGAACCTTAGAGATTTGAAATCATGGAACTATTGCAGGGACCTCAAAGATCATCTAATACATGCTCTGTGTGAAATCCTCCCCTTTGAAAAGGGGTTACCCAGTATCTATTTTAAAACCTACATTGGTTAGGAACCCATTACCTTGATGATGGGGCTATTTCCATTTGGGGGTAGCTCTTTATGGAAATATTTCCTTATAGTTAGCTAAAATCAGCCTACCTGCAATTTCTACCCACTACCCCAAATTCTACCCTCTTGGACTGAGCAGAAAGATGCTTCTCTTCTTCTTCCACTTGAAAAACCATTCAAATACTCCTCTCCAGGCTAGACATATCTGGTTCTTTCAATAGAATCTCATGCATCATGTCTGTTGACTACCATAGATCACCAAACCCATCATAATAGTCTTAGTTTGGTCTGGATCAGTGAAGAGTAGAGTGAAATGACCAGCTCCCTCACTTTGAACAAGCTTCTTCACAGAATCAAAGAACTTGATTGTTGAAAGGGACATTAGCATCCATTTAATTCAACTTGTAGAGATCAGGACTCCCTGGGATAATATAGTCAACAAGGAGTCACAGACATCTGCATAAAGACTTCCATGGTGAGGGAGTCCTCCACCCTTCAACACAAGCCATTACACTTTTGGACACTGAGTTTTTCTTACTATCAAGACTAAATTTATGTCTCTGTAACTTTCATCCAGTATTCCTCGTTCTGCAATTTGGAACCAAACAGAACAAAATCTAATCACTCCTCCAACAGCAGCCCTAAAACATAGGAAGATAGCTATCAAACAGCCTCATTTCCTAGTCTTCTTTCCTCCAAACTAACTATGCCTCTTTTTGTCAAAAGACTCAAAGTCCTTAACAATTCTTGTTGCCCTCATCCAAATAAATTCTTCAGCTTACCAATGTCCTTCTTAAACCATGGTGTCTAGAAATGAACAAATTAGTCCTGATGAAGACATAGTATAGTAGAAAAATTAGCCCCCCCTATTCACAGACATTCTATCCCTCTTAAATCAGCTTAGCCAAAGATCACATTAAATGTAATTCCAACTTTGTGCTGCTAGTTCATGTTGATAATTTGGTCAAATAAAGACCCTAGGTACTTTTCATGGAAACTGTCATCTAGCAATGGCTCCCCTATTTGATACTTTAACATTTTGCCCTCAAGCATAAGATTTCATATTTGTCACTACTAAATTTCATTTTGTTAGATTCAAATGATCTTTTTAGTCCCTAGAGTTCTTTTTTATTGTAATTCATCTTGTAAGCAATCCCTTTCAGCTTAGTGCCATCAATAAATTTGCTAAGCATATTATGTATGACTTCATCAAAGCAAATGATAAAAATGATGAACAGAAAATAGCCAAAAATGGCAGGAGCCCTGTGAGACTCTACTCAAAGTTCACTCTCCAGTTGGCATATTCTTTGCATATGATTCTACTACAACTTTCACCTCTAACGATATCAAGGCACATCATATGATATTATGCAGCAGAATACCAAAATTTTGTGAAAGTCTTTTTTTTTATTATATCTACAGACTTCCTGTGATTTCATCAGTCTCAATCATCTGGGCCTAGTGATTTGAACTCATGAAAAGTAGAAAAGTAACAAGTATTCTCTTATCTTAGACTATAACTTCCTATTAGGCACTTCTGTCCTTTCCAATCCAAAAAAAAATATTTTCTTTAGAAAATAAAAAAGAATTTTTTTCCATTTGAATTAATTTATTTAGTCAATTTAGAACATTATTCCTTGGTTACAATAATCACATTATTTCCCTCCCTCCCTTCCACCCACCCTTCCCTCAGCATCCTTGATCAGAACCTATTTCCATGTTGGTGTTTGCACTAGGATGTTCATTTAGAGTTTACATCCCCAGTCATATCCCTTCGACCCATGTATTCAAGCAATTGTTTTTCTTCGGTGTTTCTACACCCACAGTAGAAAATAAAAAAGAATTTTAAAAGGATTGAGTAGTTTTACTTTCCATAATGGCTAAAGCAATGAGCTTAGAGTCAGGAAGATCTGAGTTCAAGTGTGACCTCAGAAACTTGCTAGCTATGTGACAACAAATTTCTTAATTTCTAACTGCTTCAGTTTCCTCGCCTATAAAAAAGGAACAATAATAGCACCTACTTCAGTTGTGAGGATCAAATATTTCTAAAATATTTAGTGCAGTATGTGGTACATAGTGAGCACTTAATAAATGCTTATTGGGATACTTATTTATTGTTTATTTTTATCATTTCAACTGCCCACCGCAGCTATTCTATATAGCCTTTCTTTTACCTTCCCCTTTCCTACAATAAACTTTTTGTGTTATTGTCCTTAAGATTTTTAGTTGATCTTGGGGCTATAGCACTCATGATATTATACTTATATGACCAGGCCATATTTCCATTTATATTCATCTTCCATCTTTTATTCATTTTCAAATCTATATTGGTTACTGAGTTTTCTGTGCATCCATATTTGTCTATTGTGAAGATGGTATTCACTCTCCCCTACTTATTTTTATATTTAATTATCAGAAGTAAATACATTCCATTTTATCCTTAAGTGAGGGAGGTCTGTGACCCACATGTGCAAAAGTGGGTCACAAATCGGAAATAACTGACTGCTCCCTGAGCGGTCCTAAGCAAAGCTAAGACCACAATTGGTCCACGTAAAGTAGAAGGAATGCACAGGAAGTGACACAAAGAAGCATCTTTAAAAGCAGTGGCAACTTCCTGTGAGGAGAAGTTCTTTGAAGTTCAGAGTTCAAGTTGGAGTTGGAGTTCCAGTTGGAGGCTTTTGAAGGATCTGAGACTCTGAAATTTGGTGAGACTGTTCTTGAATCTCTCCCTTTGAACTACTGTGACAAGGAAATCACTTTAAAAGACTGATATATATATATTAATTTAAGGTCGCCAAGGAATTCAGCTATGTAATTCCTTAATGAAAACTCAAGTCAGCAGTCAACCTTTTATGGAGTTTAATTACAAACAGGAGGAAGAAAAGTATGAGAGAGAGAGAGAGAGAGAGAGAGAGAGAGAGAGAGAGAAGGGAATAGGGCTTAAATACCCCTTCTGTTTAGGCTGGGCCAAAAGGTCCAAGCCCTTAGATAGCTGAGGCAAAGGAAAGAGATCAGTCCCTATCACTCACGTGACCAAAATGGAGAAACAGTCTCAGGGGCCTCCACCTCCAGCTTCCTTCAGAGCAAGCTTCTCAGAGCACAACCTCTCAGAGCAAAAACTCTCCAACCCCGCTCAGTCCTCAGACCCTGCTATCTTTAAGGAAAACATCCAAATTCCCTCCCCTCAGTTCTCAAATCTACCAATCACTGTCCATGTCTTCCCTGTGCCAATGGTGGCTCTAGATTAACCCAGGACCGCCCAGAGGTCTGTGGCTTTGCACATGTCTGTTGAAGGTCATATTCTCAAATAATTAAATCTTGATCCTTTGCTACAGCCCTTCCTAAATCCTGTTACCCTGAGTAGGGTGGAGATTGGAATAATTAAATTTTGATCTATGCTGTAGCCCTTTCCATTGTTCAGCAAAAGGTTTCTGTCCTAAAGTAATCTTAAGAAGGGAGGAGAAAGACCCTCCCATGCCAACGGGGTTCACATCCCAATAGACTATCAGTAGGAAATTTTTCAAGTATGAAATTTCCCAATGGTGAAATTTCCAACATTTATAAGTCTAAGAAATTTTAAGGTTTACACTACCACATGAGTGAGTGAAAAGACTGACTCCTTTTTTCTGGCCTTCTGGAAGGACTAGCTTCGGGAGAGGCCTCCATTTTGGAGAAGGCCTCATGACTGGATCTCTTGTTTAGTTTACCTCTGGGCCTCCCTTTGTTGGGGCTACTGAAACCCTGACTGGTTTGAAACCAGCTGAGCTTGAGCTTGAGCTCAAGTTCCTGCTTCTAATCATGCTGCTGCAGCTGCTGCTGCTACTGCTCCTCTTCTGCTCCTGATTGCTTTTTCTGATGACGTTTGCTGCCAACAAGCTGGGAGGCCTTGGAGCGGCTCTCCAAACAAGCTGGGAAAGTATAAATTCCACTTTACCTTACATTGCCAACACCTGAGTACTTGTTTGCTGCTTGACTTGGAAGCCGGGGTGTATTTCCTTTAGGCAATAATTAGCTTCCTAAAGGTCTTTTACCTGAGGAGAGCCTCTACCCTCTTAACTCCCTGTCCATGTGTCAGGGGAAGCAAGCTGCTCCCTGGCATTTTTTACCCCTAGGGGAAGGGGAAGGAAGGTTACTATTCCAAACTATAAACAGGAAGTAGAATTACAAATATGGCCCATTCTATGAAAGAGCAGTACATTACCTATCTCAAATAGCTCCCAGTTTTATGATGTTTTTTCTTCCTATCATTCTGGGTGCACTGGTCCTTGAGATTGGCTTGAATAATCCTGAGATTCAGGGGAGAAATTCATCTCTCTACACCCCCTTGCCATTCTGGCCTGCCTGGTCTCTACAATACAACTAATATGGGATTCCTCCACACTATGTTCAGTGAGGAATTCTCCCTCACTATGGGAGATCCCAGAGGTGTGACCAAAAGGAAGCTAGATGGATTATGACACTGGGGAGGGGAAGGAACCTTAAAGAGTCTAGAGGTAGATTTTAAGCCTTTTCAGACTCCATTGTTTTATGGAAATTTCTGTATTAGAATTGGACTCTTGAATTCAATGCCTGTATCCTGTCACATATATTGTATTTGTTGATTGCTTGTTTCAAGATTTTATCTGTTAAGTTCTTTTACACTATTTCACTTTAAGTTACTGTGTTTTGACAATTAACTGTATGTCCTGTTACATTGTTTTTATTTGTACTTTTCCCCTATGACTCAGCTGGAGAAAATATCATTGTAAAAGCACCTTTGAATCATTTGTAACAAGAGGTAAGGGTTCATTTAGTACCTGAAGTGAAGTTATTCCTAGGCTCCAAATTAAAATGGATGAGACATATGAAATACATGCCTTTTAGAGCTATTACAGTCCTATGCCAAAGGAGGGAGCAAACCCAAGACTGTGATGGCTTATAGTCTTATAAAGTTTTCCTAAGGGGCATAGTACCCCTAAACGGCTCCCAAAAGAGAGCATTTCAGCCAAGATTGAAAGCCATGAGCTTCAGTGGCTACCTGAGTGGATCCAAATATTGGCTAACACCCTCCTCAGGGGGATTGTGTAATTGTCATAATTTTCATAGGGATACCCTCCTCAGGGAGGATTGAATATTTGTCACAGGGATTGTATAATTGTCATAAAATTCTAGTTTTATAAAAGGTAAGAAACTTGATACCTCCTCAAATCCAGGAAGTGAATTGCTTAGAGAAGGTACCATGGAGATGCCTGAAGAAACCTCACAATTGCACTGAAAGATCCAGAATGAACTTTGGGATGTAGTGAAATTGAACTATGGGGGGTTGTAACACATATATTTTATATGTATACTTTCATTCCAAAGGGGACTGCCCCCTAATTGGCTTTTTTGTCAATGAGCTTAGCAATCATTAGTTTTGTTCTCTTTCCCTTTATCCTCAAATTATTGTAATTTATAAATTGGTTATATTTACATGATCCACTGGGGTGACTAGTCTCCCAAAGGACCCCAGGGGGATTTGTAATTTGAATCTCTTACCCTAAAATCTCTGATCCCCAGCAAAACTACAATTCTTAGCACCCTGCTCACTTCTGGTCATTATGTGCTGATGTAGACAAGATATAAATTGGGTATAGTTTAATCTCTAGCTCTTTTTCCTTCCTATTGAGGCTTTGGTGAAGCAGGGATTTTTTGAGCAGGTAGAAAATCTTAGTCACTTGATTCTGTTTTGTCAGATAATAAACTTTATAAGAATAATATTTGAAGTATTATACATTAATTTAATTCTATCACTCTGTATATCACTCCACCTTTTCTTTCTCACTGGAAGCGTTTCTCTTTGAGTTTTCAGAATTTCATGATTGATTATTTCCCATCCAGCATGGACTAACTTCCTAGGAATAAAGTAAGTCTATGCAGGACCACCACTTATCCTGTGCTTCTATTCTTTGACATAACATAGGTATGCATTAAATCTTTCCTAGTCCCTTCCTGGTAGGTAATATGTGGTCATGATTGCTCATTTGCTTTCTAAAACTGGAGAAGGAAATGGCAAACCACTCTAGTATCATTGCCAAGAGAATCCTAAATGGAGTCGCAAAATTCAGACACAACTGAAATGACTGAAAAACAATACAAGATTACACAATGTAAGTGAAATGAAATCTCATTGGCAAGGCACTAGCAGCTAGAAGTTGGGGAGGTGAAAGGAGACAGATGGTGAAATAGACTCTAGGATTAGAAATAAGTCTTAAGGGAAGCCAGGAAAGCATAGGGGCAAAACCTCAGAGAAAGAGCATTCTAGGATAGAGACACGGTAATTAAAAAGGCATAGAGTTGGGAAATAGCATCATATAAGGCACAGAATGAGGGATTTAAATATTAACATTAGTCTTCACTCCACTAGGACCCAGACCCTAGAGGGGTTTACAAGTAACAATTCTAAGAGGGCTGATGACCAAGATGCCTTCCACTATCTCAGAGGAGCTCACTAAATGCTCAAATTGATCCATATTTTTGCTATAAATGTCTCTTTTTCCTAGTCTTTGTAGGGTGTTCTCTTTGTTTTCTAATGAATCATTTAATTTACTAATATCTTTAGAGCAGTCTGAGTGCTAAGATTGTAGAATTTTAGTTCATAGGATGCTACCTATCCTTCCTATGAACTCTGAAATCTGAAAGTCATGTCAAACTGTACCAGACTTTCTTCTCCTTTATATATATTCTCAAATTATTTTTTGGATTAATTACTATCTTTATGTACCTTCCCCTATCTTAACTATGGAGTTGATTTTTAAATCTAATTGTAAGACTTTATATTAAAAGTGTTAATTAATTTTGATTTCATAATTTTTAACCCAGTGTTCTAACCTCTCATTATGTTTTTTGATTCTACCATCCAATACAGTAGTCAAACACACTCTCAGCTTTTGAATCATCTGCAACTGAGATGAGCTTTACCACCTGTTTTTATCTATTATTGACTAAAAAAATTAAACAGCAGAGAGTCAAGTATATATATATATATATATATATATATATATATATATATATATATATATATATATATATACCAAGGTAGCTCCACCACAGTTAACTATTCTAATTAATGTTGACATTAATCATCTATTGGCCAGCCATTTAACCAGTCTCAGATCTACCTAAACTGAATTATTGTTTGATTTTAATATTTCTACCTTTTCCAACAATATAACATGAGAGACTTTACCAAATAATTTATAATGTGTCTACAGGCTTTTCCTGATTAACAAATCTACTAGTTCTGTCCAAAAAGGAAATGGGATTACTCTGGCATGTCTTCTTGATGAAGTGATCCTTGTTAACCAACTCTGCAAAGTTACAAATAATCTCTTCATTACCAAATCTGATGGTCTTTTCCTAATCTGAATCTTCATGTTCTCTGTTTCACTTGACACTGTTAACTACCCCCTTCCCTAGATGCAATTTTCACTCTTGGATTTTGTGATTTTACTCTCTTTTAGCTTATTCCCATCTGTCTGACAACTCCACCTCCTTTGAGGCTCTCATTGGCATCAAACCCTCCACCCCAAACATGTGTATTCCTTGACATTCTATAAGTAC
Source organism: Monodelphis domestica (assembly GCF_027887165.1). Lineage (NCBI taxonomy): Eukaryota > Metazoa > Chordata > Mammalia > Didelphimorphia > Didelphidae > Monodelphis > Monodelphis domestica. Next base: position 411,197,813 of record NC_077229.1, on the reverse strand, counting down.
TCTTCTCCATTTAGATCAGGGTTTCTTAATCTGGGGTTCATAGAACCTCACAGGGTCCATAGATAGATTTCAGAAGGTCTTTGAACTTGGCTAAGGAAAACAATTAAAAATCTTCATTTTCATTACCATCTAACTGAAATTTGGAATTTCCTTCACACATGAAATTTTAAAAAATATTTTGGAAAGAGACTCACAGGCTTCATCAGAGTTCTAAAAGTTCTTCACACAAACACATACACTAAGAATTCTATCTTGGTAGTTCTTCAACTCCACTTCAAATTCCACTGGGTTTAACTATCATCTCTCTGCATAGGACTCCAAAATCATATCCATGTATGTATATTCAGCTTCAGTCTCACCCCTGAACTTGAGTTCCACATCACCAATTGCTCAATGGACATTTCAAACTGGATATCCAATTGATCTCTGAAGCTGATAGAGAGACAGATAGGTATAGATAGATAGATAGATAGATAGATAGATAGATAGATAGATAGATAGATAGATAGACAGACAGATAGATAATCTTCATCCTAAGGAAGGACAGATAAATGGAGCAGCAAAAAGACTAGGTAATAGGAGTTTCAAATAATGAGGAAGAAATATCATAAGTTTGTTTTTTTAAAGATATTGGGACATTACAAGGAAGGGAAGACCTAGAAACCTTTAAAAGGGCATTTTTCAATCAAAGACTAGCAATGCCAAAAGAAGGAGGAAACTATTCTCTTTGGTGGGATGGTTCCTTATGAAACAATTGTCATTCCATGGGGGAAACTCACCAAAGCTCAAGCAAGGTCATTTAAAAAAAATCACTAGTGAAAAACTTTCAATGTCTTTCTAAACATTTTTGAATATTTATGATGCCCCTGGGGGTAGAAAACAGTTCCTGAAGAGTAAAGGGGGAAAGTAATAAATTCCCTCTAGATTAGACATTAAATACAACTGAGAATTTTCTAGCTCTTAATTTCCAAGTCTGAAGGAGAAAACATCATGAGTGACTTTTGAAAGCACTTTCTATACACATATCTGAACATAAACATGGGCAAAAAGAGTATCTATCTTGCATTATTATGTTATATTATTATATTAATGACATTTCAGAAGTACTATAATTGACCCCAGATGTTATTATTTCAACACTAAGCATTTGAGTGCCGTGCCTACTATATGTTAATGTACTTTGGCAGACATTAGTAAAGATACAAGGGTAAATAAGGCAGAACACTTGCATTTGTACAGATTATAGTCTACTGTAAAAACATGCCTTTTACATACATAAATATAATTAAAATAAGATTATTATAAGTCAATTAGAGAATAAGGGCTACCTTAAAGAGATGTGTCTGGCCAGGTGCTTAATTAATGTTTATTGACTAAAAGACCATTTCCATCTGGGGGAATCAAAGAAGGCTTTACACATCTGGAGAGTGCAAATTGGATTACAGTTTTAACAGGAAGGGTAGACTATCAACAGGCAGAGAGGTATATCAGAGATATGCCAGGAGATCATTTGTTCAGTCATTTTCCAGTTGTGTTCAGTCTCTGTGACCTTATTTGGAGTTTTCTTGGCAGAGGTATTGGAATGGCTCACCATTTCAAACAGGGTTAGGTAACTTGCCATGGGTCACATATCTGGTAAGTATCTGGAACTAGCTTTGAATTCACAAAGGTGAGTCTTCTTGACTCTAGGTCTTCTGCATTATCCACTAGCCACCCAGCTGCCCTAGGAGATCATTAGCCATGAGAAACAAACTAAAATTATGAATGAGCTTGAATCCTCTTGTTCACTCTTCAAGAAAAATGGTTACATGTTCTTAGGAGCAAACATTGAGGAATAATTTCATTTCCTATATTTTTGCTATAGGTCAATTCTGATCCTATACACTAGCAGAACAGGCAGCTGAGTCTTGACTTGGCCCCCTCCTCAAAGTTCTTCTTTCCAATGGGACCCTAAATACCCCTTCACATCAGTTTTCAGCTAGGTTCTCCAGGAAACCACTGGAGCAATGCACATGTATCATTTAGGCATTTATTTCAATGGCCCTTTTCCATTAGCACATCAGCCCAGATTAGCTAGTTGACACCTCAAACCCAGAGGGAATGAGAAGACCTCCATGAAAACCTAGTTCGTCTCTCCAGCCCTCGTTCCCACTATAATTGCCTCTTACTTATCTTCAGATACAGAATCACTTTTACCCAGCAAGAAACAAAAGAAAACAGTTTCTGCTATGATCAGACTAATATGAGTATTTCTGCTCCCTGATTCCATTGTCATAAACAATGTGAGTTTTCAGACCCCTGAACCCACTTTAGATTCATGACCAAGAGCTATCTAATCTATTCTGCCTTCTCTGACCCCCTGAATTCCAGACCCTGGGTCACTTCAGAGTCCTTAATTCTTGTCTTGCTGCCCTTTGATTTTCCTGACCAATGAACAATCCAGGGTCTTTAACCCTAAACCTACCTGTATCCAGTGTAACTACTGCCTGGTTTTCCCAATCCTATGCCTGCTAGATCAGTCCTACCCAGCTGCTATCAATGCACTTGAATGGCATCCATTTTTTCCCAGTATGATATATTTGAGAAAGTACTAGTTCTTGAATTGGGAGACCTAGATTCTAATCCCATCTTTGATACATCCTACCTGTATGACCTTGGACAAGCTATCTAACCTCCTTCAGTCTTGGTTTCCCCATTTGCAAAAGAAGGGGGATGGCAAGATGACCTCTGAAGTCCCATCTTGCTTTAGATCTGGGATGTGATGACTAAGTTATTAAAGCAATAATATCCCCATTTTGGATGATGGAGAAATCATGTTATATGTAGGATATAGAAAAGGAAGAAGTCAATGTCCAGGAGTGGAAAAGTGACTGTGTGATCCTTCTCATTCCCTCCTGCCCCTATATATGCTCATTAATCAATGACAAGTTCATTCCATTCTCAGGAGGGCACCATGTGTGTACGCACCACACACACTACACATAAATGCATGCTCCGTGCTTAATTGCTTTCTGAGGTAAAATGAAGAACACCTTTATGGGAAAAGGTTTAATTTCAAAGACTCGCTCTGTTGACCCAAATCCTAATCTCCTCTTGGATGGAGAAAATATGTGTGAAAATTAAGAAGAGACTAAGAATTCTAGAGATGCAATTAGATATTATTTAAGGCATAAAGTTACTGTCATAGTAAAAGTATAATTACTGCTACATTCAACTCTGTATTTTGCATCTTTAAAAAATATCAGTGCCAATTACCTAATATACAAATGTTCTGGATATAAATTGTCTTTTCCTTTTCATTTGTAGTTTAACCTTATTATTTACAGCATTGCTTATTTTAAGGTCACCAGTGAAATCTTTCTTCTCAAATGCTTTTCTGATCCCAAATCATAGAACTGGAAGGGATTGAAGAGATTGTCCAGCTATATATTCATAAATATTTGTTGAATGAATAGATGAATTCATGAATCTATCCCAACAAATCCATTTTGAAGATGAGAGAAATACGACCCATAGAGGTGCTTCTTACCTAAGGTCATATAGCTCATAAGTGACATACTCTAAACAAGACTCTAAGTCTCTTGGCTCCCAGGCCAGTTCTTGTGCTTTTTAAAGCTGGGCCAAAAGTATAATAGGTGTCCAGCAACTGTTATAAAAAGAATTTTCCTTTGTGGGTTGGGGCTCGAGAAGGAGCAAGGAGTCTGAGAAAATGGGTGAAGAATAAAGGAACACAGACAAGTCAATATTTTTGGTAGGGAAGGCGTGAAACCCTATGACATTTTCCTTGGAAAAATAATTAATTGAAAATGTGAGAAGTTTGCAGACACGTGGAAGTAAGGGTTCCTAGATAGAAAGCAGGTGGCCAAGAGTGGCTTAGTAAAGAGAAAGACAGTAGTGAGGACTTCAAGGTTGCAGGAAACAAGAGGAGGAATCACAGGCTCACCCCAGGCTTTATTGAGGATAGTGAGGATGAATGAATACGCAACAAAGAATAGTTGGCTCTCATTGATAATGAGATAGATATGACAAGATAATAGATAATGACAAGATCAGAGTAGGTGGGGATACAGCTGACATGCGCTTTTCAGAGGAATGAAGTCTGACAAGGTGAGGGCAAAGCTTTTGTGGCTTAGGCCCAGGAATTCTCTTGCCCTTAGAAGTGCCTATATATTGATCATTAACTGCTCTGATCAAGTATTTAATACATCAACCATACTTCCATGCCTGGTATGCTACAAAAAAGAGAAACAACAGTCAATGCAACACCTCAGTGCTGACTTCTTTCTTTTCTATATCCTATGTGTAACATGTTTTCTCATCTATAAATAAGAATATTATTGCCTTAAGAACAAGGGATCTGGATAGGGGGTGGCACAGTTGAGTTGAGATCCAGGCCTAGAGATAGGAGGTCCTGGGTTCTAATTTGGCCTAAAACACTTCCTAGCTATGCAACCCTGAGCAAGTCATTTACCCCCCATTGCCTAGCCCTTACCACTCTTCTGCCTTGGAACCAAAACATACTATTGATTCCAAGATGGAAGGTAAGGATTTTAAAAAAAGAATAAGGGGTCAGGAAACTAGCATGTTAGTTAAAAAATGAGTTGGAGGGAAGAGGGGTTTTTGTATCTTACCAGAGCCACAAATAGGACTTTAAGAACTGCAGCTTTAGTCATCGGTGTTGGAAAGGAAGAAGACTGAACTCCAGTCTGGCCCTTGCCATCAAAGGAGTTAAGTGAAAATCTGACCCCCAAATGGGATGCCATGAGAGCAGGATCTTGCAGATGGCTAGTCCAAGAGACTGTTGCACTAATCTTGCAGATGACAACAGTAGAACATGGTAATGCTGGCCTTTTCAAAGAGCACATGTGCTACCCTCTCACCCAAATACTATTATTTTGAGAAAAAACTCAGCTGGCTGCATGCTATTCAATGCCTCATGGTCTTGCTTAGCCCACCCTAGGTGTTTCTTTTTCCTGAAATATGAAGAACAAAAGACCACCTTTAGGAGCTATTCCATACTCTCCTAGTACACCAACACTGGTTATTCAATATATTCTTTTTCCTTTTACTCCAGAATATTCTAGAGAGGAGGGGGGAAAGAGACAGACAGATAGAGACAGACAGATAGACAGACAGACAGAGGGAGAGGGAGAGAGAGAAGGAGAGAGAAAGAGAGGGAGAGAGACTGCCTTCCCCTGAGATCAGTGCCTTGCCACTGATGCTTGATGTTACCTCTGAGAAAAATGGGGCTCAGTGTAAATCCAGAAGGCACCACAGGTGTCAGCCATAATATAGAGAAAATATTGTGTTTGCCATTAATATAAGAAAACACCACTATAAAACTAACTCTGGATTATAGCATATGAATTATGACACATTCTTGCTTGCTGCAGTTGGATTTAAAAACCTGCTTACTATCTAAGACATGATATATTTTAAAGCAAAACACAAACCCACAGCAATATGCCAGTCCCTGCTTAACAATTGTATTTTAAGGTGGGTCAGACATAAGCAAGACAGTACCATGAATAGTGATGTTTACCAATATATCAAATCCATCAAACTGCCTATTGTATAGAACAGTGAGACATCTGGGCCAGGTTGTCCAGTGGCTGGAATATGGTACTAATGTATGAAATGCCTATGGGCATCAATGATCTTTACATTGAGGAAAAACTTTTTCATGGCCAAGCAAACACCTAATCCTAGGAATTTTCTCAAAAAGAATTAGTGGGAAAGTACAGATGGTTTATCCATTCTGGGTTATTTCCTCAACTAACACTCCAGCCTCCAAGGTTGGGTCCCCAACAGGATGGTAACCAACTTGGTCTCAAGAGCTCTAATTAATGGGGCCATGCTCCTATTAGTAGGGTTCATAAGTGTCCACCAGTATGCTTCCCTTTAACTGCCACACAAGTACCTCAAAGCAGAGGTTTTTGCTAAGATCTAAGATCTAAGTAAGAATGGACAGTAGATATAAAAACATACTCCAAAGCCCCTAAGGAAATAAATACAAATACACACACACACACACACACACACACACACACATCTAAAAACTTGGAGTAACTCTCCCACAAATATACACAGGATCTGTGGGAAAAGTAGCACAAACTCTTAACTTAGTTTTAATAAGAAACATCTGTAGAGAAGACATGTGACCAGGACTACTCACTCCTCCACTGCTTCTGGACCACAAAGTCTTTTCTCTTCTCCTAAAGTCATCTCTACAGTTTAACTCTAGATTTCCAGAGATAACTCCCTCGTGATTCCATAACCAGATCTCTTCCTGCCAGATGTTCCTCTACTTGAAGTTCTTTGAGAACCTGTATCTCTCCTTCATCAACTCTGTCTGAAAATCTCTCAAACTTAATCTCCAAGTTCTGGCTAAAGTGTCTTCTTAACAAGCATCTCCACTGTTAAACATAGTGGTCAAAGGCAGAGCAGAGAAGTGTTGACCACCCTTGATGAAAGAATGACATTCTGCAAAGCACTCCTATCCAAGACTGATTTAAGTTCCCCAACTCCTTGATTGGGTCCCTTTGGTGATGACCCAGGGACACGGTCTTTGTCTAAATATATTGCTTCCTACCTAAAGCTGAATAGCCCTGGAAGGTGAAAACATGAGATAGCATGTGCCCGGAAAGTTACATCACTACCACCATCTTGCCCACAATTTCCATTCAGACCCTGATGGAGACACCCCAGGACCTTGACCTAAAGAAGCATAGGAATAAATTTTAGTATCTCCTAATCTGCCAGAACAGTTTCCATCCCAGCCTCTGTGGCCATTAATAAGGAGAAAAATCACTGTGGATAAAGGACCTACCTCCATCATCACTAATAACTACTGATCAATAGCCACCAGGAGGCAGATTGTCACATGAGCCTTGAGACTGGTAGCACTTCCTCCTTTCTCCCATTTCCATTGCCCCCTCTCTCTTTCTTGCCCAGCCTAACAGCCTTCATCCAGGGGAAGAGTTCTTATGAATCAGGGGCTAGACATTTCCACCCACTGCTAGCCAATTTCCACTCACAGGATGGACAAATCATCTCCACTGAGGTAGCAAGACTCCCAGGGAGAGACAGGAGGCAGCATGTACCAGGCAATTCAAACCAATGTCATCAGTTTGACCACCATCTCCAAATATACACGGATAGAGACAGCCCAAAACCCTGAACTCAAGAGCCTTGGAAACAGCAGTTACAGCTCAGTATCTGAAGCCATCATCCTGAGAAAAAAGAGGAAACCTGGCAGCTGCTCTTGTCTGTGCTTCAGCCACATTTACTGAATATCACAAAAGAAAGTTCTAGTTAGTTACCAAAATCCTTGGAATTGTTAAATGGCTCAGCATCAGAAATGGTATTATTTAATCAATGGGAATGATTAAAGAAGAGCCATTGCCATCTGCTTTCCCACCATAAGGACCATGGAGCCTTTCCATCTGACTTGCAGCTCAGTGTGTTTCCTCCAATAGAATGAGGTCCTTGAGAGTAAGGACTGCCTCATTTTTTTTTATTTGCATCCCTAGGACTTAGCATAGTGTTTCATAGGGCTAAGCAAGTGCTTAATAAATGATTTATTTATGAATTCATTCATTCATTCCCTTCTAACTAGTAATATAATAATGGTTAGATTTTATGTAATGCTTGAAGGCTTACAAAGGGCTTTACAAATATCACTTCACTTTATCCTCACAACAGCTCTGGGAGGTAGGGGCTACTATTATCTCCATTATAGATGGACAAACTGAGGCAGACAGAAGTTAAATGACTTGTTCAGGATCACATAGCTAGGAAATGTCTGAGGTCTATGTCCAATGCCCTCTCCACTAGGCAACCCAGCTGCCTCAATCTGAAACAGGTGTTCATACTTCAAACCAGGATGCAAGTTGTTAACACTTTGTCAACATATTAACACCTCAGCATCTGTCATTTTATCAACTGAGTTGAAGTGGGGAAGCATATATTCCCCACTTATATGGGAATAAAGATATGATCCAAGATGGAAAAGCATATGGGACCTCAAATATAATTTATTTTAACCTCCTCATTTTACAATTAGCAAATTTGAGAAAATTTGAGTCTCATAGAAGCTAAGTGGCATGTCCAAAGGGTCAGAAATGCATTAATGAACAAAGGAAGGATTTGGACATAGACCCTCTGATTCCTTCCATTCCATCCTGCTATGCCCTGCAAATGGTGGTTTGGGGTTTCCAACTCGCTTTGTGAACAACTAAAGAAAAATGGTTCACCCTCGCGATTTTAGACCCCCCTCCCCGAATCATATCTTCCTCTAAAGTATACTTTGGTGTTAAAATAACCCATATAATTATTTATACTCTTCCCTTCCCATGGTCAAGGCGACACTACCACACAATTTGTGCAGAATACAGTCTTCTCTACTTAGAAACTAGGGCAATGCTAAAATGGGAAATTATTCACACTAGGCTCAATTACATATGGCACTGAATTTTGTACAGCATCATGTCCTGGAATCTCCATTAGAAAGGGCAAACACTTTGTGCTTTTAGAGAATTGCTTAAAATGAATTATTATAGAATGGAGGAGGTTAAAGAAGAAAGTGAGAGTCTCATCTAGTAAAGCAATCATTGCCCTGCAATTGAGAAGCCTTATATTTAAGATTGTCTGTGGGATAATAAAAAAGGTTGCCAGGCACAGTGGATAGAGCATTCAGCTTGGAGTGAAAATTCAAATTCTGCTTATAAGGCTAAATGAGTGATTGGGGAGGGTGAAGGGGAAGGTCGCCAACAAAAGCAGGTCAAGTCTTTCTTTGATGTGTCTTCAGATAATTCCCTAAGAATTATGGAGGAAGTGATACACAGATCAGCCTCTGCATTAGGTGAAGTTATCTAGGTTGAAGAAATCCTAGATCCTTAAAGTCAGCCTTTCCCTCTATCCTGATCCTAAAAAATCACCTCCTTCATAAAGGCTTCCTAAATTCTATGAATGTAGCTCTACTAATGACAATAATAAACAATGATGGGTACCACTTGAAAGGCACTGAGATACAGAAAACTATACTGAGTCAGGAAGACCTGGGTTCAAGTTCTGCCTCTAACAAATTAAGGCTATGTGTCCCCCACAAATCTCTTTACATCTCAATGACACAGCCAATTCTCTGAAACTGTTAGAGTACAGGTGTCAATCTGCATGGGTAGAATTAAGTTCCTCTTTAGAAGCCAATTAATTCACAGTTCCAGATTAAAAACAAAACAAACAAAAACTAAAAAAACAAGTAAAAATCCCTTAGAGGTGGTCTTCTGCAACAGCAGTAACATAGCTAGCATTTATTATTTATTATTTATTACTTTAAGGTTTGCAAAGCATTTTATTTCTATTATATTTTTACCCCCAAAACAACCCTCTGAGATAGCTGCTATTGTCCTTTTCTTTCTGTAGATTCGGAAACTGAGGCTAATTAACTGGCCCAGCATCACACAACTAGTATCTGAAGCAAGATTCAAACTCAGGTCTTATGACTATAAGTGCAGCACTCTGTTATGTCTTGTTGTTTTTTTGCTTTTCAGAATTTGGTCATATTCATTATTTCATTTGCTCTAATAGCCAGTTGAGTGTAGCTGGATAACTATTATTACACCAATTTGCAAGATGAAGAAACAGAAGTAAAGGTCTCCTATCTGATTAGTTTAGAGCAAAAAACCAGGATATGATTGCCCAATACTCTTTCTACCTATAAATTTCCCTAAAAACCCAGGTGTTTTATGGTTCATTCTTGTATTAATTTGCATTTGCTTTTTATACCTCTTAATAGGTATTCTCATGCCAGTTTTATATTCAGATTTCAAGCGCCCTTTCCAAGCATATGCCCTTTCACAGCAGCTAGCGTAACTTCTTCTTTCATTGTATATTGTCCTCACAGCATCCCATACACAGTGGGCTCTCATTTAAGATTCGTAATTGACTGACTGACTGTCTATCCTACCCAGTGCAGAGCATCAGTGATACAGTATAAGAGCATCTCCTTCCATATTACTCTACCAGATTTATTGGTGAATCAAATAGAATTCTGGTTTTCCAGGCAATCTGAATTTGGGAAGTTTTGGTCTATATGATCCATTTCCACTGGCCTGATCCTGACCATTAGACAAGTCTCTGGTTGTGTCCACAGTGGCAATTGCAGCCCAACAATTCCAAACTCAACATCATAATACAGTCACGTGCCTGAGCCCTAGAGATCTTGTCCTTTTGGAATGCCTCACAATTCTTTTTCTCCAAGCAGGGGCTTTCCGGAGCCCCCAGAGAGATGAAATGACATTATGGAAATGACCACTACATGAGAACATATGATAAATCAAATTATAATAACAAAATGTTTCTGGTTAGGGGACCTACTTTAATGAATAGACAGGAATGATTTATTAGCATAACAATTTGATGTAATTGGCTGCTTCTGAAGTGCTTTGAGAGTACTTAGAAAGTTTTCTTAATTGTTTTGAACATCCCTCTTGCTATAATAATAATAATGGTATTAATGTGTACTATTTTTGAAGACAAGATGTCTTAGAATGACCACACATTTATTTGTGTGCCAGTCAAAAGAGATTTTGGAAAGAAAAAAGGGTTTTAGCACCCAGATTATCCATAATCCTAAAGAGTGTTTTTGGCAGAACCTCAAAAATAGGCTTTAGAGTCACAGCATCCCCATCAGGGATTAAATGGGAGCTACAAGGAATTTTCTAATCCTAAATCATATAGTCATCTGGGGTCATTGACTTTCAATCCACAGAATCCACAATCAGAAGAATAGACTTAATCTTAGGCTATAGGCACTCTGCCTGGCTTTTGTGAACTACTTTTAACTATGGCCACTAACTCAGATTCTCAGCTGAGACCTAAAAAGAGGTCAGGCCACCCTAAGCAAGAAAAGGGATTTTGGCTACTCCGCCTTAGCAGATAGAAACCGAGATACCAGAAGAGTGTCCTGAAGCTGTGAAAATGGTAGTAGGGAGGAGGTCAGAAACCAGACCCTCAGCAGAAACACACAGCTCACAAAAGAGATGACTGTGACAGAGGGACAACACATTCAGGGGGCCTGCCACGTCCCCCAGAGAACAGTGTGATGATGGCACCAGAGGGTACCAACTGACCTGGAATTGCAAAGGTGTGAGTTATCCCAGCCACACACGTTCCTGGTAGAAGCACCTTCATGCTTATTCTCCAGTCACAAGCATTCTGTATGTGTGTGCCCTTTCCCACAGTTGCTGTGGTAACCTGCAAAGGAATAGCTCATGAGGGTACCTGAGCATCTTTTCTTATTGCCGTTTGATTAAATATATTTTGTTTCAAACTAATGGGTCATCTGATTGCAAAGGTGAGGGGTCGTGAATTGGGATTTCAAATACCCCAGAGTGCCCTGAGCCTGGAGTAGAGTTCTTTTTTTGTCTCGATTTTTTTTCTGTAATCCAAATGTGGGAGGGGGGTTCTGCAGACACTACATTAATCTCCATCATAAACAGTTCTTAAGGATTTACTCTGTATGCTCTTGACCCCATACTAGGCGGCATGGGAAACGCAATAGAAGAAAAATTACTAAATTCCTTACTTGAAAAATCTGAAATCTGGTTCAGGGTTTATACTAAACTGATTGTGCCAATATCAGGGGATGTAACAGTCCAAAAATCACATTTGCTCCATTTATTGGCTACATATTGACATCTCTTTCTACCCATCTTCAATGTAGAAATATATGTGTGTATACATACATATGTGCATACATGTATATACATACATGTATTTACACATATGTGTATATAAAATTCCAGAGCCTAAATACTTGTTGCTTTCATAGAACCTGCTGGTTGTATGCAGATAGGCACATTAACAGGGCAATGGGACCACAAGGAAAATGACCACGAGCAAGTAGAATTCCGAGGTTCTATTCCTTTCAAATTACATAACTTCCCTGCCTCTGCCTCATATAGATCAAGTCAATCAGTTTATATTCACAAAATCATTTTTCTCTCTTTTTTTTGAAAATTTTAGTTAATTAGTCAATTTAGAACATTTTTCCTTGATTACACAAATCATGTTCTTTCCCTTCCCTACCCCCACAATTCCACTGGGTTTTACATGTGTCCTTGATCAAAACCTATTTCCATATTATGAATATTTGCACTATGATGATCATTTAGAGTCTACATCCCCAATCATATCCCCATCTACCCATGTGATCAAGCAGTTGTTTTTCTTCTGTGCACAAAATCGTTTTTTTTAATAGTCTGTTTCTTCTTTCATGGAATTTTTATATTTCAAAAAGAAAACTAAGAATAGCCATGATCCAGCTTAACTTAGGCTTTCTCTATGAAAGAACAACCCCAGCCTACAGTAGCTCCTCCTTCCTCCAGACTCTACCTCTTGCTCACTCCTTACTACTCATCACTCCTTTTTTTTGGTATAAATCCTAGACTTACTTGTGAACATGGTGTCTCTCCTCAGAAGAATGTAAACTTGAAAATTGAGACAATTCTATTCTACTATCTAGCACATTTCCTGGCAATCAACAAACTAATGTTTTATAAATCAGAAAGGCTTTAATAAGTACTCATTTAGAACCCAATCTGATATGCCACCTCGAATTCTTAGCTTTCTCCTTCTCTGTTAGTCTCCTATCTCTGCAGCTAGCAGGTAAGGTATTTTTAAGGGCAATGATTACCTCTTATCCTTTGTTCAATGTCCAGAATATTTAGTATCATGCTTTGAATGTAGTAACCCTTCAATGAACACTATGTAACTGATTAATAGGAGGGCCAGAAGCACGATACCCATATTTATATAATATCTTCAATAAGTAATTAATATAACTAGTAGCATCCCCACTTTGCAGCTGAAGAAACTGAGTAGCAGCAAAGTCAAGGGATTTGGAAACACACAGCTGGTAAGTGGCAGAGCCACTTGGACAGAGTCTTCTGATCCAGAAGTCTTTTCACTGTCTATCTTCTCCTCATGCTTCATCCAGCACCAAAGAAAGTCTCTATTATTCTATACTTGTATTTATCCCAGTCCCTGAATTCAATATTCATTTAATTTTGTGATCCATCCAGCCCAGTTAAGGCTACTGTTTGAATTAAGGTTCTTTCTTAAACATTAATCTTCCCACGGTTTACTTTGAACCAGCATGCTATCATCCTTTTTATGGCACCATATCGGGTTTATGTATAATTCAATCAATACCTTGGGGCAAACTATTTGATGATTACAATAAAATAAAAAAAAAGATCTCATTTTGTTTTTCTTTGTGTTGGTCCTTTCATTATCACATGTCGCTCCCTTACAAGAGTTTATGGGACTATTAACCCCCAAAGGACATTTTAAACATACCGTTTTTACGATGATGACACTCCAAGATAAATGAAAACATCAAAAAAAAGGTATTAGGATCCTTCCTTGGTCTTTGATTGATATGAATTGGAATAGTAAAAAGAGTTTTCTTTTGAATAGCCCCAAATATTCAGAGAAACTGGAAATACTTCGCAGGCAGGCTGTTTTCAAATAGTACATGGCACCCTCTGGCTTACTGGAATCTTGGCATTGCTTTAAAGACTGAGCATAGTCAAAGGCAAATAAGCAATCACTTTTACCTACCACACAGGATCATTGTGAAAAAAGCTCTTTTTAAACAGTGAAGTGCCACAGAGATGTGAACTATAAGTATATAGTTGCCATCACTCCTGGTTTTAGCAGACTACACAAAAATAAATGCTGAATTCAATTTGTGAAACATGTCAGTCCAGTCAACAAATATTTATTAAAAAATCTGCTGCCATCCTAGCCATACAAGTAAAAGTACTCATATGATTTAAGTCAATACAAAAAAAAAAGGTCTCCTGATTTTCCCTCAAAAAGAAGGAAAAAGCAAAAATAAAAACCTGTTACTCTGTGCTTTCAGGGCTTATACAGTAGGAAAAGGAGTAGACCTGGATTCAGAATGAATAAATGAAACATTTAGTATGCCCTTACATGGAATTAAGTTGTGGAGGGTCAAATGCAAAAGTCAAACAATCCCTTCCTTCAGGGACCTCACATTCTGGTGGGAGAGATGGCATATACTGGGGAATGGTGGCCAAGGAAGAGTGGTCTAGTCAGTTGCAAGAGGAGTTGACCCATAAGGCAATCAAGTCAGGATGTTTCCAGAAGCAAGGGTAGTATTAATTGGACTCCTAGCCCAGAGACAGAAGTGGATGAGGAATGGTAGGCTTCATGAAATGGCAGCACAGGTGCCCAAGATGAATTAGATAGGATGTGGAACATGTCTGGCCTGGAGCCAGCTAGATGTCATGAACTAGGTGATTTAGTACTCACTCTCCAATCAAGTCACCTCCACTCTAGAGCAGAAGATAATTTCAGAAGAACTGAATCTGAAGCTTGACTCTTTACTAGCTATGTGGACTGAGGAGACAGTGAGATGCTGGAAAGAGTATGGGATTTAGAGTCCAAAGATTTGAGTTTGAAATCTGACCCTTCAAATTACTAAAACTGTGTGACCTGGGGCAAACTATTCAGTTCCTCCTTATTTAAATACACTCATTTGTAAAATGAGGTTGTTGTTTTGTTTTTTTTTAATAGAGCTTCTCATATCCCTGCAAGCTCTAAACTATGAACTTGTGAACTATTTGTTCAGTCTATGCTATAAGGGATACAAGAGAAAATCTACTTCCTGGTCTTCATTAGTTTATAGACTCTTTGGGGGAGACAGAATTTAACTCATCTGAGGCTCACACCAAGTACCTTCTCTGATCTCCCCAGTTCTCTTTACTTAGTCCTACACCAATAATTTCTAGGTATTTAGGTCTGGCCAGGATTCATCTATCCAGACCTAACCCCAATAGATAATAAGTTCCTTGAGGTCAGAGGTTGTTGTGTTTTGGTCTTTGAATATTCATAGGAAGCACATAATGGTTGGCTGAATTGAACACACAGGAATCAGTTTTGGCTAGGTCATGCCAATTATTTGAATTTGCATTGCATATTTTCATTGGGAAGGAAACCAGTTACCCTACTTTACATAATTATAACTTCAAATAGTACAAATTTTATTATATAAAATTTTTTCAGGAGGTCAATTATTTGCACTAAAAAAGGCTTATTTGTAATAATTTTAAGCATTTATTAAGAACCTACTATGTGCCAGGTATTGTGCTAGGCACTAGGAGTACAAGAACAAAAACACAAGTCTCTGATTTCAAAAAGTTCTTTTTCTGTGTTTTCCCACTTGTATACTTGTTATTTTTATTCTTTGCTTTGTTCTATGAAAAAAATAAAACCAATAACCAAAAATTTACAGAGATTATTAAAAAAAAAACTCTCAGTTCTTATTCTCCTCACCTTCCCCTATCACTATGAGGAAGGGCAATGTGGAGAATTAAACAGCTAATGAAGAAACCCACACTACACACAAGAAAAAGTCAGTCAAGAATATGTGTCGTTTCTCCAGGGTCAGAGTATTTACATGGTACAGGGACTGGGGATGGGGTGGAAGGAGAGAAGTGGATATGAATTGGGCTCTCCTTTTTAGGTAAAAAGTCAATTCAGCATCCTAAAAGGAAAAACTAAAGTCTCCAAAAGAGAAAGGACTCTCTCCCTCTTTCTCCCTCTCCCTCTCTCTCCCCCCTCTCTCCCTCTCTCTCTGCCTCCCTACTTCTCTCTCTCTCTCTCTCTCTGCCTCTTTCTCTCTCTCTCTGCCTTTCTCTCTCTACCTCTCTCTCTCTCTGCCTCTCTCTCTCTCTTTGCCTCTCTCTCTCTCTGCCTCTCTCTCTCTCTTTGCCTCTCTCTCTCTCTTTGCCTCTCTCTCTCTCTCTCTCTCTCTCTCTCTCTCTCTCTCTTCTCCCCCATTTCATGTGGTACATTCTTTTATTTTTCTGAGTCCTTTGGAATAGAGAAACTGAGTTTCTGATGTTTGATTCCTAAACTCTGGACTCGGGGGAAAAAAGGTAATTTTCTATCAGAGGAGAAATGTATATTTTTTTAAAAAGTAATGACAAAATAAAAACAACACAATTGGAAGAGGGAAGGGAAGAGCAACTGGAAGTATAAGAAAGACCTTTATCTAGAAGGTTACATTGAGCATAAAAGAAACTATGAATTCTAGCTGGAGGTTAAGAGGAAGTAAAATAGGGGACAGTATCCATAGAGGACCAGAGAGGGAAGATGAAGTATATGAGACATAGGAAGAAAGCTTATTTGAAAGGACTGTATGGTATATAAAGGAGATTAACATGTAAACTAGCTGACCAAGTTGAAACCAAGGTATTCATACCAGAAAGAGTTAACCTTTGATCCTAGAGATAATGGAGAGACATTGAAGTCTATTGAGAAAAGGAATACCTGCTCAGATGTTCATTTTAGTAAGCTTCTGAATAAATTGGAATGAGGAGAAACTAGAACAATATAGACTCATTACAAGATTAATGCAATAGGTCCTCCAAGAGGTGAGAGAGGCCTAAACCAGGGGGTAGCTTATTTATGGGGATGAAGAAAAGGGAATAATTGCAAGAAATTTTGTGAAAGTAGAAACAAGTAATTAGAGAAAGATCTACTTAATACACTAAGGATTTGTGATTTGGTCTAGGGAAGAAGGAGGAAAAAGTGGGAACGCGAGGAAGATGGGTGAGAGATAATTTTACCATTAGGTAGTGATGACCATGTATAAATCTGTGGAGGCAAGCACAAACAGCATCTCTATAATGCAAGAAGTCTTCAAACTGATGAGTGGACTGATACAACTGGTAAATATCTTTCCTGATTGCCCTAATTGTTTGTCTTCCCTACAAATTGCTTTGTGTTTGTTTGGTACATAAATAGCTTTTATGTATGAATACAAGTGGATTTAAGTCTTATATTTGTTCATCAGTGGGCGTGCTGTGTTTTTCAAGAGAATGTTCTTTGAGAGCAAGAAAGGGCTATCTTAATGTTTCATTTTGTTCTTTCTTCCCCTAGTGCCTGGCATAAAGTAGGAACTTAATAAATGTTTGTTGAGCTGGACTGTGGTTTGTCTCTCCATCAAAGTGGATCCCAACCCCCTCAACAATTTTGTACATAGTGGAATTTGAATACACAAAAAATGTATCAGCTTTTAGTCAATCTGGCAATGGTCACTCCAAAATTAGCTGGTTTATATAAATTACCTCTTGGGTCCATATTCAAAGCCAAACTTCTTGTGCTCAGCTAGCATTTATCAAGCCAGTGGCACCCCAATACCTTGATATGGCATTCAAAAGAGACTTTACCTAGTTAACAAAAAGGTAATAGGAACTTAATAATACAAAATATAACCATCATCAAATTCACCATCATTCCCTTTGGAGAAAATCCAAAACAAAATTATAATATAGATGAAATGTGTTTTAGTATCCTTTTACTTCATCTTTCTGAAATTCTCTCATAAATGGTTTCTTTCCCTTAGCCTCCCAGGCTACCCAATCCCATAACAATACACCTTCCTATTAGACTGTCATTATGTTTCTCTTTACACTATTAAAACTTGCTTTCAAGGGGGCAGCTGGGTAGCCCAGTGGATTGAGAGCCAGACCTAGAAATGGGAAGTCCTAGGTTCAAATCTGACCTCCGACACTTCCCAACTGTGTGACCCTGGGCAAGTCACTTGACCTCCATTGCCTAGCCCTTACCACTCTTCTGCCTTGGAACCAATACACAGTATAGACTCCAAGACAGAAGGTAAGTGTAAAAAAACAAACAAAAAAAAAAACTTGCTTTCAGTCAGGAAGAATCTAATATGACTAACTCTCATCAAAGTATTAACTTTTGTGGTCTGTCCAGCTATTCAATTTATAGTCATGCAAAAAGGAACATGGACAAAAGAAAGCCATAGGACTAGGGCACAAAAAAAGCAGAGTCTGCTGAAATGAGCAGGTCAAAACAATACTTCTATCTGGTTTCCTGAACTTTTGATTATCTGCCCCTTGTCCATTCATTCTCCAGCTATTCTTTATCTTCAGTATTCCAACTAAAGATGTTTGGTGACATCCTGCCCATTCTAGCTTTTCCTCTTCTCTGCTAGGTTTTTGTCTGGCTCCCCCAAACTCCCCCAAAACACATCATTCACAACACCCCCCACCCCAGGAACCTCCAGCCTTTGGTCAATGCTTTGCTTTAAGACATTATTAAGCAAAGACAGTGTAATCTGTATTTTAACAAAACTCAACAAAGGAACCTCTAGTGGTACAAGTGTTAGGGGAAATGTTTGGAGGAAGGGAATGGTATTGGACACTTTCCTCAACGTGGATCTGCTATGCCTAGGCAGCAGGCAAGCTATCTCTCTCCTCTTGCTAAGTGATGCCCAAGTATTAAAATAGAAGGAAATTAGCATTTCTTACTCCTCCACTATCACACTTCTTTTTTTTTTACCTGACATGACAATCTCTCTGCTCCATTTTTTCTGCTGTTCTTTAAATTAATCTATTCCCATAAACAATTTTACAAGAGGTGCTAATCCATACCAAATTCCTAGTTTGCTAATCCAAACTACTCAAAGCACAGAAGCATAGGGTTGTAAGATTTAGAGTTAAAAAGTCCAACTCCTCCTTTTATAAATCGTAGGAGATAGATATATTTTGCCCAGGGGTCAAGGGACTTATTTGGCCATTACATGCATGTAGCCAAGCTGGGACTCAAACTGAACTCCTCTGCAGTTGCTGTCCAAAAGTCCATTCTAGAAATGTAGCCAATGTCAAAAGTTATCATTATCGGTCACTTATAATCCCTTTCAGGAGTGTTTGTTGCTTTCAGGAACTGGAAGGTAGCCAAAACCAAGTTGTTTGTCAGTAGCTTTTCTGACAAACCTTCAAAACTCCAGATTTTGGACTGGCAAATTCACTTGAACAAATAGTTTCTTTGGTAAGAATTTTATTCTCAGTATGGAAAGAAAAGGTCAATGCCAACTCTACATCAGATATTTGAGGTCAATGCCTGCTGATGGCAGCCCTGACTGACTGAAATAGTTCTGGGAAATAGCTCTTAGCAGCTCAGCCAAACATTGCCATCACCAAGGTTGCATTTATCTGAATCCCAACCCCTAGACTGCCTATCTGTACCACACTTGGTTATTTGGTTATTGTTCCTAGGCGGAATCCCCCGTAGTACATACCTCTTACATTCCCCAATCCTCTACTTTCTGGGGTAGAATTCTTGATAGCCAACACTGGATAAATATTCTTGATTGCCTCTTACCCACCTGGTAGTTTTTATATGTGACTCAGCTAGGTGGTGCAGTGAATAGAGTATGACACCTGTAGTCAGGAAAACTCATCTTTCTGAGTTCAAATCTGGCCTCAGACACTCACTACCTATGTGACCCTGGGCAAGTCACTTAACTCTGTGTGCTTCGGTTTCCTCATCTGTAAAATGAGCTGAAGAAGGAAATGGAAAATCACTTCACTGTGCCATGAAAACCTCAACTGGGATCACCAAGAGTCAAGACACAAGTGAAAAAACCCTGAAAAACAACAACATCCACACATGTATAGACAGATCATTTGGGCATCAGCAAGTCTTGAGCATGTCCAAGCTGTCATCAAGACTTGCTGATTTTAGCTTTCTAATGTTTCTCATGTAAGTCCCTATTGCTACACCTTAGTTCAGGGCCTTTTCTCCTAAGCTTGGACTATTAGGATAGCATTCTTAGTCTTTTTTTTTGTCCCTACCTTCTGCAAGATCTGCAAATGGCTCCTTATTGTTTATAAGATTAAGTCCCTTTTTCTTTTGGAACCTTCCTCAAATCTGGCCCTCTCTCGATATCCAACCTAATTTCTCAAACTCCTTTCATTATAGTCAGGTCATTCTGCCCTGTATCCTGTTCACTGTTCAGATTCCCCTTCTACATGAAGCCTTCATCGTTTCTCAGTCCCCAGTTGGCTTTCCCCCTTTTCTGAACTCCTCTAACAATTCAGCTTCAGAATGAGTTATTCTCTAGTTATTTCATTTTATTTCTCTTGGAAAATTTTAAATTCTTGAGGACAAGCACCAGTTTATAATTTAATATTCCATGGGATCCAGCACAATGCTTGGCACACAGTAAATGTTCCATAAATAGTTGCTAGATGCCGGGTCCCTGAACTGAAAACTTTTAGGAACCCCAGCTCTAGGCCAGTGACTTGCCTCTGGCTGTACTATATTTAATCTGCCCAGAGAGATTATCCAAGTTTAAAAATCATGCTGTGGATGCAGCAAGGTGTAGTAAATTCCTTGTCCTTTCCAGATAAGCGTTATTTGACATTTTTCCCCAGTAGAAAAACTCTCATCTTGCACACTAAAGCTTTGATAAATTGAGTTCACCTAGAATTTCCCCTCAAACCATATTTAAACCCCCAACCTTCGAGCAAAGACTCCAGGCTGCGTCTCATTCAGCTCTCTGGCTTCTCTAATTTGTAACCAATACTTGATTTACTAAATGCCAGTGTTCAGCTCATGGACAGATGGAAAAGCCCTGGGTAACTGCTGACCTTCTGATTACAGAAATAAGATAACTTTACTAGATTTCACGTTCAAAGATCTATAGAGATTGGATTTGAAAGATCTTTCTCAAGGCTGGAGGACAAAACAAAGCATATGGGCCCAACGTGGCATATGGCTAAAGATTTATGAATTAATGGAAAGAGAAATTTATTATAACTTTTAAGATAGATAAGTATACCAATGCTGGGCTTCCCTGAATATTTCCCTGACATTCTGAGAATGCCAACTTTTGTCAGAGAAACATTCTCTGAGGAATCAGATTGTAGATATCTGACAATAACAGCTTTTGCCCCTAATTAGGCATACTGGTTAAAGTTTTCCTTAAGTCCTTAATATCAACCCATAACTACTGTATTTTAAGTAGTGCCAAGCCACAGCAAAATAATGAAACAGATAGTTTATCTTTAAAACCCTCTCAGCTCCCTTTATCCATGCCTGTTTATATTCCCTCTTGGAATTCTCCTGGCCCTATGCATCAATGTCCAGGGCCCAGGATCCCACTATATGGGATCTGACTCCCATGTTGCTATCCCCAGATAGTACAAATACATTCTGGATCATTCCCTCTCCTCTTCTTCCATCAAAATCTGCTACCAGATAACTGACTAAGCCTCAAATTAAACACAGCTTCTTGGCCTTAATGGGTTGGGAGACGAAGGGAAGCAATCAGTCCATTGCTGCCAAAGAATTAAAGATGACACCATTAGCAAGGAAAGGAATAACTCAAACTCATATGGTCAGACTCCATATACTTATACTCCAAGGATTCCTGCTTGCTCCCTTCTTCCTTCAGGTTTATTTACCTCAATGACTTTATTTCCTGGATCAGGCATTTTGCCTTGTTCCTAGCTAAGCATAAATTTAGGGCTAAAAAGGGATATCAATTGATTGAACTTATTCTACTCTCTTTGGCTTTCCTAAGTAGGATCAAAGTCTCTTAGGATCCTAGGTTTGAAAGCTGGAAAGGAGCTTATAGATCAGTTAATCCATCCACTTTTTTTTCAAACGAATGACAAAATATTTATTAAAGTATGACTACTTGCCAACTACTGTGCTAATTGCTAGAAATAAAAAGGCAAAATCAAGATGGGCACTGTTCTCAGAGAACTCACTTCCTAATGTAGAAGACTATTCATATAATAGAGCTCAGCAGTGAAGTAGCCAGAAGAACATAGTGGTCCTGAGGGTCAGATGTAAGGGAAATGACAAAGTCTAGAGTATATTGATGGGTCAGATGACAATGCCTGGGGCCCAGAAAGGCACAATGTCTGGGCAATGGTCAGATCTGGTCATCTTTATCTTTTCCAGAAGGAGTTGATGACTTCTTGTTCAAGTTTCAAGCAAAATAAGGGGTGAGAAGGAGCAATATTGGAAGGACTGGATCCGTCATCCTTTGGAAGGAAGAATCAGTTGACCAAAGGGCTGGAGTAGAGCAGAAGCCATGGGTTCCTATCATGGGACTAGGAAATCAGCATCCAGCTAGCTTCTTCTGAGTAAGGATTGTTCCAATTTTGTCACCATATCTCAGCATCTATCCCAGTGTCTGGCATGTTGTAGAAGCTTAATCACTATCTAGAACTTAAAAAGGAAGGAATAGTGGCAGAAATGTGGGAGGAGATGAACTTTCTTTAGCACCTGCTCCTGTGGACCTTCTGGATGGGCTCTGGATCCAAATGAGGAAACTCAGTCCAGAGGTGATGTAACTTGCACAAAGTTAGTTACTATTGAGTTATGGTTTGGATTTAAGACCTCTGACTCTAAATCCAACATTCTTTCCATCTTGACATGTTGCTAAATGTTGGGGGGAAACATTTGCTTTTGAAGAATGATGATTGATTTCATATATTATCCCTAACATATATGTGTATATTTGAAAAAATCCTTAAATGCCTGAAACTCAACCATTTAGCTCTAATGATGGAATTGCCAGCATCAGGAAGAGGCCTAGAGGTTCTTTGCCATTATCCCTCAAGTTAGGCCATAAATAAGGCCTTTCATTTACCTATTTGAGTCTACTAAAAGTAGGACAGCAACAAGTAGGGAGAATAAAAGCAACTATTTGAGGAATTCCCTGAGGGTAGCATCAAACCTAGATGTGAAGAAGATTTACCCTGCTTGGGGAAAAGCAAACAGTAAGCGCTCACCTTAAAATCCATTTAGAATTTAGAACAAATTCAGTTAGTGATACAAGGAGAAGAAAGGACTGAGAAGCAGGAAGAACATTCCATGATGGAAGAGGTAACAACATATATGGAGTATACAACAGTCAAGAGAAAAAAACAGTTGATAATAGTTTTCTATTTCAACTAATTATTCTTGATGGCCAGATGCCAAAATCAGTTGTTCTAACTCTTTTTAAGGAGATTACTGTCAGCAATCCCTAAATTTTACCACTGTGGGACAAAAACTCAGTCCCCCTAAGCTTTGGCATAAAATAACATGGTTGAGAAGGAACTCTGAGGAATCAAAAATAGGAGTCAATAATGATCTAGGGCAAACTTTTAGAATAAAGACCTCTAGTTTCAGGGTCAGGAGGATGCGTGTGTGCATGTGCATGTGTGCTCCATTTCCAGGAAAGGAGGGGTTCCTGAGAGTATCAAATAGGAAGCAGCAGCACTAAAGAATTAAAAACTCTCCAAGTACCCGCTGTAAGTGGGGCCAAATTAGTTTGCCACTTCAATCAAAGCAAAAACAAAAAGGAATCAAAAACTTAATAGATGCTTTTTGACTTGCACAAAATATTTTTTCTTTTTTAAAGTAAAAATGATTTTGCTCTTTTCATGTGTCTCCCAAAGTGATCTGTAACTGTGTCTTAAGGCAAACTCCTAATACTTTCCTCTGGCCAACAACAATGTTTTCACTCAGTTTCTGTATTTGCCCATGTGAGTGATTGATCCGACTTTAGATATTCTCTGGAAATAGTATTGCCCCAAAGAAAGTACAGATATTTTCCAAAAGCACTAACGTTTTATTAATATTGATTAATTAATAATTAATGCTATATTTACAAATGATTTCTAGGAAATTAGAAAATGAAAAATACCTTGGAGAACAAAACTTCAGAATCTTCTCTTGGGGCTGATGAGAACCTAAGTCCCTTATGAACAGATCTGACCCAAGTTAACCAACTCATTGAGTTAAAAGTAATGGTGGAGAAGAGCAACTAGGGGGCTCAGTGCCTAGAGTTGCCTCAGCAACTAGAATGCCAAGTCTGGAGATGAGAGTTCCTAGGTTCAAATATGGTTTCAGACACTTCCCAGCTATGTGACCTTGGGCAGGTCATTTAATTTCTAGTTCTTTCTACTTTACTGCTTTGGAACCAACACTGTGTATCAATTCTAAAAGAGAAGATTAGGGTACTTTTTTTAAGGAACAGTTCAGAGCAATATTAATAGTGGAAATCCAATAAACACAAAAAATAACATTTACTATTGGAGCATTCTTTCCATTAGTGAATCAATAAATCTCTGCTGAGTACTTATTTGTGTGTAGGGGAGGTCACAATGGACTACATTTGAGTAAAAGAGTTAGTATAAGGAAGTGAAAGTTATGGTTTCTTCCATGTCGGAGTCAATGCCTTTCAGCTCAGAAGAGTCACTGTTCCTACCCTCAAGAAATTTACATCAAAACAAAAATGCAAGAATGTATGAAAAAGTCAAAAAAATAAACAGTAGGTATGAAGTTAATATAATGAGTGGACAGAATTATAAGAACAGAAAAAGAGCTGAGTTGGTTCAGTAAGGCTTCATGTAAGAGGCGGAATTTGAACATCGGGTAGGTCTTGAGAGGTTGTTATTCATCCTTCATTTTTTAAGGGGACCAATGACAGGACAGTGTGATGCCATAACTTCCTCATTAATTAGATTTTAGTGAGGTAAAGTTACACAAAGCTTCCAAGCTCCCTCTCTCTTCCACAGCCATCAAAGTTCAGTGGCAAGACAAATATCAGGATACTGGCAATGACCCAGAATGCAGTGGATGACCTTGACATCTTCAATGTCCAGCCAAGCTCTAAGTGCTCCACAATCTGTGGCTTTAGACCTCTTTATATCTTAGAACAAATTGCTCTCTTCCACCAGGTAGAATGAAATGGAAATGATGTTCTATGATGGAGGACAACACAAGCAAAGGCACAGACATAGGGATGCATAAGGAAAATTGGTGGGAACAGACATGAGATATATGTGGAAAGGCAGGTTAGGTCTAATTTGAAGCCTTGAATACTACCCTAAGAAGTCCATACGTTGTGTGTATGTGTTTCCTTACCACAAGATGACTCCCATGTCCTAGCCCAGAGTATCCTCTTATTTTCCAGAGGAAGTTCTTGCTTCTGGCCTCCCACAAACCCAAATCCCTCTCATTACCACTGAGACCCATTTTTTTCTCCCTTCATCATCAGGCTTGGCGTTCTCTTTTTCCTAAACTGACATTCTTATTGATCATGTGTAATCTTCCCAGTTCCCAAAAAATCATCTATAAAAATGTTGTTATTTGGAAATACCAGACTGTGTAAGCTCCTATGGGCTCAAAACCTCTCCAGATGTGTTTACACAAGCACGCTTTCACTAATTATTAGGTCTGGGTATATTTCAAGAGACATCTAATCCATCCCTCTGAATCATGTACTTTGAGCACACCCCAACAGCAGTGGATTGCAAGAAATATTTACTCAGGGAAAAGCTTCTGATTCACCTCCCGCCATAGAACATGTTGTGCTTCACCAGTAGCAAATGAATTCATATCGCAAAAAGGTCAACTTTCAGGAAAAACTCTGAACTTTGAGCCTAAATATGTCGACTCTTAAATGGGCAACAGCTGCTTCCTCCTCTTACTTCTGTGATAAATCTTGCAATTATGCTGTGGTATTTAGAAGACCGCCAGAGGCAAGAGTGTGCATGCTAATTCTGTTGGCTGCTAAGTAGGCCTGGAATACACTCCACGGTCAATATCTCTGCCTTCGCCCCAAGGCCAGAATGTGCTCTTTGCCCAAGCTACACATTTCCACATTAACCTTATAGGAAAAGCCAGCATTCAATAAAGAAAAGCTGAGACAGAGATAAATCATAATATTAAGTTTCAGTAGAGCAAAGCTGAATACTGAACAACCGATACCACATGATAACACAATTCAGGATGGCTATTAGTAAAATCCAGGTCAGCAACGGGAAACCATGCAGTGTGCTAGTCAGGAGAGAGGCAGATAGCTATTGAAATCAGAAACAATAAAAGCTGGGTGCCAAATCCCGTATGAAGACTGAGATCTCACAAATAATTTCTTTCCATTGCGAGGAAAAAAAAATCAATATTCTTCAAATTCTGGGGAATCCAGTTGCATTTTCATTTTAAATGATATCAAAGAATAGAACTTCATGAGTATTAAGGAAAGGGTCACTTTGAGTCTTTTGTAGATTTTAGATAGGAGCATTTTTTAATTGCTTGCCATAAATTGAACCGATTATTCTTTCCCAATCGCTGCCTTCTTTATAATTTTCTTATTACTGCCAAAAAAGCATTGTCAGACTTCCAAGTCACCCAGGGTTGCAACCTAGGTGTCATCTTTGATATCTCATTATTTCTCACTTTTCTTAGCCAATCAGGTGACGAGGCCTATCAATTTTTACTTCATAAAATCTTCTACATATGCCCCCTTCTCTTCTCTGATACTGCCACCAGACTCTCATCTCCTCATATCTGGACTCTTGCAGTAGCCTGCTAGTTGGTCTCCCACACCAAGACTTTCTCCACTCCTGTCCTTCTTCCTTTGAGCCATCAAACTGATCTCCCCAAAATGAAGAACTAGCAATGTTACTCCCCAGTCAGAAAACCCCAACAACTCCCTCTCTCCTCCAGTGGGATCAAATGTAAAAACCCTCTGTTATTCAAAGCCCTTCATGGCCAGGGTCCCTCCTGCTGTTCCAGGCTTCTTACATCTTACTCTTCTCCATTTATTCTGCAATCCAGTGACATTTACCTTCTTGCTATTTCTCAAATGGGACATTCACTCCATCTCCTAGCTTTAGGAATTTTCCCTACTTGTTTCCCATACCTGAAACTCTCTCCTTCATTTCTATCTCTGGGTCCCCCTGGCTTCCTCAAGGTACCCAGCAAAAAGCCTGCTCTATAAGAAGTTTTCCTCCATCCCCCTTAACACTAGTGCCTTCCTTCTGTTGATTAGCCTCCATTTATCCTGTATATATCTTGTGTACGCATATCATTCACATATTATATTACTCCTTAGACTGTGAACACCTTTTGTTGTATGTTTCTTTTGGTCCAGGGAACTATATAGTGTCTGTCTCTACTTCCTCAACATCTTCTCATTTCTCAATCCCTCACCATCTGCATTCTGGACCCACCTCTGATTTCCTCTCAAACTTCCTCTTTCCTCATCCCTCAGCAACTTTTGATTCTGCTGAACAATCCTTCCCAGAGGTTCCTCTGGATCATTCTCTCCTTCCTTCCCTTCTGTGACACAGATCTTTCTTGGTTCTTCTCCTGCCTGTCTGATCATTTCATTTGTCTCCTTGGGTAGATCATCATTCACCTCCCTCGCCCTTAATATGGTTGTTCCCTAACTTGGTCTTAAACCCTTTTCTCTTCTCTGTATTTTATTCTCCTTCTTGAAAATGACTCCAATATCATCATGTCAAGACACATTCCCTCATTGGTGTCATTTAAAAAGCTCAAAATCAACATGTCTAAAGTAGAATTATTTTTCCTTCTAAACCAGTCCATCTTTCAAAATTCTCTCTTTTGTTGTTGTTGTTGTTGTTGCTGCTGAGGGAATCATCTTTCCCTGAGTTACTATAATAGGCTTTGAACTCCCTGGCTCTACTTTCTCCCCATTTCAATCCATCTTCCATACTGTTTCTAAAATAATCTTCCTTAATCAAGTCAGACTACATCATTCCCCTACCACCAGTGATAGGCCCTGTTGCCTGGGGGATAAAGTATGAACTCCTTATCCTGGCACTTAGGGCCTTCTACATTCTGGTTCCCACTTACCTTTCTAGTCTTATTTCATACTGCTCCTTATTGTGAAATGCACATTTCAAAATAAATTACGACTATTCCCCCAAATCAATATCTACCCCTCTATCTCTCTTTCCTGTGTGTGTACACAACTAACTGAGCCTTTAAAGCACAGATAGCTCAAGTACCATCCTTCTACACAATTTTCCTCTGCTAGTCTCTCCCTCTTCAGTTACCCTTGTATTACATTTATTTGTTTACACATATATCCCTCAAGTAGACTATGAGATCTTTAAGGGAAAGGACTGTTTTGTTTGCATCTTGTCATTCTCTACATTAAGCAGAGTTCCTGGCACATAGTGGATAGGTAATGAATATTTACTGAATTGATTTATCTAAAGATAAATTTCATGATTTAGTTTTCCCTGGCAAGCCATAGATCCCTAGTAAACTTACCCTCTGATCTGTGTATGTGTATGTATTTATTTATACCATATAGAAAAATAAATAGCATGTATAGTTATCTATATACCTATAACTATATTTAGGATTATTCCTCTCTATATCAAGAGAGAGAAAGCTTAGGAGTGAGCCCAGATCTATTCAATTTCCTAGAGACAGTCCACTGACAAAAATTAGCCTCAGGAAAATCTTGGTGACCTATTACTGGCAAGATAAATTTTAAGTCATTCTTGTATTTAGTTGTTAAGAGAACTGAGGAAGAGTGAGCACTCTTGCACAAAAATGATGCCAAAATTTTCAACCTGGATTACTAGAAGAGTTGGTCTCAATGTTGTTAGATGTACAAAATGAAATATTGTAGGTTCATATAGGAAACCAATTATTTTGAAATACAGTTATTGAATTCCTTTAAGATCCTGGAGCCCAGGCAAAGAAGTCCTGGCCAAAGAGATGTCCCTGCTGAAATGACCTTGACCAATCACCTTGACTCTCCTTAGCTCTTCTCCTGGGTCCTGTGAAGCAAAACATGGGATTTGTGGTTGATATTATTGCTGTTGCTAGTATCTGCTGACAGCTGGATCTCTTATTATCTTTCTTAAAATGATTTCAATTCATCTGAGATTCTTTATTTGTAAGACAAAGCAAGTCTGGGTCTAGATTTATTGTGGCCACTTCAGGAAGGCAGCCCTTCTTTGGTTTTCATTTCCAATTACTGAATGTGTCTTGTGTTAGCTCCATACATACATCTTAATTACATGATCATTGGAGAAAAGTAGTCTCCTACTGGGGATAAGGGGTTGCTACTAGAAAGCACACATACGCACATACATACACATGCATATGCTCACAGCCCTCTGATTAGGGATGAGAAAATAGAAGTGGTCACATCTTCTATCAAATTGTTTTCACATTTCCTTCCATATTGATTTTTCAAAAGATGATTATTGTGGCCGTTCAGCTAGCTGCTCTCATTAGGGATCCATTGATTGTTAGGCTTGTTATGGTTCCAAATGTCGAGCTAAACACATTGCTTTCAATTTTTAGTATAAGGTGTTCAGATAAGAAAAAGAAAGATTAAAGCCAATATTTTATCACCTAAATGTCAGTTAAATTGCTTTACTTTTTCCTCTAGTTTGCAAATCCCTTCCCCAAAGCCATAGCATTAATTAGTCATTGCTGCCATGTGCTCTTTGGAAGCAATGCCCTCTGCCCAGAGAAGGTCACATTATTAAAATCATCCGCCTGTGCCTGTCCTTAATAAGACCAAAGAAGGAACCCTTGAAAGCTGATCCATCACCAAGGCCAAAGGGGTACATGGTGCTAGGAAAACCAATTGCTTTTTCTAACTGCAAGAGAGAGTTGGAGTTGCCAACATCACTTGTTTATCTGCATGGCAGAGTTTAGATATGTTGCCATTAATTTGGACACAGGTCTTATCAGTCTACCTACTCTCTTCTTTACTTGAATTCTTTCACACACGTCCCCTTGGGGATATATGTAGCAGCCAGGAGAGTGAGAACTTGCTAAGTGAATAAAAACGACTTCCCGTAGCTTCCTTTTGGAACACACCGAAATCATGCAATGCCAGACTAAATTTCCTCAGTAGTTAAAGAACTGAAAGAAATTGAATTTGTGTATATTTGACCTAGAGCTAGGAGTAATAGTTTGAAAAGTATTATGTCCCCCAATCCCATAGCCCTTGTAAGAATCACTTGTGTCCTCTACCATGTTATTTGTAAATTAATTCCGCTAACTTCAAGGTATTCTGTTTAATTGTCTTAGCATGCATTTGCTGAAACGTAATCTGAAGCCCTTGCTTTTGACCATATAACTCATGAACTCTTCAAACAGATCTCCTTTGATGTCTTCTTCCTGTCCTCCAAGTTCATAAATATTTGTGCCCCCCAAGATCTAGTACTGTTCTGTTCCCTTGCTATACACTTTTCTTTGGCATTCCAAACAACATAATTCAATTAATTTCTACAGCTTTAACCATGTCTAGTGCCATATTTTTGCCAGACGTATCTACCTAAACAGTCTTCCAGAACTTCAAATTCAAAAGATCCCAACCTCAAGTTTTCATGTTTCCCAACAAATTCATAATTTCTCTTGACTTCCCGCTTTCTATTATTAGCATAACCAATAGCATGTTTGTGCAGAGAACACTTCATATTTTCCTGTCTAAAGCAGTCAGTCCTGAGTGAAACACTAGTGATATCAGTGGAGTTGCAGAGTGTATCTTTCCCTAAAACATTTTTCTTAAACTTCTTCCTTGTTATATAATAATAAAAAGGCTCAAATAGGCACCAGAAGAAAGATTCTAATCTTAACTCTGCCTCTAACTTGCCATGAGACCTTTGGACAAGCTGCTTTATATCTCTGGGCCTCAGTTTTCACTTCTGTAAAGTGAAATCTTAAATAATTTTCAACATCCTGTGAAAATTAAATTTAACTCTCCACTGATTGTGAAAATGAAAATAATTGACTCTCCCCTGATTGTGAGGATTAAATGATAACACCTGCCTATTTTTTAGATTTTAATCACAAAAATATAAACACCCTACTTAAAAGTTGAGTAGGTGGAAAAACAAAAGATCAAGGATATCTAGAGAAATAATGAAAAAAAGAAAGTGAAGTAAGGTGGCCTTGCAGTCCCAGATCTCAAACTATACTATAAAGCAGTGGTCATCAAAACAATATGGTACTATCTAAGAGACAGAAAGGAAGATCAGTGGAATAGACTTGGGGAAAGTGACCTCAGCAAGACAGTCTTTCATAAGCCCAAAGATCCCAGCCTTTCAACCCAAAATCCATTATTTGGTAAAAACTGCTGGGAAAAATGGAAGACAGTATGGGAGAAATTAGGTTTGGATCAACATCTCACACCCTACACCAAGATAAACTCATAATGGTTGAATGACTTGAATATAAAGAAGGAAACTATAAGTAAATTAGGTGAACACAGAATAGTATACATGTCATATCTTTGGGAATGGAAAGACTTTAAGACCAAGCAAATTAGAAAAAATAATAAAATTTAAAATAAATAATTTTGATTACATCAAATTAAAAAGGTTTTCTACAAACAAAACCAATGCAACCAAATTTAGAAGGGAAGCAACCATTTGGGAAACAATCTTCATAACAAAAACCTCTGACAAAAGTCTAATTACTCAAATTTATGAAGAGCTAAATCAATTGTACAAAAAAAATCAAGCCATTCTCCAATTGATAAATGGGCAAGGGACATGAATGGGCAATTTTCAGATAAAGAAATCAAAACTATCAATAAACACATGAAAACGTGTTCTAAATTTCTTATAATCAGAGAGATGCAAATCAAAACAACTCTGAGGTATCACCTCACACCAAGCAGATTGGCTAACATGACAGCAAAGGAAAGTAATGAATGTTGGAGGGGATGTAGCAAAGTTGGGACATTAATTCATTGCTGGTGGAGTTGTGAATTGATCCAACCATTCTGGAGGGCAATTTGGAACTATGCCCAAAGGGAGCTAAAAGACTGTCTGCCCTTTCATCCAGTCATAGCACTGCTGGGTTTATACCTGTAATATTTATTGGGAAAGGAAATAAGATTGGAAAAATGGGGATTTATGGGAAGTTTGTATAGGGGTATGGAGGAGAGAAGGGGAGAGAGGGAATATTGTTAGGTGAGGCAAGGGAGGGAGATGCCCCCTGCTGAGAGGAAACAGCAGGGGTCCAATAAGGTCTTTTATTGCCTTGATGACTGAACTGAAGTTCAACTCCCTCTATGACCAGAAAATATAGTCCACTTATCTGACTGCAAATTCAAATAATATAAAGTTTAATAACTAGTTGGGATTGGAGTTTTTTCTCAGCTTCAGACCTGAGGCCAGGCCCCAGAGGCTGGCGGAGGGTTTTCCCACTCCGGTCTACTCTCATTGTTCTAATTCAGAATCTTAGCAGTACACAGAAAGCAACAAGGTCTGACCTTCAGAGATGAATGGGCCTGAATCTTCAGGCTGAACCAAGAAGAGCATGCCACTCCAGACTGGGCTGAACAAGCTCCTCTCTCCTCCAACACCAGGACAACCCTCTTCCCCGGAAGGAAGGAAGTGCTAGTAACAAGATCCAACTGCCACTCCCAGTTGCCCCTTTCCCCACACAAACTGTTAGTCTAGTTTCCTTTCCACAGTTCCCTTTTTTTGTTGTGACCTTCCCAAGGTCACATATTTATATTATAGTTACCAATTTACTAAATCTACTCTAAGGATTCTTTGTGGGAAAGTAAGGGTAAGGGTAATTTTGGGGTTTTACAATAAATTCAGTACAATAAATGTTGAACAAAACTCTTACAAGAAATTTGAATCTTAGTGCTAATACTACTTATTCTAAGTTAACTAAAACTAATACATTATTTACAGAAATTATTTACATATAATACAACAATATACATTGTTCCACATCCTGATGTCAAATAGAAATATCTATTGATCTTTCTATTGCCTAAGACCTATGGAACTAACTATATACATATTTAAATTTCATATAAATACAATTTCAGACACTTGTTTATATAAACAAGGCCTCTCAATATGTCAGTTTGTGCTTTTGTGTTTTGTGTCTAATAGTTTTGTGTTGAATTAATACTTATCAAGTTTATTCAGATCTCCACTTCTCATGTTGACTGATGGATCTCTTTTTTCTTCCATGTTATGTAGTGATGCATGCTATTTCCCTAATATGTGAAATTACTTTTGTTTTATTATTCCAACACACTCAATCTTACATATAAGTCTCGTTTTCCATCTGTCCTCTAATATAAACAAATTTACAAGTTCAAAGTCTTAGCTGTCCATTTCAGCTTTTCTTCTTTGTTTCTTGTCTTTAGCATCTTTTCTTGATGCTTTTCCTCTGGGCTGGTTTAAAATCTTGTCCTCTGGGATGCTTTTCCTCTGAGTTGCTTTTCCTCTGGGTTGCTTTTCCTCTGGGTTGGAAAGTTGTCTCAAACATTATGTGTCACTATTATTTCTTTGTGTTGTACTTTTTATGTTAATCAGTTTTTGTTTCCATTTTTCAGCACTATCTGTTGTCTAATTATCTTCAATGTCTGTTACAGTGGTGTTGAACTTTTTCTGGTTTCACCTGGGAACAGTGAAACCATGAGTCTTTCTCTGCAACTTTTATAGCTGTTGGGGTAGTAAGCAATACTTCATGTGGTCCAGTCCATTTTATGTCTGTAGCCAATTTTCTATTGAAAATTTTTAAGTATACTATGTCTCCTGGTTTGATGTTGTGCAAATTGTAATCCAGGGATATTGTTTCTTATATCAAGCCCATTTCATGCAATTCTGCTATTCTTGTCTGTAAAGCTTGCATGTATTTGTTAATTGACAATCTCCACCTATCATTGCAATGTAAGCTGGTTTACAAGTCCTTCCTTGCCAAATTGCAGGTCCATATAGCATCTCAAATGGAGAGATGTGCAAATCTCCACTGGGTCATGTTCTAAGATGGAACAGAACTAATGGCAGAATATGTTTGTCCATTTTTGGTGTGTTTCTGCACAAAATTTTCCTATCAATGTTTTAATGTCTTTATTTAATCTCTCCACTTGCCCTGGTCTTTGGGGATGATATGGTGTGTGTTGTGTTGCTTGTATTCCTAGATTTTTGTAAATTTCATTTAATATTGACTGAGTAAAGTGACTTCCACGATCTGAGTCCAATTTTGAGGGAATCCCAAATCTAGGAATGATTTCTTTTAATAGGATTTTAACCACAAATGCTGCATTGTTCTTTTTGGAAGGAAAAACTTCTGGCCATCTAGTCAGTCTGTCTATGATGACAAGGCAATACTTAAATCCTTTGTCTTTTGGCATATTGATAAAATCTATCTGTATGCATTCAAATGGAGTATATGCTAAGGGATGACCTCCTAAGCCTTTGGTCTTATAAACTCCCTGATTGAACTGCATACAAATTTTATATTTTTGACAAATCTTAATGACATATGAGGATATTCCTGGTGCAGTCCAAAATTGTCTCACTGAATCGATCACAGTTTGGGTTTCACAGTGCCCTTGTGCGTGTATTGCATTGCACACGTGATAAAATAAATTTTTAGGCAGAATGGGCTTGCCTAACTGTGAAAACCATATTCCTCTTATTTGTTTTGCTCCTAAAACTTAGTCTAGTTTCCTTTCCACATACCCCAAAGAGATAATAAGGAAAAATACACGTACAAGAATATTCATAGCTGCTCTCTTTGTGGTGGCAAAAAAACTGGAAAATGAGGGGATGTCCTTCAATTGGGGAATGGCTGAACAAATTGTGGTATATGTTGGTGATGGAATACTATTGTGCTAAAAGGAATAATAAAGTGGAGGAATTCCATGTGAACTGGAAAAACTTCCAGAAATTAATGCAGAATGAAAGGAGCAGAACCAGGAGAACATTGTACACAGAGCTACAATACACCGTGCTACAATTGAATGTAATGGACTTCTCCATTAGTGGTGATGCAATGATCCTGAACAACCTGGAGGGATCTACGAGAAAGAACACTATCCACATTCAGAGGAAAAACTATGGAAGTAGAAACACTGAAGAAAACCAACTGCTTGATTTCATGGGTTGAGGGGGATATGATTGGGGATATAGACTCTAAATGATCATCCTAGTGCAATCAACATCATGGAAATAGGTTCTGATCAAGGACACATGTAATACCCAGTTAAATTTCACATTGGCTATGGGAAGGGTGGAGAGGAGAGGGAGGGAAAAAATATGATTCTTGTAACCAAGGAATAATGTTCTAAACTGACTAAATTAAAAAAAAATTAAATTAAAAAAAAGTTGAGTAGGAAGATCTGCCCATTTTTATATTTAATCACCAAAGTGTAAATAAACACCCTATTCACACTTGAGTGAGGGAGGTCTGTGACCCACATGTGAGATAGTGGGTGATGAATCAGAATTGACTGACTGCCTCCTGAGCAGTCCTAAAGCAGAGTTTCAAACATTATTGGTAGTTGTAGAATTAGAGAAAGGCACAGGAAATAATGGAAGAGAAAGTGTCTTTGAAAGGGAATTACAACTTCCTGAAGAGAGTTCTTCTGGCAGTTATTCATTCTTTGAAGTGGAGGTTGGTGAAGAATGTGTTGACTGGACCTGAGACCCTGTTTCCTGGTGAGGCTATTCTAAAATCTCTTCCTTTGTGTATAATTGAAAATCTGTTACCCTAAAAAAGAACAACATTTACCAGGAGTCCACCGACTTCCTGTCATTACATACTTACTGTAGACAGGGGATATTAGGCATGGATGTAGAGGGTCTCGCCTCTTTACTTCTTGTCCCAAGCTTGGTGGCAGTAAGGTGGGCATTTGAACTGGCTGATCAGCAATGGGCACCTGGTCTTTATTTTGTATCCTATTTATTCCTTGATTTCTAATGATCATTAACAAGTCTCTTAAAACATGTTTTTATTATTGCACATTAATTTTAATTTTTACATTTGAACAGAGACATGACTCTTAACTGATGGATTTTCCTGAAGAGACTTCCCCAGGTCCTTGGCTTTACAGAGGCCTATGGACTAACTCTCCCTGCCTGGGGCTGGGAGTAATTCCTTAGTGCTTAAGCTAGATATCTTACCCAATCCTCTCTCTGATTTTCTTACTTCACTTTATTTACATTTTGTAAATAAATTGTAAATAAATCTCTTTGGAATAAATTAAATTCCTGGCGACCACACGCTTAAATAATCCAGTCCAACCTTTAAAAAATAACCCCTTTTTCTCCCTTACAATCCTTAGCACCTCTCATTTTCTGTGATTCCCAACTGAGCTATATAGTTAGGTCCCAATTAATGTGCATAATGAATCTCATGAAAGGATTACATATATTCAGATTTACTCTATTCAAAGTTGTAATTATATAAAATTGGACAGTTGGTTCCAACCCAATAGAAAGATGTCAAGAGAATTTTAATAATAATGCATGATTATTATTGAGGTGTATTCAGTTTATTAGCTGTGTTTTAAATTTTTCATTCCAGTACTAATTTGTAGAACACTCTAAGATAGTTTAGCTATGAATAAGGAACTTAAAGTATTTAATGACAATACCACCTTGAAAATTTATAAGGGACCAAGGTCTTCTGATCATACCATATGAATATCATTTAAAGGAAATGGAAATGTTCATCTAAAAGAACAAAAGACTTTTAAGGAACATAACCATTATCAATTTTTTGAAAAGCTGTCATCTAAAAGCTTTCACATGTAAACCTTCACATTTTAATTTTGATTTTATGTTTATCCACTAGATATCTTATTAGATATTTATCTAATAAAGGTTTCAGCTATTTATCTATTTGATTTTTCAAATTCATACCTAGAAACATATAGCACACAAGAATCAGGAATGTGGTCCAAACCAGACTAAAGTGAAATCGGGAATTATTTCGTAAAACAAAATTACAATAAAACATAGATAATCTGACATTTTTAAACTGTCAGTATTCAGCCTGTAAGGATCATTAAGGATTAGTAGCCCTGTTTATGTTTCAGTTTGACACCACTGATCTACATGAATGCTATTTATCTTACATCATACCTTCAATCAATAAATTCTAATGGCTCCTCATAAAATCCAAAATAAATCATGTGCCCCTTTATTTGACTTCTAAACTCTTCAAAACCTGACCCCAGTTTACCTTCCAAGCCTCATGGTTCATTGGTTCCCTTGAATTTTATGGTCTATCCAATATGACATCCTCATTGATCTTCACTCCAAATACTTCACCTGGTACCACCCTCCCCCCATAAACTTCCAGGTAATCCCCTATGCCTGGAACGTAGCTCCTCATCTCTGCTTTAGAGAGAATCCTAAACTTACTTCAAGACTCATCTCAAGCATTATCTTATGAGAAAAACCTTCCCTGACCCTCTCAGAGGATAAAGTCTTCCGACCCCAAACTACCTTGTATTTATTCTGGAGCTTCTCATAAAAGTACAAACTTCCCCCTGCCCCGCATAAAAGGAGAGCAGTCTATTTGAACTATAACTGGAACTGTTTGATTCTGTAAATGAAACCAAAACTTTTTGCTTTTCTCTGTTTGTGACCAGTGCCTAGTAAAATGCTTGGCACATGATATAGCAGGAGCCTAAAAAATACTTCTTAATCAGTTGATTGATTTTAAGTCTATGCTCATCATCACCTAAATGAAAATCAATTAGTTGATTATTAAGTCTGACTTAAGCAATTTCATGGTATAAAACGTACTTCCCCCCACCCAGGCTTTCCTAGGGTTCATACTGTCAGGACTTTCCACTCTCCCGTTATCTCAGCTCTTTGGAAGAGCAGAAACAGACTTAAGCAGAGATCAATCATGACTTCAACAAACTTCTCATGCAGATTAAGATGCACATATTCTCTGAGATGGCCCATGTGTCAACTTGTTTTACATGACTATACAAATCTGTTCCAGAAGAGGTCTATGGGATCATGGGTAGTGATAAACAGGATCAAAATAAGGATCAAGCAGTCAATTTTAATGCATAGAAAAAAAAACAAAAAGAAGTACAAAAAGAAAAACAAATTGAACTATCTTGTTAGTACTTAGTGAAATATATGGAAATATAGATAAAGATGTAGATATAGAAATATGGATAGTGATATGGAGATACAGACATACAAATATAGATCTAAAGAGAGAGGATAAGGGGAGACAGAGAAAGACAAAGACAGAGAATGAAGTAAATAACCATTATAACCTAGCGTTTGGCAAATCCAAAGATCTAAGCTTTGGAAAAGCTCACTATTTGACAAAGACTGGTGAGAAAACTGGAAAACAGTATGGTATAAACTAGGTAGAAACCACTACCTCGTTCCTTATATCAAGGTAAGTGGATACATGATTTAGAAATAAAGGGTGAAACCATAAACAAATGATAGGAGTATTACCTATCATATCTATGAATATAAAAAGGATTTTATGTCCAAGTAAGAGAGAATTTTGTGCGATTTAAAACAAATAACTTTGACTATACAAAATTTTAAAGGTTTTGCATAAACAAAACCAATACAGCCAAAATTAGAAGGGAAAAAAACAAAGTGGGAGGGGCGAAATTTATAGTGTCTGTGACAAAGGCCTCATTTCTCAGATGTATAGAGAACAGAGTCAGATTCTTACCACTACAAAGTAATCCCCAAAGGGAAAATGGTGAAAGGATATGAACAGGCAATTATCAGATAAGGAAATTAAAACTATGTTTAGTCATATAAAAATGCTTCAAATAACTATCCATTATAGACATACAAATTAAACATAAATCATCAAAAAACAAAGGAAAGCAGAAGGAACGTGTCTCACTGGGGTAAGAAGAGAGAGTAGCCCAGGCAGCACAGAATCTTTGGGAATGAAAAGAACTTGAACCAGCCCAACACTACTCAACCGGAGACAATGTAGCTGCAGAAGGGGAATAAATCCTGCCCAAGTCACTCCTCACAGGTATAGAAAGCAGAGAAAACAGAGTCGGGGACCAGCCCAATCTAAGCCACTAGGCACCAGAATCAAAGGCAAAACAGACAAGAGGAGACCAACACACTTCCACGTGGCCTGAGTCAGTGAAGTCACAGTCTGAGGCAGTGGAGCCCAAAGCAGGAGATTCACCCAGCCATATAATTTGGCAGGGACAAGAAAGCAATAGAATGGGGGCAAGCCAAACCATGAAATAATAGATAAACAGGTAACATGGGGAGCTAAATTTAGCTGAACAAATTAGCTACAAACTTCCTCAGAACCAGCCAGCAGGGCCACCAAAACTCAAAAGACAGGGGGAAATTTTCAAAATGGAAATGAAACAAAAAAAAACCTGAAGAAAACAACTTTTTAAAGAATTGGATTGGACAAATGAAAATAAAAATATAAAAATTCAACTATGAAAATTACTTCCATAAAATTAGAATTGGGCAAACAGAATTTGTAAGACATCAGGAAACAAAAAGAAAAAATGAAAAGAAGAGCAAATTTTAAAAAATAAATAGGAGAATCATCAGAAAACTTTAAGGCTACATTCATAAAAAGTGCCTACACACCAAATTATAAGAAATTATCAGAGGAAATTGTCCTGATATCCTCAAGAATGAGGGAAAAATAAAAATTGAAAGAATCTTCCTATTACCTTCTGAAAGAGACCACAAAATAAAATACCACATAACTATTATAGTCAAATTCCAAACTCTCAGCCATAGGAAAAAGTATTATAAGCATTCAAAAGGAAATAGTTCATATATTATGGAGCCACCAGATTATACAGGACCTAGCAGCTGCTATATTAAAAGACTAGAAGACATGGAATATGATATTCTAAAAGGGAAAAGATCTAGGGCCACAATCAAGAATTGCATGTCTGACAAAACTGAGCAGAATCCTCTGAGGGGAAAATAATAGTTAACGAAATACAAGAATTCCAAATTTTCCTGATCAAAAAAAAAGCAGCTGAAAAGAAAATTACATTCGAGACTCGAGAGAAGGTAAAATGAAAACATAAGGATTTCAATAAGATTGAACTGAGTACAATCATACCTGGGAAGCTGATATTTGAGATGCTTAAGAAATATCAGAATCTTGAGATACTTTTGTGTAAGATATCTAAAGTATTTAAGATATTTGAGAATTTTATCAGTATCACAGCAATAAAAGGGAATATACATAGAAAGAAGAAGGGAAGGAAGCTGAATAGGATGGGTTGATATAAAAAAATCAAGGAACAAGATAAAGGAACACATGGAAAGGAGAGAAATGGAAAGATAAAGGGAATACACTCTTGAAGAGACACATAAGTGGAAACAGTGGAGAAAATGATGGAGGGTCAATGGACTTGAGTTTTACTCATTGGAATTATCTCAAAGTGGGAATAATACCACATTTAGTCATATATAAAAATATAGAAACCTAATTTAACCTATAGGAAAGCAGGAGGATAAGGAGAATAAGGGAAGGGGTTATGTAAGGGAAGGGAATGGACAAAAAGGAGAGTGAATTTAGGGAGGTACCAGTCAAAAGTATAAAATATCCATGAACAGGAAAAGGCTAAAAGGAGAGAGAGAAGAGTAATTGGGGAAAATAATATGGATGAAAACACAATTAATAATCAAAAATGTGAATGTGAATTTGACAAATACCCATAAAACAGAAAAGAGAGAATTAAAAAAACAGAATATCACAATATGCTGTCTATAAGAAATACATTTAAAACAGGGAGATAACCCAGAATAAAAGTAAGGGGCTGCAGCAGATACTACTGTGCCTCAGCTAAAAGAAAACAAACAAAAAACAGGAGTAACAGTCATGATCTCAGACAAAGCAAAAGAAAAATTGATCTAATCAAAAGAGATAAGGAAGAAAATTGCATTTTGATAACAAGTACCATAGACAATGAAACAATATCAATATTAAACATTGGTACACCAAACAGCATAGCATTCAGATTCTTAAAAGAGA
The DNA here is from genome assembly GCF_027887165.1 of Monodelphis domestica. NCBI lineage: Eukaryota > Metazoa > Chordata > Mammalia > Didelphimorphia > Didelphidae > Monodelphis > Monodelphis domestica. The sequence goes on along the minus strand of NC_077229.1, from coordinate 411,157,376 downwards.
TGTAAAAGGAGTTATACATGTTTTCTTTTGCAACATGAGAACTATGGAAATATGTATGGCATGAAAGTACTGGCATAATTTATATCAGACTGCTTATCTCCTCAAGAATGAGGGAAAAGGGAAGGAAGGAGAAAATACGAATACTTTGTCATAAACAATTGTCAAAAATTGTTTCAACATGTAACTGAAATGAATAAATAAATAGAGTGCTCCAGTGCCCCAGGATAGGAAACTCTCTCTACCAGTTCAGGCTGACACCTTACCTGTCACTTCTAGTCTTAGCACATTTTCTAGAGAACTGAAAGGTTAAGTGATTTGCCCAGGGTAAGTATGTACAAGGTATGTATCAGAGGCAGAACTTGAACTTTCCTGGTTCCAGTGCCCAGCCCTCCATCTTCTATGCAATGCTTCATATATAATTATAAAATATATAACACATATTTATATGTATGTGTAGATATAAAATCTCTTAGTTTCTACTTTAGTAAGAATTTTGCTCTTTATTTCTATCATGAGGGAGTGGGTAAATACTGACTTTTATAAAAGAGGTAGATAGATTAGATAAATAGAAAAAGAGAGAGAGAAAGAGAATGATGGATGGATGCATGGATAGATGGATGGATGGTTGGATGGATGGAGAGAGATAATATAAATATACATTCTATTAGCTAGTATGTATATATTACCATAAGGTTTGCAAAGCACTATATATTTGTTAACTCTCTTGATCCTCACAAAAATCCGATAAAGTGAATACTACTCTTATCCTATTTTTTGCAGATAAGGAAACTGAATCTGAGAGGTTAAATGAATTGACTAGAGTCACAACGTTAGTCTCTAAAGTAGGAGTTGAGGCTTATAATCAAAATATTTTTTAAAAGAAATAAGAAGTAGAACTGTTCACAAAATGTTTAAAGAGCCCTAGAATTGATATGTGTACTTTAACTATATGATTCCTTTTGTACAAAGCCAAGTATAGCATAACCCAATAACAATACTGGTTTAAAAAAGGCTTAAAATTTTTGTTAATGATGATATTAATTATATTATCCTGGAGAATATGAGATTTTTCTGATAAGCAATTGCACAAATGCTCTATATTCTGATGTTCCTTAGAGAAACCTCAAGTCCCTGACTTCATTTTCATTCAAGCTCCAAAGTTGTATTTTTCTTACTTAATTTATCCTCCACTTGTGAATGGATGCCAGGCTCTTATTTATAAATTGCCCCTTCACAGCTGGAGGAGCTCTAATGGGTGGCTTGAAGACTGCTGTGCTCTCACACCCCAGAGATAGGGGAAGTGATTTCTGTATATAATATAATTTAATGCAATAAAAAATACTTGGCCCAGATTTAATGTCTTTCCTCCCTAGACTTTCAAATATTCTGCAAAGAGCTACCCTGTGAATTTCTGGGTCCAATTGTTATTATTTTGTAATATTATAAATGGGGAAATACTCAGAACTTTAAACAGTGTCCATAAAGACAGAGTCTTTATTGTATAAGTCATTAACTTATAGTTCGTTCCTAGGACCCAAGACTTCTCACACTCAGAGGCATTTTACCAATTTCAGTTTGGAACAAACCACACTAAAACTTCATTGATTTAGATATTTATAATTTGGTATTTGGGGAAAATATTCTGGATAGTTCTTTATGCAGTTAAGGGTAAGAGAAGTTTTTAGTAAACAAGTGAACATTGTAAATCTTCTCTTCCCAGGTTAATCCCATCCCTTCAAGTGATGCTTGAATAGCTTCAGATACCTCCACCATCTTGGTTGCTCTAGTTTCAAGGCCCGTGATATTGGAGTCTTGCCAGTGTTGCCATGTTGTTATAGTAATATTGCTATAGTTATCATCCATGTTTAGTTGAACCTCCTTACCCAGAGTAACAGTCAATACATTCTTTGAGTTCCTCACTCCTCTCTACCCCAAAAGTCTTTAAGACTTTAGCTTGGTATCCCAGAAAATGGAGCCAGTCATTCAGATTCAATATGGTCACCCTGTGGACTGACTTTGTGATCTCTCTAGAGATACTGATCTCAAGTATTTTTTTTTAATTTAAGCAGAATATAAAACTTTCAATCTCAGAATCTCAATGGCTCTAAATCTGGCTCCACCTACAGCTCAATTCTGATGAGCAAAAAATGGTTTTTTGTCTTCAGAAAGTGAAAAAGGTTTTATTTTCTCATTACTCTCATTCTGTGCATTAAATAAAATATGCAAACAGTTATAGTTTTGTTGGCAACATATTTTACCACATTTTAAATAACATGAATCTAGGGTCACACAGCTAGGAAGTATCTTGGGCCAGATTTGAACCCAGGTTCTCTCATCTCCAGACCTGGTTCTCTATCCGCTGAGTCACCTAGCTGCTCCAAAAACATAGATTTCAGAGCAAGAAAAGACCTTAGTGGTCAAATCTAATCTCCCCTCCCCATTTTGCCCAGGGACACAGAGTTATCAAGAATCTCATGAGGTAGAATTCAAGCCAATCTTTCTAAATTTATAACCAGTGTTCTATAACTGGACAACAGTCACAATTCACATGAGCTTTTCCTGCTCTGTCCACCATCAATCCTTACCATTCCTATATCTTCTCAGTCTCTACACAATTGGAATGAAATTCTGAGAAAGTTATTGGGAAAGCCAAGTGAATTACTAGCTCCTGTTAGGAATGGCCTCTCTGTAAGCTCACTAGATTCTAAGAGCTATATAGCTTCCACTGATCCCAAAGGTACAATGGAATCACGGACGATCTCCAGTGTCAACTGTGTCTAGACTCTGTGGTAGAATATGTCCTGGAACATAATCACACCAACAATACACGCTGATGCTAAATATTTATCACCCACTGCACTAGTAAACATCATGAAGAATTGTCCAAACCAGAAAATATTAATATCCCAGAGCAGGGAAGTTGCCAAGAGACCAGGACCACTTTAACTGTGCGACATTGCTGCAATCAGGGCTTCCTGCCTCTTTCTCCCTCCTCTGACACACTGTGGTTCAGTGAATCAGTACCCAGCAATCTAGGATAGTGCAAGGAGTGATGTCTTGGGAGTTAGGAATTCTGGGCTTAAATCCTGCCTCTCTTACCCTCCATACATCACTGAATAGCCTTCAGTCTTCATTTTCCCTTTTGTAAAAGCAAGGTGTTGATGTAGACATCCTCTAAGATCCCTCACTGTGGGGGCAGCAAAGTGGCTCAATGGCTCAGTGAATAGAGAGCCAGACCTGGAGTTGGAAGTTCCTGGGTTCAAATCTGGCCTCAGCCTATGTGATCCTGGGCAAGTCACTTAACCCCCATTGCCTAGCACTTACCACTCTTCTGCCTTAGAACTAATGCTTAGTATCCATTCTAAGTCAGAAGGTAAGGGTTTAAAAAATAAAAATAAAAGATCCCTTCCTGTTGATGCGATATGTGAGACCAATGGATATTTAAAAACCTCTCTACCTAAGGGTATTGAGATATGATTTTAGTAAAAGTATTTTTGGTTTGCTTGTTTAAATCTAGGATCATGTGGGAGGCAGCTGGGTAGCTCAGTGAGTTGAGAGCCAGGCCTAGAGACAGAACATCCTGGGTTCAAATCTGGCCTCAGACACTTCCCAGCTGTGTGACCCTGGGCAGGACACTTAACCCCCATTGCCTAGCCCTTACCACTCTTCTGTCTTGGAACCAATACATACTATTGATTACAAGATGGAAGGTAAGGGTCTTAAAAAATAATAATAAATAAATCTATGATCATGTAAAGCAAATATCATATACACCACTGAGGACTACATCTCTTCTCTCCTCCAACTTAAATATTCAGGTCATAACTTTGAAGATGAACCAGGTAGGCCATGCATTGCCCCAGCTTTTTGGTAATTCTTTTTAGCTATTTACCTATTGATCAATCACAACAACTACATATGTGTATATCCATGAATATGGATGTACTTATAAATACATAAATATAAAATGTATGTATAGGTGTACATCTCTACATATATTAATATATAGTATACATCAAGTTTCTTTTATGTGCACAAGGCACTGTGCTCAGCACCTTGGGAGGTTTAGAGAGGTATAGTATATAATATCTGCCCTCAAGAATGGGCAGTCTAGCGTATATACACGCACATAAAATTAAACAATACAAAATCAAAGTAATCCATGCTATGTGATCTAATCATTACTGCAAGATCTCAGAAACGAGTTCACTGGGAGATAGTTGGTTGGAGAACTTGGAGAAGTGGGATTTGAGCTGGAACTTAAGAGACAGGTAAGATGTTGAAAGTTTCAGGGAACTGAGGGCATCATTTCAAGAAGGGGGAGAGAATGATGGAGGTCAGAGGAAAGAGAGGGCAAGAGAAGGGAGATGCTAGAACCAACACAAGACCTGTTAAGAGGGCAATACATAGACCAGTTTGCCTGGAAGAGACCATTTAGGCAAGGAAAGATTAGAGATAAGGCTAGAAAGTTAGGCGAGGGTCTTGAACTGGACTAAAAATTGGAGATTTTCTAGTGGTTTATGAAAAGGCATGATTTGAATTAAAATGTTGTTAAGGGGAAATTAATCTGGCTGCTACTATCTACAGAGAGGCCTCAGGTCACTTATGAGATTAGGATTTTATTTGACATATGTGAAAAAAATAACTAGCTAAAGGCTATAAATGGATTTGACAGTTTACATCTCCTTGCTTGAAAAAAGTCTTTTTCTTCCAACCTCTCCAAAAAGTTTTCCTTGATTGCTCCTCTTATGAGCTCCATTTTCATGCATTGCCTGAATGGCTCATCTAGAATTTATCATAAATTGCCTCATATTGTTAGTTGTCTTTTCATATGTGCACATCTTTTATTCTCAGCAAGAGCATAATTATAAACTCCTTGAGGGTAGGGACTATAATCTTATTCAAATCCATTCCCTCCTCATCTCTACCTTCTGCCTTCCTTTTAGTTCCAACTAAAATCTCTCTTTCTATTAAAAAGAAAAAGTCTTTCATAATCCAATTTAAGGCTAGTCTTCTTCCTCTCTTGATTATTTCTAATTTTTCCTAAGTTTATATTCTATGTAGGTACATATAGCAGTTTGCCTGTTGTCTACCACATCAGACTGTAACTTCCTTGAAAGCAAGAGCTGCCTTTTATCCTTCTTTGTATTCCCAGAGCTTAGCACAGACCTAGCACACAGTATGCACTTAATACATATTTACTGACTTAATAGTTTGTAAAAAAAATATTCTATTCTTGATTCCATTTTTATAACTTTCTATAGAGATTGTGAATCAAGTTAGTCAATGTAGAAATTGATCAAATCTCCCAAATACACACACACACACCGATGTGCATATATGAATGCCTATAGAGAGACATACACATATATATCTGTCTATATAGTTCTAGTTTTCCAGTGAGCCTAATGCCTACACTCTTTGTCCTCCCCCAAGGCACTCTCCCTAGGTCCTCTCCTGATCCCCATTTCAGGAAGGAAATACACCACGAAAAGACAAACACTGAACAATATTCTAAAGTATCAATTGATTGACACCCAGCTCATGCTTCTCCCACAATATGGGGGGAAAATAGTTCTTTGGGTTGAAGTGAAACTGCAGCCCAAGTGTACCTCACTTCCTTGCTGACTGCATAAATAATACAAGCCCTGCTACAGCTTCCAAATGACTCCAGATGTGTTCCCTTCACATTGCCAAAGAGAAAATAACTTTGAGCTAGTGTCATTTCAGTGGAAAGCTAACTTAGTGATTTTCATCTGGATGAAATAAGAGGGAAAATATCAGGACTTGTCTATTACCCAGGCAGGTGAGATAGGAATAGAAACATCCGTTCTGTCAAATTGAATGCCCTCCTGCTTTAGCACTCTTAGACTCTGGTTTAACATCAAGATGTCTCAGGCTTTAAATGAAATGTCAAATATAATTTGGCTCTGGATCCCCGAGATATATGATTGCCCTTGGAGAAAACTTGATAACTCAGCGTTCTTTGTGTCAAATGTGTATCTACCTGATAGGGCACTCTATAAAACCAATGCCGTACTCCCCCTCAGCCACATAAAAACCCTCAGCCAGCTTGACATGCAGGGCCAGGCGATTTATTCAAGTGGGCAGTACACTTCTCGGAGAAAATTTTGTGGCCAAATGGCCTCCCTTCAAAGTTCACTTCAAGAATTCAATCACCCCCAGAAAATGCCAAGCCATTACTGGAATGCTGGCAAGATTTTCCTGTGTAGTAGAATATAGGGTGATTGAGAACCATTCCACTTACACCCCTTTCACACATTCACAAATTACCTCCATTTAGCCTTGGCTCATATCTTTTGGGGGATTTTGGGGGGAAGGAATTAAGCCCCCAATCAGGTTATGTTTTATTTGTGTTTTTAGAAGAAATGGCAGCTTATTTCTTATGAGCAGAAGAATCAGTACAAGATAAGAATCCATTAATTTAATGGTGATACAAAGGGACTTAAAAAAGACTTGAAAACTTTGTACAAAAGAGATGAGCTGGCAGGTCTTATATATATATAGGCAGTTGCGTTATCTGTCTATTTGTTGAAAATTGAGGTGCTATCAAACTCCCATCTCTATTCTCTCCACTGCCATGTCTGAAATTTTGCTATCACTGCCCTCTGAAATAGTATTTCTCTAAGAAACTTTGATTAAAACATAGCTAGCTCAACAGTTTTTTAGGGAATGAGTGAACAAATTGTGGCATAGGGATGTGATAGAACACTGTTACATTATTATAAATGATAAGTATGAGGAATTCAGAGGAAAAGAAGAAGATATATGAATTGATACAGAGTAAAGAAGTAATAGCAAGAGAATAATGTGAGTAATGACTATAATAATTTAAATAAAAGAATATATTTGAAATATGCCTTGTATGATTTATTAATTTAATTAAAATAAACATTATATCATTTAGGGAGAAATAACTACAGAGACATTATATTGGATTATCCAGAGCATGTCTTTTGAAATAAAGAAAACAATAAAGACACGTTGACTCTAAAATGTTCATGTAAATCCAAATCTGGAACTTTTGCTGACAAATGATTATTTCTAAATGTTATTCAACTAAAGGTCCAATGATTTTAGAAGTCCATTCTAAAAAAAGAATGTTTTCAAATATTCACAATTTACTTTTATCTGTAGTTTGTGGTAAATGTTAATTTACTATTAGTCACTAACATCTTAGCTCAGTTCATTTTTATGATATCTAGATATCATCTTGGGAAAAAGAAAGCAGGGGACCTGAGAGTAAAGGAATAGATCCCAATAGGACAATGACTAGGGAAAAAATTGTATGGAACACCAATGGCAGCCAGGATGGATATGTATAATGCCAGAAATCCTCAGTACTTCCAGGTGCAGTAAAAGAAGAGTTTAAGTGAGATTACTATGTAGTAGTAGTAGTAGTAGTCTCTCGGTAACCAAGGATGACTATTGTCTTTGTGCGCTTTCATCTGTGATGCAGATGAGTGTGCACAAAGACACTTGTGCATGAAGGAGATTTAAGTGGAAAAGTCGATGCACAGAGACAGTCCCACTCTCTCGGCGTTGGAAGCCTGGGTCCATTGGCACGAAAAGTCGTTACACCTGGAGACTTCCTCAGCTGCATTGGATGGCAGTGTTGTCTTTTGTGCTCCAACATGCCCTGAGCACTCCACAGTGCTTTGTTGCATCGCCATCTCAGCCGTTGAACCTTCTTATTGGTTTCTTCCATCTGTTCAGCTGAAGCAGTCTTCACATGCTGGGTGAGAAAAGCCCTGGTTCACCAGGGGTCTATGACCCAATGGCTACCCTCACAAGGTTTAGCTGGCCTGTCGAAGCCTTTGCCCGGGGTGTGGCTGCTGCCGCATGCTAGCAGCTACTGGGAGCCACAAGTGAGAGCTGGGTGTCAGGTGGGGGTCAGAGGCTGGAGATCTGCCCTGGAAGGGCACGACAAGCCCTCCATAGCAGAGATACTACCCCTCCCTGAGCACCCCATACACCCCCCTCAACTGTAAAAGGAATATAATTACTACCACCCCTGGTGAAGTTTGTGAGGATCAAATAAGATGATATTTATCAAAAGCTACTATCACAATACACAACATAAATGCAAATCATTTTCACTTCCCTGGAAGTCATGGAGTGGGGAGACTTTATTGGGGGTTGTGACAAGGAAATCACTTTTAAAAGACTGATATATATTAATTTAAGGTCGCCAAGGAATTCAGCTATGTAATTCCTAAATGAAAACTCAAGTCAGCCGTCAACCTTTTATGGAGTTTTAATTACAAACAGGAGGAAGAAAGGAATTAGAGATAGAGAGATAGAGGTAGAGAGAAAGGGGAGAGAAGGGAATAGGACTTAAATACCCCCTTCTGTTTAGGCTGGGCCAAAAGGCCCAAGCCCTTAGATAGCTGAGACAAAGAAAAGAGATCAGTCCCTATTACTCACGTGTCCAAAAATGGAGAAACAGTCTCCGGGGCCCCCACCTTCAGCTTCCTTCAGCGCAAGCTTCTCAGAGCACACCGCAACCACTCCGACAAACTCCTCAACCCCCTCTAGTCTTTAGACCCCCCTATCCTTAAGGAAACCCTCCAAGTTCCCTCCCCTCAGTCCTCACATCTACCAATCACCTGTCCATCAATTTCCCTGTGCCAATGGAGGCTCTAGCTTAACCCAGGACCACCCAGAGGTCTCTGGCTTTGCACATGTCTGTTGAAGGTCATATTTTCAAATAATTAAATCTTTGATCCTTTGCTACAGCCCTTTCTAAATCCTGTTAACCTGAGTAGGGTAGAGATTGGAATAATTAAATTTTGATCTAGGCTGCAGCCCTTACTCAATCCTGTTAGGACTGAATAGGGTGGAGATTGATTCCAAGTATCTCCATCGTATCAATTCTAAAATCAATCATGACTCAAAGAAATTCCTGTTCTATGCTTAAGCATAGGTCAAAGTCCTTTCCATTGTTCAGCAAAAGGTTTCTGTCCTAAAGTAATCTTAAGAAGGGAGGAGAAGGAACCTCCCATGCCAATGGGGTTCACATTCCAATAGTCAAGACCCACTATCAATAGGAAATTTTCCAAGTATGAAATTTCCCAATGGTGAAATTTCCAACATTTATAAGTCTAAGAAATTTTGAGGTTTACAGGGTTCAAAAAGAAGGCTATTAAAATCTATCAGATAAGAGATGATGAGTTCTCAAACTAGGGTGGGAAATTGTGATATCGAAATCACTTTAAAAGACTGATATATATTAATTTAAGGTCACCAAGGAATTCAGCTATGTAATTCCTAAATGAAAACTCAAGTCAGCAGTCAACCTTTTATGGAGTTTTTAATTACAAACAGGAGGAAGAAAGGTATTAGAGAGAGAGAGAGAGAGAGAGAGAGAGAGAGAGAGAGAGAGAGAAAGGGGAAAGAATGGAATAGGGCTTAAATACCCCCTCTGCTTAGGCTGGGCCAAAGGCCCAAGCCCTTAGATAGCTGAGGCAAAGAAAAGAGATCAGTCCCTATCACTCATGTGACCAAAATGGAGAAACAGTCTCAGGGGCCTCCACCTCCATTCTCCTTCAGAGCAAGCCCACCTCTCAGAGCAAAACCTCCTCAGAACAAAACCTCCTCTGAGCAAAAAAAACTTCCTCTGTCCTCAGACCCCGCTATCTTTAAGTCAACAATCTAAGTCCCCTCCCCTCAGTTCTCACATCTACCAATCACTGTCCATGTCTCCCCTGTGCCAATGGTGGCTCTAGCTTAACCCAGGACCGCCCAGAGGTCTGCCCCCCTTTGCACATGTCTGTTGAAGGTCATATTCTCAAATAATTAAATCTTGATCTTTGCTGCAGCCCTTCCTAAATCCTGTTACTCTGAGAAGGGTGGAGATTCTAAGTTCCAAGACCTGGTTCTGTCATTCCAAGTATCTCTATTGTATCAATTCTAAAATCAATCATGACTCAAAGAACTTCCTGTTCTATGTTTAAGTATAGGTCAAAGCCCTTTCCATTGTTTAGCAAAAGGTTTCTGTCCTAAAGTAGTCTTAAGTAGGGAGGAGAAGGATCCTCCCATGCCAAAGAGTTTCACATTCCAATAGAGTTCTTACTATCAGTAGGAAATTTTTTCAAGTATGAAATTTCCCAATGGGGAAATTTCCAACATTCATAAGTCTAAGAAATTTTAAGGTTTACAAAATCCATGAGTGAAAGAAGGGAAACACACATGACAAATACTTTAGAGAGTGTACTAACAAGATTTGTAAAAAAAAATATGATTTTTTGGAGTGAATGAGAATGAGTCATAAACATAGTTGACCAGAAAGATAGCTTCCCTTGAAAATTACAAAGAAATTCAGAAAAAAAGTAAGTTTTAGTGGAGGGGGGAATTTATTTTATTTTAAAGAGATTGACTTTGTCATGCCTATGGGATATCCAATTCAAAATGTTCCTCAAGTAATTGTCAATCCAACTCAAGAAAAAGACGAGGGGAAAGAGAAATGTAAAGCCATTGATCAGGTTCCTACTGTCTGCCAGACATTGTTCTGAGAGTCTTACAAATATTTTCTCATTTGATACACATTCATTTTTTACTTATGGAAACTGAAGCAAATAGCAATTAAGTGACTTGCTCAGAGCCATGTACTTAGTCAGTGTCTAAGACTGGATATTAACTCTGTACTTCCTGCTTCCAGGTCCAGTTTTCTATTCATTGTATTAACGAACTATATCAGAACTAAACTTTATATAGTTCTTAAAGCTTATAAAGTTATGTATTACTGTTAGCTCATTTTATCTTCCCAATGACCCTGGTAAGTAGGTATTATTATCCCCATTTTATAGAGAAGAAAGCTGAGGCAGTAGTCTCAGTAGTCAAGTGACTAATCATATAGCATAGGACTAGCAATTATCTGAGTTTGTTTTCGAATTCATGTCATCCTGTCTCCAATTCTAGTGCTTCATACACTGTGGTAGAGGTTTCAAACCCTAGAACTGGAGTTACAGTCTGGGAAATTGCTGGAACCTCAGCCACAGCAGGGGTGGGGCTATAGTAGATGTTCTGGAATCTTGGGAAAGCAAGAGTTTTCTGTCAGAGAGATGCAGTTAGCTCTCTCTCAATCCTGAGACAATATAAGGAAAGGGCTAGTCAAGACTTTGCTCCTGAAGAAAGACTTACATTTTTCTCCTGGTGATTGGACACCCTTCCCCCCACTGATTCCCAACAGAAGGGGCTAGTTGGGGAGAAGACAGGAAGCAGCTGACCAGATCACCTCACAGCTCCTGGTGCCCTGGGTCTTAGCAGTGCCCAAGGAGGCCAAGACAAGGGCCATCCAAGCCTGAATCCCTCAGGGCCCAAGTCTGCCAAGACCTGGGTTCCCCAACTTGAGGAGGGAGGCAAGGGTAGATAGAATAGGGACACCTTTCCCTCTTTCCTCACAAAACCCTTCCTGCAGTCATTTCCCTGTGTTATTCCTAAATTGATCAGTTAGAATAAAGTTTGTCATCTTTCCCCAACTGACTCTAGTGTGAGTGGGAAACATTTCCAGCTTGGTGGGGAGAGTAAATGCCTCTCTCTCTGAGGAAAGACATTAGTAGTAGAGGGAAGTCAAAAGGCTGTTTGAGGTGAGCAGTCATAACTGAGGGGAGGCTAAAGGGGGGAACTGCTACTCCTCTCCTCTCCCTTGGTCAAGTTAAACAGCAGCTGTCTCCCCTGAACCTTGCTTTGAGAGGGGAGGGCCCTACTCTTCTATTCTCTCTCTCTCTCTCTCTCTCCCACCAGACTAACACTCTATTACAACACTAAGTCACCTATCTCACTGAATGTGTGTGTATTACTATATATAGTGATCTCTCTCTTTTATGTATATGTATATGTATATATATATATATATATTATAGTTATATGTGATTATAAATGTGATAAATCACTTTAGTAATATGAATTCCAGAGAAAGGATTAATTCCTAATCATGGTAATATATCACTGTATCATAATAACATAAGTTTGGGCATAAAGGAAATCCTAGCAGAGATGTGTATATTTGCATGAGTATGAGGAGGGGAGGGGTGGATTGTGAAAATGAGAGACCTTTGTGCCACATAAATAATATGCTTGATACCAGATGGAAGGACTAGGGATAATGGATGACTATTGTACCAAAAGAAAATAAGCAAATAAATAATCAATAAAAAAAAAAAGGAGATTAAAGGTCCAACAGAGAAGGCTTTGAAGAGATTATCCAGGAGATATAGAAAACTATACTTGGAAGGATATATCTTAATATTTCTTATATATTAGTGAAATAGAAAGTAAACTGAGGGAAACATTACTTCTTGAAATAGAGAGATAAACTGAGGGGAAACTATTATTAATTGAAATAGAGAAGGTAAACTGAAGGGAAATTGTTTCTTCTTACAATGACTGCTATTCTCTGGTTGGCTGTGACTAGAGAGAGCTGCTACAGGAACTTGAGTCTACTTATATGAAATGGAGGTAGAAATGAGAAATGCTGAGGGATGCTACCACACAGGGATGTTGCCACCCAGGGATGCTGGTACACAGAGGACTGCTCTGGGGTTTGCTCTGGGGTTCTGCCTATTGATCCCTACTGATGGCTCATGGACAAATCTATTTCCTAACCTCCTTCCTCCCTCACTCCTTCCCTTAACAAACCCTCTCCTTTTTGCCTGCCTCACCTCCCAATCTTCTTGAAGCCTTTTGCTTCTTCTCTCCCTCCTGAGTGAACCATAAAGATATTCTAGTTGCTTTCTTAGTCAAGGGGTTTATTGGTATAACAGGATGGGAAACTGAGGTAAGAAGGATGAGGAAGTCCCTAATTTAAATGAAGGATTGAGAAAGTAGTCCAGTGTGACTGTGACTCTTAGATAGTTAGGGAGATGGAGGACAATAGCAGTTCAAAATCTTCTTTCTTCTTCAAAATTCAGCCTAGCTTGTCTCCTTTCTCAACTTCAACCCCAGAGAAAAACAAAGTTCAAAGTCTCTAAGTTTCTCCTGGCCAGCTCAACTCTCAAATAGACCACCTGTAAGATTTAAAATTTAGGGAAACTGAGGCAGGTAGAAATTAGTTTCTCTCTGTAAGGAGTATTATATTTTTAGAGGTTTATTGAAGATTAAAATATAAAGAAAATACAAGTAAGAGAGGCACGTGTCTAGGCCCGAAGAGCCTATTCAAGATGCTAGATATGCTTTGCCATTTCCTTCTCCAGCTCATTTGACAGATGAGGAAACTGAGGCAAACAAGGTTAAGTGACTTGCCCAGGGTCACACAGCTAACAAGGTTTGAAGCTAGATTTGAACTGAGGAAGATGAGTTCTCTTCACTCCAGCACTCTATCCAAGGCATTAAGTCTTCCTGAGAATTAAGTCTAGAAAGTTTTCCATGCTAGTGAAAACATTACTAGAGATCTCAACTTATAGTATTTTAGAAATAAAAGGGAACTTAAAGAGCCAACTTTCCTCTAAAAGTAGGGATATCCTCTATGGCCATCCTAACAGATTGCTATCTAATTTCAGGTTGAACACTGAAATTTCTGAGAGTTTACTATTAAGTACCCTATTCTGTTAATGCACTACTCTAATTATTGTAAATTGCTCTCATATGAACAGTCAATCTCAGATCCTATTCAATTCTTAATTAAGTTCACTTTCATTCAGCAAATATTTACCAGTCACCTACCATCAGTAGGGTACTAATAGATGTTGAAGGAAATATAAAGTGTAAATAAGAAATAAAGTCTCTTCTCATGGAGCTTACAATTTGGTAAAGTGATGATGACACATTTTCAAGTAACTCTATACAATAATTCATAATAAGCACACTAGAGATATCTAAAGGTAAAGAAATGTTCAAGCAATTATTGCATACAATTATGTAGGACAACTACTTTGGAGATCTCTAAAAGACATACTACATTTGAAGTCTAAGAGAGGGGAACTAATAAATAAGAAAATCAGAAAAAGCTTTGTGACAGAGGTGGTATTTGGTTTGGGTCAACTTGGTCCCAATTTGAAATCTCTTATAGACCTGTCTTTTAAATCCTTACTCTGGCTTAGGATGGATATAAGTATTATTTCCAAGATAGAAAAGTAGTAAAGGCTGGGCAATTAAGTAGAAGTGACTTGCTCAGGGTCACACAGCTAGGAAGTGTCTGAGGCCATATTTAAACTTGAGTCCTCTCTCCCAGGCCTGACTCTGTATTCACTGAGCCATCTAACTGCCTTCCTATAGTTCTTAATGCCATATCCCTCCACCCCACCCCAAGTGACCTTGGAACTTTGGTTGCTACTCCAATTGTGGATTGTGGAGAGAATTTGAAAAATGCATTGTCATAATATCTCTCTGAGGTTGGCATGTTGTTGCCTGAATTGCTGGGCCAGATTCTCAGAGTAATTAAACAAAAATATTAATTTACTGGTCATACAACATCTATATTTTGAAGGCTAGGAACCTCAATCCTATTAATCTAGTCTTAGCTCCCTCCTGCCTTCCCAAGAGTTTCATTCTCCTATTCTGACCCCGGAACCACCACTACTGCCAGGCTAGATAATTAGGAGCTCCCCACGATAAGAAGAGACCATGGAGAGTTCAATGTAAACTGTCTTAGAGGTTCTACCATCTCCAAATGATCTCTAGGTTTGTGGACTTAAGGCTCTTCTAATTCCCTATATATAAATGCATACATATAAATTCCATTGGAGTGAGTTCTAAAAAAAGAAGGTAGAGAAATTCCAAAGGATAGAAGTGAGATGGGGGAGAATTGTAGGCCTGGGGGACAACTTGTAGAAAGATATGTACATGAGAAATGAAATGTTCTTTATGGAGTACATTCAACTGTAGATCAATTTGGACTGTCAGTTTTCCAAGCAAAGAAGGTCATACTAAGTGACCTTTTTCTATTAAAAAATTTCTTGATATTCCCATCAGCACTACCTATTCCCATTCAAATGGCTCTCAGTTGGCAAATTGAATTTACATGTAAAGTCTAGCCCCTTTTGTTTGTGAATATTTTGGATGCTGAAAGGTAGAGAAAAATACTACTTATGTAAGGAATGCTGATAAAAAATATCAGCTTGAGGAGAAATGGACTTTCAGAGAAAATGTTGAGGAGAGAAACACAAACTGCTCTGGGAACTTAAAAGAAAACTGCCCTGCAGACAAGTGTACTGAGTAAAAGATTTATGATGTCCATGCGGCATATCAGCTCATTTACATGTGACTATTTGGAGTTTTCCAAGACATATATTAAACTATAAACTAAATGACTATTTGGAAATGTTGGGAAGATTCGATAAGAACTTCTGGGTGACAGTGAATATGAATTTTTTGCTTCACATCACACTAGAGATAGGTCATTGCTTAGCAGGAGACCCTCATTTGAGACATTAGAATCCTAGGAAAAAAAGTCTGGAGACATTGAGATGACAACAGAAGCAGGAAATGAAGTAAAACACCAAAGGAATCTGGACAGAAGACAAGGAGGTGATGAGAGGAACTGACTAGAGAAGAAAAAAATACAAAATTTGACAAGAGTTGATAAAAGCTGAAAGATGTTTTACTGGGAGCCATGCTAATAGGAAGAGAAGCATTATTTTGCTAAGGAGCTAATTGGCAAGAGAAAGATAGATTTGCCCTCTAGCAAAGTCTATACCTAGAGAGAAGGGAAACTTCTCAGGGATTTGCCTGTGTTGCCCTTTTTTGCTTTTTGTGGTTTGAGGAGATAAAATGGAACAGGACTTGCATGGACTTTGCTGTGAAGATGACTTTGCTAAAAGCTGACTGGAAAAAAACAAAACAAATAAACAACCAGAACCTTCTCTTATTTGAAAAGCTAGATGAAGAAAGGCTGCATGCTTCTGTTGATATCTACAGTCTGAGAAGGAAAAACTCCTCAGAGCCCCATAGTAAATCCATGGAGGTTCACAGATCTCCAACTCAAGAGAATTAACTTCCTCTCAGTTAAAGAACATGACGCCTTTTCAGAACCTTGCCAAGGATGACTGTGTTCAAAAAGGACTTATTAATGTTTCACCAGTTCAAGAGTAGCACCACAGAAATAAATTTGCCCAGAAGCAGAAGTGTAAGAAACAGAAAAGGATCAGATAGAAGAGAAGTGGTTTTGTCTGACACTGTGATGGCAAAACTTTTAGAGACTGAGTGCCAGGTTATTTGATTTAATTGTTGATTGGGGAGTGCCATGACCCCCCCCAAAAGACTATGTGCCATGCCCCTACCCCCACATGGAGTGCTTAGGGTACCCCATTCCTCACTTACCCCACACAAGGGAGAGAGGAATCACTCCCATTGGGCTACTGGGTAAAGTGAGGAATATCTTCAGTAAATGTAGAGAGGGGGACAGGAGTGGCCTGAGAACTCTTCACCCTTCCAGCTCAGCAGCCTATGAGCCACCCATCTTACCCCCTATGATCTCCCATTGGCTGCCAGACAAAGGGGTGAGGAATGTGAAAAAAATGTCATCAGGCATGATAGAGAATGGGAGAGGAGCAGCTCCACCAGAGTCCCTCTGCCTTTCCAGTAACAAACTCTGACCAGGGGGTGGGTGAGAGGTGAGGGGCAGTCATTTGTCCACAGAGAGCACTCTGTGTGCCACCTTTGGAGGACCTATGGCATGAGTGGTGTAATATTTATTGTGAAAGGAAATAGGATTGGAAAAAAGGGGGATAAAGGGAGGTTTGTAGCAGGGTATGGAGTAGTTGAGGGGAGAGAGGGAATATTGCTTGATGAATCAAAGGAGGGAGATGCTCCCTGCTGAGAGGAAGCAGCAGGGGTCTGATAAGGCCTGTTTGTCCTGGAATGACTGAACTGAAGTTCAGCTTCCTCTATGACCAGAAAAGATAGTCCACGTATCTGACTGCGAATTCAAATAATATAAAATTTAATAACTCTTTGGGATTGGAGTTTTCTCTCAGCTTCAGACCTGAGGCCAGGCCCCAGAGGCTGGCAGAGGGCTCTCCCACTTACGTCTACTCTATATCAGTCCAGTTTTGTCTTTTTTAGAATCTTAGCAGTAGACAGAAAGCAAACAAGAACAGGTCGAACCTTCAGAAGCAACTGGGCCTGAATCTTCAGGCTGAACCAAGAAGAGGCACACCACACCAGACTGGGCTGACAAGCTCCTTCCTCCTCCAACACCAAGAAGCAAGTCCACCCGGCAGGAAGGAAGTACTAGTCACAACACCCAACTGCCACACCTGGAAGGAAGGAAGTACTAGTCACAAGACCCAACTGCCACTCCCAGTTGGCCCCTTCCCCCACAAACTGTCAGTCTTATTTCCTTTCCACAGTGGCAAAGGTGGCACACAGAGCACCCGTGCCATAGGTTTGACATTACTGGTATAGTAGGTGGTATATGGTAGAAAGTTCTCTAAAGAAACCAAAAGTATCAAGGCCTGTTGTACAGAGTAATGAGTTGTCCTGATACATAGGTTTATGTACTCATGTGCCTTCTTGCTTGTTTTTTATATATATACTTGTTCTATTCCATAATACTGTTTGCATTACTGAGAAAGTGTGATTCAGGTTTATAAGTATACTGTTATATAATTTATTATGCCTCCCTTGCTTTCTATTGTATAAATGGTATTCTAATGATGGGGAGAAGGAAAAAAGAACCATTGGGTTGAAATGGAAATGTTTCTACAGTTGCATGAGGCAGGAATGACAGTTGGAAACTGGACAAAGACTTCTGGGAAATTCTCCTGAGGAGGGGGTCTTGAGTTCTGAGACCCAGAAGGGAGTGGAAGGAGGAGCTGTTTCTCTGGGCCATTTTCAAGACATCTATAGAGATTTCTGACACTGACAGAAATCTTAACATTGCAGTTTCCTGTTTAAAACATCGCTGGATCCTGTCAAGAAAACTTAATTTCTCTGAAGACTTTCATTCTGTGAACTATTGAGATACTGGTCTCAAATCAGCGAGCAGTCCTCTCCTCTTTTCCAACTCTCCATTGTTTATGAGAAAACCTTTCACTTCAGTAATTAGATTATTTAGAAAAGATTTAGGGTAACATGCAATCCCTCTAACCCCTTCACCCCAATCAACAATTAAATCAAATAAGCAGTCAGATAGTGAATTTAATCTCATTTATTTACATCTAGAGAGTAAGCTCATTGGCAGACTCCATCTTGTTGCCAGCTTTCCAGAAGACAGGAGGGGGAGGCTTGTGAGCACTTCAAAGCAGCGCATATCCAGATTGAGGTCCCTCATACCTCTCCTTGTAGAGAAGACTTCCCCACCACCCTTGAGGGCCGGCATGACCACCAAGGGGCAAGCCATCACCAAGGGGAGATCTACATTTTTTTAGGGACTCTGGAAGGGAGTAGTGAGGGAAGCCATTTTTATCAACCCTTTCCTCACTGCCTTTAACCCTCATTTCTCCATCTAAGGAGTGTGAGTGCCACAAAATTACTGTATAGAACATTTGAATAATACTTTCTATAAATCACCTCATTTAAACCTTATAATAACTCTGTGAGGTATGCACTACAGACATTACTTTCTTCATTTTACAGATAAAAACTGAGGTTCAAACAGGGTCACATAGCCAGTGGCAGAGACAGATCTAAACTTTTCTTTTCAGACATTCTAGGTATTATATCATATTTCTTAGGGTATTATTATTATGTTTAAAAGAAACAGAGAATATAATTTAACCAAATAATAATTCAACAAATATTATCTCCCATGTGCCAAGCACTGAGTTAGGTGATAGAGATACAGGTACAATGAATGAAACAATCCTTTATCCTCTATCTACAAGAAGTACACAATGACAGGAAGTCTTTTGACTTTTGACTCAAGAAGGCTCTTGAGATATGTAGTTCTTTTTTAGGGTAACAGATTTTCAATCATACATTTAACCCTGAGATCCATGGAAAACTAGTCTCTCTGGTGGGTCTTGTAAACATACCAACTTTGAAATTGCAATAATTTGAGGATAAGGAAAAGAGAACAAAACCAAGAATTGCTAGGCACATTGAAAAAAATTCAGTTGGGGGCAGTCCCCTTCAGCATAAGAGTATACATTCAGATTAAATGTTCAATCAACCTTCAGTTCAATCAACCACACCCAAAGTTCATTCTGGATCTTCCTGATGTAGCACAGTGGTCTGTGGAGGCATCTTCATGGTGCCTTCTAAGAAGAGTTCATTTTCTGGATTTGGAGAGGTATCATGTTTCTTAACATAAAATTACTCTCAAAAAGAATTTAAAATTTGCAATTTAAAATAATAATAACACCCCCCCCCCCGAAGAGGGTGTTGAAAAACACAGGGATCACTTAAGGGTGCATGGCTGGGTTATGAGGTATATGAATCAATTGGCAAGAGAAATAAAAAATATTTTTAAAATCCAAATTAAAAAATAAGTTCTGGATGAATTATAGACTATCAAAGTCTTATGTGTAAAAATTCTAAGTAAAGGAAAAATAAATCCATAACAGGTCCTTGAATCAGGGCCCAATTAAAATGATTTAAGCAATCATGCATTTGCCCAATCAGTAGCCAGGACAACAGAAAGTTTGCCATACTATGAAATACAGAAAAAGGAACTAGATTATAGGAGACTGGTAGGAACCAAATTTGAGATACTTGGTAGAATGTGGGACAAAGAAGACCTGCCTTTAACACATGTTAAACAGCCACAACCTCGAGCCCCAAACAAGTTCAAGACTTCTTTTCTTGGCTCAAAATTTTCATCAATAACATCGGGATTAGTTGGTCTCTTTGACCTTGTGCTTAATTGGCACTATACAGTTTAGCTTTATGCTTATGTGGCACTGTGCAATGGCTCTTTTTGTATTCTCTTGTCCTGGAATCAGACAGAATCAGTAAGCAAAGTCCCATAATTTTTAACAATTTAAACAATAAGTGGCATCATTTTTATAGTCTAAAGCTTTTTAGGTATGCATTGACATTATAGCAAATATATTTTAAACTTATATTACTGCAAAATCAAAAAAGTTAAAGAAAATCTCAATATTGGTGACATGTGCTACAAATACAAAAAAAATAAAAAATAAAAATGAAATAGTATATTGCAAATGCAAACAAAAACAATAATAAAAGAGTTTCAAAAATCAAAAAATATATAACTTAAAATCATTGACACATTGTATCAGCTAAGGAAATGGAGAATACAAGGTTTCTCACCAAAAATGAGATCCATTTCCTCTTCATATCTGACCATGATCCACTGAGTGCAAAGCAAATGATTTTCACAAAGTAACAGTTTTCTATAAAGAATAGTACAACATGTAATGCACATTCAAAAAGTATTAATATCCCCAGTCATAATAGCCCATTTAATTACAATAGCAAACAAACCATCTATGACAAAAAAAAATCATGAAATGATGGATATTTGTCACAATTTTTACAGATGTAGCAAATCTTTCAACCTTGGCAAATATATTTTTAAGTAAAACTAATTTAGGTCTATAATATCACCAAGAAATCTAGATTGTTCCGGTGGAAGTAAATTAAACTGAAGAATTTTGCTGGAGCTCTTTTTGGCTTCCTGCTTCATAGAAATACCTTGGAAGGAACATTTCTTTGTTTCTCTATCTTTAATACAACATTCTTTAAAATATAAATATAAAAAAACTCATCCATTCAGAAACCACTAGTTAATTAAAATTATTTCTGATGACCCCTTAACATTACAATTAAATTCTTAGCTTATTA
Source organism: Monodelphis domestica (assembly GCF_027887165.1). Classification (NCBI taxonomy): domain Eukaryota; kingdom Metazoa; phylum Chordata; class Mammalia; order Didelphimorphia; family Didelphidae; genus Monodelphis; species Monodelphis domestica. The sequence goes on along the minus strand of NC_077229.1, from coordinate 411,136,667 downwards.
AATTCTCTAAAGGTTGTTAGCCAAGTTGAGTCCATCCATCATCTATGTGACAATTAACAAATGCAAAATGGAAAAAAAAGCTTTTTATGAGTTTTTACAATATTTTGTTCAGTAGTCATAAGGGAAAGGTAACAGAATATATCTAGTAGTTAAAACACAGTAGATTAAAATGATTCAGTGTAATAGAACAATATCAAACACATTAATATATGAACTTAAAACAACAAAATTAAACAAAATAATCAGCAAAATACAATAAGATACAGAGACTTTCATTTTAAAAAAATGGAGTCTGAAAAGGCTTAAAATTTTACCTCCAGACCCTTTAAAGTTCCTTTTTCTAAAATTCAAATCCCTATTGTCAGCACTGTGGGATCTCCCATAGGGAGGGAGAACTGGGATTTGAGGAATCTCAAACTGGATAAATCTTAGAGACTGGGCAGGCACAAAAGGCAAAGGGTTATAGGAGGATGAATTTCTCCCCTGAATATCAGGCAAGAGAGTTGAAAGTATAAGTGGTAGAAAGAAAAAACTTCCTAAAGCTGGAAGCTGTTTGAAATAGGTAATGCAGTGTTCTTTCATAGAATACACCATGATTGTAATCAACTTCCTGTTTGGAAGAGTCTCTTCCTTCTCCATGTCCCCCTTTGAGGTAAACCCCTAGTTTCCCCAGAGGGAATTAGGAGGCTAATCATTGCCTAAGGAAAAAGACACTCCAGTTTTTTTTGTTTTGTTTTTTTATTTTAACCATCTGCCCTGAGGAGCAACTCCAAGGACTCCTAGCTGCTCGGTGGCAGCAACAGCGATCAGGGTCACATTGGGGCTGAGGCCAATTTAGGATCAGAGCTGGAAATGAGGAGGAGGATTTCTGGAGGCCAGGGGCTGGGGCTGGGTCAGTGATCTGGATCCAGAAGATCAGGAAGAGCAATGCAAGCAGGAACGAAGAATCAAGCAGTTGGATGAGAGAAGTGGTTTACTTCCTCTTTGCTAAGAGTTCCCCACTAAAAATAGCTCAGCCAGTAGGGAGAGCAAGCAACTGGGCAAAAAGTAGGAAAAGAAAAACACAGGGGCTCCAAAGAGAGTTGGAGTTGGCAAGGGTGGGTGGGATGGGCAAAAAGCCTTGGCAGGAGAAATGTGGCTTAAAAAAAATTTTATCTAGGTTATCTTAAAAATTTGAGAGGTTCCTCTTCGACTAGTGGTTGCCATCAATGTAAAAGTTAAAATTAAATCTCAATAATAATATTATATTTTAAGAGACTTATTAATGATAATTAGAAATCAAAGAATAAAGAAGATACAAAATAAAGACCACGTGCCTGTGGCTGGTTAGCCATTTTTAGCCATCCCCACTCACCACCATCACTGCTGATTCTACATCAGAGAGGAGGAGCCTCCAAAGCCCACTCCCTTTATCCTCTGTCTACAGGACGTATGTAATGACAGAAAGTCAGTGGGCTTTGGGGATATGTAGTTCTTTTTTAGGATAACAGATTTTCAATCATACAGGCAAGGGATAACAGATCTGAAGTATTCTATAGAGCAAAAAAATTTAAGCATTTTTGTCATGGGCCTCTTTTGCAATCTAGTGAAGTTTATGGAACCTTTTCAGAATGTTCTGGAATACATAAGTTAAAATATATGAGTTCAAAGAAAACAAATTATACTGAAATAGTTATCAAAACATCAAAAAAGAAAAAGAAAAAAATTCATGATATCCAGATAATGTACTAATTGCTAGCAACTCTAGCAAGAAGGATGGTAACAATTACTTAAATTAGTGATATAAAATAAACACATTGGTTTTCTACTCAAACTTCCAACTCTTCACTCTCTTCTCTGATAGGTGAAGTTGCAGCAAGAAACAATCTTTTGTTCTCTTGGCAGCTATTATCATTCCATTTGCAGCTTCCTGGAAGGAGCTGTGGCTTCTCCTTTCCTGTGGCAACAGAGGCAAAGTCAGATTCAGATTTCCCTACTCTCTGTGGTAAGCTCTATGATCTTATGTCAAAGAATGTCCAATTGACCTAGAACAGATATTGATTTATAAATTAATTCCATCCACTACAAGATTGCTAATGTACTAACAGAAAGAATTAAGAACATGAAAAAGAGGCTAAAAAGTTAAAGTATTACTAACAGATCTGCCTGTATACCTATACTATTTAATGTTATTGTTAAGAATTATAGGCTTAATGAGTATACATGTTTGTATTAAGCCAGAATGTTTTCCTAAAACACTAGATGTCTCCCACTTAAATTTAAATGTCTCTTGCTCTCTCTCTTGATCAAAGCTGTCCATTATTGAGTGGGGTTCGAGCTACCATAGCATACTATCAATCACTTGCTTCAATAGTACTAAGAATTGCTATCTTGGAAAGCAGAGTAATTTCACCCCAAATATCTCTTCCTAGAGCAGAGATATTAATACCATAGCGCCTTTCTGCCATCAATATGTTTTGTACACTACTGTCACTACTAAAATGATACTTCTTTCATTTCTTTGTTTAAAAAAAATCATCAATGGAGTCCATCTTCTAGCAAGATAGCATTTACCATGTTAGCTATATTTCTTAGTTTTGAATTCTCTCAAACCTTGACACCAAGCTAGCTAGGCCTATATGAGTACATGATTTTAAACACACACACACACACACACACACACACACACACACACACACACACACACACCCTTTAAATGGCACAGGACCAAGCACAGATCTCTGAGACAATCTATTAGAAATCTCCTTCCAATTTCACACCAAACATTTAATCACCCTCTTGGGAATTTAGACATTCAAACATTTCTAAACTGCTCTAGCTGTGTTGTTTCTTCATCCTTATTGCTCTAGTTTGACCACCAGGATAACCTGAGTTATCATGTGAATATTTGGCTAAAGATATAGGTAAACTGTATCTGAACCATTTTCCTGAATCTACTAGTCTAGTAATCCTTTCAAGAAAGGAAATGATTTGTTGATTTAATTTAATAGAAAATTTTATGATGGAAATAAAAGGGAAAATGAGATTTGCTTGCTATATCACTTGGTATTTAAAGTCTTCCACTGCATTGCCCCAAATGCTCTAGATTTTTATTACCTGCTATTACCCAATATAAACTCTCCATTCGAGTCCATTCATTGTCCCCAGAATATGCCTTGTCCATATCCACTTCCTCATCATTGCTAGATTCTCCATCTATGATGTTCTGCCTTTTCTCTAGGAAGCTAATGTTGAAATTCCCTTCAAAGAATATCTTGAAAACCCCATTTTAATGGCCCTTTCCTGGCCACTTTAGCCCACCCTGATCACTCTCCCTCTTCTGTACATTCACTTGGCACTTCAATACTGTTTGGTATTATGTAAATGTTTGTATTTTTCATTCTTATCTTTGGCAACATGGCTAAATGGGGAAGGAGTTGTTCATAGTATCAATGGCTGTGTTCAAGGCTTGTCCCTGGCTTTAACACTGGCTGTGTGATCATGTGTCAATCATTTAACAAGCAGTTCTACAATTGTAAGAGTAATGAGTTTAGAGTCAGTGGACTTGAATTCAAATCCTGATTTTATGATTTTGTAACTATATAAAATTATATTTTATTGATTATACTGATTATAGTTAATGAGAAAATATAATAAATTAAACATAATGTGGAGAGTTGCTTTCAGACATAGTAACTGTTTCAGTTGGTTTTCCTTAACATTTTTTCTTCTGTTACAAGGGATTATTGGAGCCAAGGGGCCATATTTGGGAAAAAAATTATAAAAGGTAAAAATAAAATATATTAATAATTTTTCATGAAATATTGAACTAAGAACCTGGACTCTAGTCCCTATTTTGTCATTAAGTCTATGGGATATTTAGTAAATCACTTTGCTTGTCTAACATTGATTGTGTGATCACATGTGAGTCATTTAATGTCTAGTTTCCCAGGCAATTCTACAATTGTCAGACCATTAAGTTTAGAGTCAGTGGACCTGAATTCAGATCATGATTTTATTGATTTTCATAACTGATATCATGAAAATAAAAATTCCAATTACTTAAGATTATTGTGGGCCAAACAAAATAACATAGAAAACTTCTGAAAATTAAAAGGTATTGTTCCTATTAATATTAATGATATTACTATAAAAATTATATTATGACTAATAGACAATTCATCATGATCTAATAAAAGTATGACTAGAGAGAGAAATGGAAAAAGGAAAAACTTTCAACTACCAAGAGATACACCTGAATAAGAAATATCCAAAGAGAGACTATGGAGTAGAGGTAGAGTTCTTTATACTAGTTGGATCATGCCATGGCCGGAGGACTCCAGGACAAAATTGTTTGTTTTGCTTTTAAAGCCCTTTATAAACTGGCTCCTTCCTACCTTTATTCCCTTCCATGAACTCTAAGATCTGACCAGACTGTCCTACTTGCTGCTCTTTGCAAGCATGATATTCATGTCTCAATTTGATGCTTTTACACTGGATCTCTAGAGCAGTGATGGCAAAAGTTTTCAAGTTCACATGCCCAAAATGCAATTTCAAGCTGCCTGTGAGCATTAGCCCAGAAAGCAGAGGGAGGGAGGAAGTGCTAACTTTGGGCAGCTAGACAGAGGGGTGGGGCATTCAAAAAAAAATGTCCTCAGGTGCTGGGAAGAGAGGGAATGGATCAGTTCCCTCCATGCCAGCTTGGCATGCATGCCAATATTTTGCCAGCACTGCTAAAGGAGATCCAGTGTAAAAGTATCAAATTGGGACATGAATAGTTTCTAAAGTTTCATAGTTTCATAGTTGGAACTCCTTTCAAGACAAATCAAATCCCATCTTCTCCAGAAGATCTTTCCCTGTCATCACTCCCACCCAGTGCCTTCTCTCAGATATTAAATTTCATTTATTCATATATCTTGCATGTACTTAGTTATCTATGTTATTTCCCACATTAGAATGAGTGCAGCAACAGTGTTTTGCCTTTCTATGTATCTCCTTAAGTTAGCTTGACATATTTTAAATACTTAATATTTATTTATTGGCTGATTAGTGAGGAAGTAAGCCTTCCCACGGTGTCCCTAAAATTATACCACCCAGCTAGATACTTATCTTACCTATAGAGGAGGCCAGTCCCATTACACACCCACCACAAGCCTGGAATTGAGCAAAACATCATGTTGTTGAAAGCAAGAAACAGTAAATTTGACCATGTATGAAAGATGCAAGCTGCTAATGTCTGGATGCAAATACAGAGAAGGAATGACTTCGACCATATTTAGTAAATGTTTAAGTGGATGTTCAACTCAGAAGATGGTTGGGATTACATTACAATTTGTATAGATAGTTACTTAGGTAACAATAGTAAATATGTCCTCCATCAACTGTGAGAACTCACACAAGTCACGAGCCACAAGGATCTCTTTCCATCAGTGGGAATTCTCCAGCCTAACCTATGCCATCTAGTAGTCTTTACAGCCAATAGATTTAATATAGCCTAACAAAAAGTAGAGTGTCAGCTGATTATTTGTCTACCTATTTTTCCTTCAGCAGCTAATGGTACAGAAGACAGGATGTCTATTTCACAGAGTTTTTGTAAAGATCAAGTGGGATAATATTTGTAAAAAGTGCTTAACACAGTGCCTGGAACATAGTAGGCACTATATAAATTCTTATTCTACCCCTCTCCTTAACAAAATTGCCAAATGAACCATTGTCTTAATTCTCTGCTCAGGAAAAAAATAAAATAAACAACATGAAAGATGAAAACAAGATGAGGGGTATCAAGTTCAATATTTGCTTCTTCCTTCTCACCAAACACTGGACAAATTATTCTTTCTTTAATCAAACAATCATTTAATATCCCAGAAAACATTAGAAGACTACAAAACCCATCAAATGTGAAAAACTATCATTATCTATGACTTCTTAACAGAGAGAAAATAATTCAACAGTAAATATTAATACAAATAAAGTGGAAGCAGTATTCAGGGAAGTTTTGTCTTTCTAGTCAAAGAACCAACACAAGATTCAGTCCTGAAACAGAACATTTGACAGCAGATTGAATGTTACCATGTCATTCTATTTCCTCCAGATTCAAAGTTAGAAGGATAAAATGTGGTCAAGTCACACAGGAAGTGGAATTCCCCTCTCCTAACCCCACCCCACCTCAACATGGCCATGGTTTGCTATAGTGGGCTTACTTTAGCCAAGGTAATGCTGATATTATTAGTTTGTATTTGCTGTGAAGCTGAGTTAGAGTATTAAAGAATTGCTTATTTTTAGATATAAAATTAATTTTAGAAGTCATCTAGATTAACCTCCCGCCTCTATCCATTATATATCTACTCTCTGCCTCAATGCATCATCTTGTTTATTATCCATACTTAGTTCATTTATATATAATCATCTGTAGCATAGGAATACTGCTGGACCTTTACTTAAATATTGTCTCATTGGTTGTTTCCCCTGTTATTTACTTTGTTATTCTCAATGGCATCAGGTTTAGACAATATAATGTGCAAAGTTTTTTTCTTCTTCTCTTTTCTGTGTAAAGCCTGTTTAATTAGATCTACAAGATTCTAGAAAATGTATTTTTAACTACCTTTCATTGAATACTCCATTCTTAAATGAGTCAAGATTCCTATATTTTAAATTTTCTTTTATTTTTAAAATTTTTATTTGTTTTGTTAAGTATTTGCCAATTACATTTTTTTTCATTTTAACATTCATTTTTTAAAATGTCATGTTCCAAATTCTCTCTTTCTACTGCCTCTTCACTGTCCCTTAATAAGGCAAGCGATTTGAAGTGTCTGAGGCCAGATTTGAACCCAGGACCTCCCATCTCTAGGCCTGGCTCTCAAACCACAGAGCTATCCAGTTGCCCCCAAGAAAGATAAAGTTTTTAAAAGTATGGTTCAACTATCTAGATTCAGAGGAAGAACTGTGGGAATAGAAACACAGAAGAAAAACAACTGCTTGATTATATGGGTTGATGGGGTTGTGATTGGGATGTAGACTCTAAATGATCACCCTAGTGCAAATATTAATAATATGGAAATAGGTCTTGATCAATGACACATGTAAAACCCAATGGAATTGAGCATCAGCTCAATGAAGGGGTTAGGGGAAGGGAAGGGAAAGAACACAAATCTTGTAACCATGAAAAAATATTCTAAATTAACTAATTAAATAAAATTTTCAAAAGAAAAAAAGTATGGTTCAATCTTCACTCAGACTCTATTGGTTCTCTCTCTCTCTAGATGTAGATAGCATTATTCATCAAGGGTCCTTTGGAATTATCTTGGATTATTGTCTTAATCAGAGTAGATATCTCTTTTAGTTGATCATCATTACAATATTATTGTGGTTCTAAACAATGTCCTCCAGGTTTAAACATAATGATCACTTCACTTTCCAAGAAAAGATAAAAAAAAATGGAACACCTACATTTTGGGAGAATAGTGTGGACAATGAGCCAGCAAAGGAAGCAATAGTGAAATGCAAAAGAATAGTGTCACAAGAAACCAGAGAAGAAATAATATATTGGTGGTCAGCAATTCCAAAGAGATCATCTTTTTATCTTAGCACTTTATATAAAAAGGGCTTTAAAATGAATATTCATAGAAGGAAGAATGGACAGCATCCATCCTTGATTTAGGGATCAAGCTGGCACAAAGGAGAGGGGTAAAAAATTGGATCCAATTCCTAAACAAAAGAGAAAAGGTCTAGACGTGGCTCCATTCCCAGAAAATAAGGAACAGTTGGTCTCATAGTTTGGCCTAGCAGAGATGTTGGCACAACATCACAGAGTATTGAACTCTGCCTAATGAAGTCTGGGTCAACTCTGGTAGAGGCTGGAAGTTATCCTTATAGGGGAGGCAAAGGGAAGGTGAGAGGGCCAGGGGAACCACCTGCTCTGTTCATCATCTTGCAAATTATCTCACAGAGGCAGTGTGTATAGGGTCAGCCCTGGACAAGCATATAAGAGTGTATAGTCTTAACAGCAAAAACGAGTTCCTTCCAAGGTCTCTGATTCCTGTAGGAAAATGTCAGTCATTGATATAGATGCATATACTAGGTGGTATCTAAACCACCTAAAAGGGGGGAGCAGAAGAAATAATAATGATAAACATTTTGAAAAACTATCATGTTTATTTCATTTAAAAATATTCAATGATAAACTTCACTAAACTAAGATTAAGTATCTCTGATGGCCTTTTGAGGGACTCACAGCTTTTTTTTGGATGAATCCCTCCCCATGAAGAGAGAACATCTGCTGTTTTCAATATACAGAAATCAGCAGTGACCTGAACCCCCATAAATGGCCAAGTAGCCAGACAGCCTGGCAATTTTCCCAGACTGCTGAGTGGATTATATCCCTCCCTGATAGAGATCCCAAGGTGCTTTCCCTGACCAAGATCTACATACTGATGATGACATACACATCAAATGTGAGTAGTGAAATTAAAATCCAATGGCCCAGAAAAACTGATTCTTGCAGTTCTACTTTTCATGTTATTTATATTGTGACTGCTACTCTTAAAACCAAATATTAGTTTTAAGGCAGAAGAAGAATAAGAGCTAGGCAATGAGGGTTAAGTGACTTGCCCAGGGCCACACAGCTAAGAAGTGTCTGAAGTTAAATTTGAACCCAGGACCTATAATCTCCACGGCTAGCTCTCTACTGAGCCACCTAGCTGCCCCTTGTACAATTTAGTTTTAAACCTAGACAATCTAACAATGTAAAGTTCCTAGTAAACTATGGCCGTTCATTATAATTAGAGAAGATATGTAGAGAAGAAAAAGAAAGGAAAGTAGTAGACAGACAGTGTTATTACCATAATCTTCATAATGATGAGTGCATGAATCTTGATCATATTCTAAGCACAGATAAACATATAAAGATCAAGAGCCAAAAAAATCATAAGCCATAAGGGAAGGCAGCCTTCATCACTTCTTTTGCCCAAGGACATTTTGGAACTGCTAGCTCTGTGTCCCACTGAGTATGGAGACAAATAGCCTGGTATGAGTGGTAAAACGATTGCCCATGCCTGCATTTTGCACTTCATGATGATTGTGGTTGGCCAATTGTTTTTGAGAAGTGGTAGACTCTGGCCCTCTAATTAAGCACTCTTCTCCAATGAATAAGCATGTAAGAAGTATAATCAATAGATATTTGAAGAGTGCAAGCTGTAGAATATAGTAGGAAGAGATTGGGAAAGAAGGGGATGATGGAAACAAATTACAAAGGTGCTTGAATGTCAATTCATATTTTATCTTATAGGCAATGGGGAGACATCAATAATCTGTAAGCAGAAAAAAAAGGTATGTAACAGTCTTTTAGAAAGATTAGATTGACAGGACTATATATGTAGGATTTATTGAGGGAGAGTGAACCAGAGGTAGGGAAATGTTAAAGAAATAGTTCCTTAACTATTATAACACTTTAGAAATAAGGTCACAAGAGCCTAGATTAAGTAGAGAATCTGGAACAGAGGGCAAGATGAAAAGAATACTGAAGATATTATAAAGGGGGAATTAAACTGATAAGAAGAAAAAGGAAAAATATTCAAGTATGATTCTAATATTTTAAGTTTTGATGATTGTTAGAATGATAGTGTCATTAATAGAAATAAGAGCATCTGGGGTGTGAATTTTTTAAATTGTTTTTAACCACCTACATTTCCCAACATATTTCTCTTCCCTCCTCCTCCCAGAGAGCAATCCATTATGACAAAGTATAAAAAGGTTGACAGAAGTTCAGCAAAATTGAGATATTTTAAGAATCTGAAAGAATTCTATACTCAGAGTTCTTCACCTCTGCAAAGGGAGAAGATATCTTCTGATTGCTATTCTTTAGATGCAAACCTGGCCATTACGACTTTGCAATATTCTATTTTGTTTACTATTCTGTCTTTTCCATTTACATGTTGTGGTCACTGTATATATACATATATATATATATATATAGTTTTCCTACTTTTGAGTTCTTCATTTTGGATCAGTTCAAATAAGTCCTCTCATATTTCTCCATATTTATGATACTCATCATTAGTTCCAGCACAATAATATATAATTATGTTCACATACTCCAATTTGTATAACCATTCACCAAATAATAGGCATCAACTTTGGTTTTACCTCTTTACTACTACAAAATGTGCTTCTATCTATATTTTGGTGTTTACAGGTCCTTTCTTTTACTGGTTGATATCCTTGGAGAATATGTTTTCAGTGAATTCTCTGGGTAAAAGAGTTTGGACACCGTCATTTTATTTACATAATTCCAAATTGTTTTGCCAGAATGGCTATACCAAATTATGGTTATTTTAACAATGCATTAATATATTTACCTTTCTATAACCTTTCTAATATTATTAATCTTTCTCTTTTTTGTTATATATGTCAGTTTGATGAGTAAAAGGTGATGCCTTAAAATTGTTTTGATTTACAGGAAAAGGTATGGGAATAGAGATGTACATGTCCATTATTTCAGGAATAGCCTAGCTAAGTCCACAGGTACTCATGATGATCAAATTTTGGCCAGGAACACACTGGGATGCCAGTTGCCAAGGTACAAAAGAGCTACATACAATCCATGTGAGTTGAATGAATGCACTCATCAATGAACTGATAGTCCTTAAAGTCCTTAGGTAATTTCTCACTACATAAGAATGCCCCCAGTTCAAGTTTCACTTTAATTGGCCTGTAGTTAGAGACAAAAAGTAGACAGGTAATAGTCAGTAGATGACAGAGAGATAGGCAGAGATAGACAGAAGAAAGGTAACAGATAGATAGAAAGATAAAAGACAACAGATAGATAGATGGTAGATGATAGAGATAAGGAGACATAAATAAAAGACCACCAGATAGATGAAAGAGAGCCAGATTATTTCCTAAGTTCTTCTTATGTGCCAGGAGATGTGCTAAATTCTGCAGATACAAATACAAGCAAATACGATGGTCCCTTTATCAAGGTAATGATATTCTAATAGGAAAAGGCACCACTCAAGCTGGAAAGGGGGACAATGAGGGAATATCATAGACAGCAGTATGGAGAAGGGATGCTTGGGAAATACTATGGAAGCCTGAATCCAGGCAAGATAAAATCAAAGCAAATCTATCAAAAGCAAGGTGATTCCAGAAGTGGGGTCCAATTTTCCAGTAGGGAAGGGATAGAGACGATGGTCTGAGATTACTCATCCATCTAGGTCTTCCCTCAAATGCTTGCCGATCCTATTTAATTCTTGTCCCCAGTAAAGAAAACAAAGGGGGTCTACTTAATGTTCTGCATTCTTTCCTTGCCTTATCTTCATATTATCAGAACTCCAACAGAACACAAGAGCTATCCAACAGTCAATTATTTCTGGAGCTCAGTATGTGTGCATCCCTTCATCTTTGATGATTATGCATTTCTATGATGGCAGATTACATTGTACCTTCTCCTTTGTAAGTATTGCAGCCTACGTATGCACCTCATTTCTCTAACTATTGTCAAGAGAGTGTCTGAGTAAAAACAAAGACAAGAACAATAACATAGTAGCAAAAAGAATTTTAAGTAATGAGGAGAAAACTACTAACTTCAGACAAAATTGTAGCAAGGATTTATATAGAATTTTAAGATTTATGAAGTGCATTACAAATAATATCTTATTTCATCCTCATAACAATCCCAGGAAGTAGATACTATTATTATTCTCATTTTATACATTAGGAAACTGAGGTCAAGAGAGGTTAATAATATTATTTTTATTTAATATTTATAAATGCTTACTACATGCTCTGCAATGTGCTAAGTGCTTTACAATTCTTATCCCATTTAATTCTTACAATAAGCCTGGAAGATAGTTGCTATTATACCCATTTTATAGATAAGGCAACTGAGTCAAATTGGTTAAGTGACTTCTCCAGGGTCAGATAGGTAGTATCTGAATCCAGATTTGAAATCAAGTCTTCCTGATTCAAGGCTCAGTACTGTAACCCCTGCACCACCTCACTGAACCAATAACATAACTGAGTATGGGTTCACTGTGTGAGGAATTTCTATCATCAGGGTTTTATTAGAGTGGGAAGCCTCACTGAACTAGGCAAGAACAGATCATTTTATGTGAGATTGAGTCCATTATCTGGAAATTGACTCAAAAATTGGATCAGGTACAAAACGATAACCTGTGGTTCAGCCCTTGGGTATTTCATAAGGGGAAAATAAAGGAATTCCACTATACGGGCTTCCTGGTTACTATGTGTCTGAACATTAGAGACATTTTGTTTAATCATTCTTTACATAAATCAACTCTTCTTACAGTTCCTTTTCTGCTACCTTCCCCACTGCCCGGAAGTGGCCTATGATCTCTGATCTTCAGAGCTCAGGACATTCTCTGACTTCTAGAACATCTGAAATCAGATTTGAACTCAGTTCTTCCTGACTCCACACCCTCATTTGATGTTATCTTAGATATTATTAATAGATCACCAAATAATATTATATTTTTTGAGGAGTCTTAGATGATACTGGCATAGGCATTAAGATGGTGGGAGAGAGACTTTAAGTTTTGCTATGTCAAATGCTTCTCTTTAATAGTAAAATAAAGCAATAAGCACAGTAAGATCTTGAATTTTTTACATGTTTCAATCAATGGTGGAATTGTAAAAATGTCATCTACTATAGGTTATCTCTTGCAAATGTTTACTTTGTTTTAATAGAGACAAGGTGTTTAAAGGAAACTGATAGTGCCATTGAGCTGGCCAGATTTCATCTAAGGCATTCTCAGGGTCAGTTCTGTTTATCATATTATTGGAAGGACTTCAACAAATTGGAGCATATCTAAAGGAGGGAAACCATAAATGGAGAGAGGATTAGACACCATTCTGAATCTAGAATGATCAGCTGTGGAAACTGGAGATGTTTTCCTTGAAGAAGACTTGAGGTTTGGAGTTCGGGGTAGAGATAATCACTATATCAGTGTTTGACAATCTCTTTTGGGGAAAGGGTAAAATATTCTGTTTTGCTCCCATAGCAGAACTTGGAGTAGTAGGTAAAATTCCCAAAATGGCAAAAGTCAGGTCAATATAAAGAATGACTTTCTGATGATTAGATTGCAATGGATTGCCTCAGGAAGTAGTAAGTTAATAATCATAATTAACATCATCCTAATATTTAAGATTTGCCAATCACTTTTGTGTTGTATCCTTTGATTTGCACAACTGTTTGGTAGGTGCATTTTTATCCCCATTTTATAGGGGAAGAAACTGAAATTGAGAGAGTTTAAGTGATCTGCCTTGGGTCACTTAATCAGCAGTCTTGTCTGAGGTAGGTTTTGAACCTAGGTCTTCTGCACTCCAATCCTAGCACTTTATCCACTATTCTACCTAATTCCTTCACTCAGCCACACTGAGGTCTTGAAGTAAAAGCTATATGATTACTCATTAGGAATTTTCCAAAGGGCATTCTTGGTCACCCATAGGTTGGACTAGATAGTCTCTGAGGTCCTTTGCAACTCTAAGATTCAGATGTTGTTTTGACTATCCATGGCACTGCTAGCCTATACCATTCATTTTGAAACCTAATCATAGGTTGCCTCATATACTGAATGACCATTTGTCAGGCTAGTATAGGGATAAGATTACAATGCCCAATATTATCTGTTTGGTGGCAGAAAGGGTGCCGTTGTATTTTTTTCTTCTTGAGACAAGGAATAAGATTGTAAAACGAGGTAAAGGGTAATAAAGCCCTGATCTTCTGAGGTGGCCTTGTGAGTCTAGATGAGGAAGAGATTAAAGAAAAGTTATCAGAGTAACATCAATAGGACATGCGAACTAATTGAATGTGGGTTTTCAGTGATAAGATACATTGAAGTTCTGAGCCTTAGTACCTAAAAGGATGGTGGTACTATCAACAGAAATAGGGAAGTTAGGAAGAAAATAGTCTGAATGATAGAGGATTTTCAGTGAAAATAAAATACATATATTTTTAACATATTAATCCTTAGGAACCAAAAGGACATGCAGGCAGAGATGGAAGTGTATAACTAAAATTCAGGGCCTGGATATACAGTTTGGTGAGTCAGCTTCATGAAACTAAATTGAATGAGACTTCACATAGAAAATGAATACAGATAAAAGCATATTGAGACTAGGAGACACAAAATCTTAGGATGTGGAAGCCTGGAAACTGAGAAGAAACAATGGCATGTAGGAGAGAAGAGCATGAAAGGAAGTAAAAAAGAAAAATGAGAAGGAAATGGTCACAGAAATCTTAGTTGGAATGTAACTCCAGAGACCATATATTCTACTTCCAACCTCAATAGAAATCTCTTTTACATAAAATTAGATTATATACCCATTTCCTAAAAAGAATATTTTGTAATATTCTATTACAGCCATAAATGAGACTCTAGACATTAGCAAATCTGTGCCATTTTGCATTTTTTTCCAAATTCTCCCTCTGGTTCAATCTACAAATGTTGACCAGAAGATCTGATTTAACTAAATCTCACGCTAAGCTCCTTTTAGCTTTCTTTCTCTTAAATTGCTTTGGTCAATAGGATGCCATGCTACTGAAAGGTCAGGGAAGGTGATGACAGATTGAACAGATAACCAATGTAAAATACAAGTTTACATCTAGGATCATAATATGAGAAAGGGTTAGACTAGGAAAAGTCAGCATCATGGGACTGATCAACAAGAATGTCACAGGCAGAAGCAAAGTTTTGTATTTCTAAATCTATCTAGAGAAAGAGTTGACCAGTAGCCTGAATGTTCAGATGAAGTCAGCTTAGTGGTAGGAATTTACTGAGCTATCAACAACCATATGAAAAAATTCTGTAAATCACTAATAATTACAGAAAAGTAAATTGGAGGTTCCATCTAATACATATTGGCAAATACACCAAAAAAAAAAGGAAAATAAAGTCTGAAGAGATTAAATATTGAAGGAACACTGGCACACTAGTGTATTGTGGAGCTGTGAGAAAGTACTCAATCTGTAAGTATTTACCAGGCAAGGCTCTGTACTACATGCTAGGAATCCAAGAGGAAAACAACTAAAATAGTTTCTGCCCTCAAGGAGCTTTTACAAATAATTATTAATGTTGGCTATGGTTACCTAAAAGAATGTATAAGAAACAGATCTGAGATAGATACAGCATGGACAAGAATCAAGTGATGTCAGAGACCAAGACTCTAGGAAGACCATCAATGTGAATCAAATAAATGTTGGGGTTCTGAATTTCTGATCAAGATTCGGTGCTGCTAATTCTAGGGAGAGAAAAGTTGAAATGCAAGTCCAAAAAGAAGTCCATCAGGCAAAAAGTATATGGGATACAAGTTCCAACAATAGATAACACCAAAGTTCAAAATCCAAAGTGAGCATCTAATCAAGGCTGATATAGGCAATTATTGATGGATCTACAGTCAATAATTTCTTAGCAGCAAGTATGATTATCAGAAAATCTTTAAGGGAATATTAAGGCAAAAAAATCACTCAATAAAGAATTAAGTATATAAGAGAGAACCAGGATAGCAAGATTAGAATGAGGCTGAAAATAAGTCTGACTTGAACATGACCTGGTGAATTAATGCCATAAAAGATCTGATAATCTTCCTCCATCCAGTAAGACTAAAATTAATCAAAACATTTGCATTTGAGTTGAACATGCAATGTAGGTTAAACATATCCAGCTGCTAAGGTCACTAATACAGCCATGGGGAGCAAGGCATGCCATTTAAGTAACCATTTGTTGCTAATGAGAATCAAAAACACAAGGAAATTCTTGTGCCATTTCCTCTCCATTCTCCATCCCCTCAATGAATAGTGTAACATATAAAAAGTCAAACGTTAAAACACATACAGTCATACAAATACCCTAATGACCAGCCTTAAGACCTGTGCGCAGGATATCCAAAGTCCCTCACTGTGTCACTCCACCTAAGCCTATCCTCTCTGTCTGTAATCCATGCTAGAGTTCTTTTAATTAGTCCTCTTCTCATCAAAACTGATCAGTCCTATATACCATATACTGTTCTTTCAGATCTTTGGGAATAAATGAGCTTCTAAGATAACCTACTTTATGCTAAGGTATAACAACCTAGTAATGCATTAATCCTTCTCCAGAAATAATTTTGTATGTTAACAGGGATCTTCAGTACCATTAGTGTAGGAGCTGTTTTTATCTTTGTTTCTTTTCTTTATATCCCCAATGGTAGCATCATGTGGCTGGCATAAAATACTTGTTGAATTACCTATTTGAAAAGTGGCTGATATGATATGATGTCATACACTATATAGACTCGGATAAGTAGAATCAAGCAAGAAGGTATTTTAGAGTAGGAAAAATTTCTGGAACCCTTATAAATGTCAGTAAGGTCATGTCTGGTTACTTCTTTCTTGTTGTGTATTTGGAATAATTTCTAATGAGCTGATCAGTTTTGAATGAACTCAACTATTTCTTCCAAAGAACCAAACATGGATCTGATTTTGACCACTGGGCAAACTGTATACCTTCCTATCATACTCAAAATTCCATATTCCATCTACTAGAATTTATAAAACATTCTATTTCCCATGTTTTATCCCTGTCACCATTTGGCTTTGAGCAGTTGCAGACTTCTTGTTCTGAGGGCCAATTTCCTGACAACCTCATCACTGCCAACAACACACACACACACACACACACACACACACACACACACACACACACACACACCCTGAATAGGGTCATAGGAATCAACTGTATGTAATAACTTTTCCTCATCACGGGCCAGATCTGTTCAGCAGCTATCTATTGAAGGGGCATTTCCAGGAGACCACCTTTCCTATATTCTCACTTTCTCCCTGTCAGGGCTGGTTATTAGATAAGATCACAGTGTTTGCACACTATACACTCTCTTTGAAAAGCAAAGATATTTTGAAATAGAGCCATGAACAGGAATGAAAATGAAATTGCACTGCTGACAAGAAAGTCACACTCTCTTGAGTTTGTGAAGTGAACCATTCCATGGGTGTACTTCCATTATTGTGATTGCTTATTTTTGTTTCCCTAAAGAAAAAAAAAACTTTTTCAAAGTACAAAAATGAATGCAATATACTTTTCCTATTTATACATGTTATTGACAATGTACTCCATAGTCCACTGATTCTTTGGAGCCCTGGACAACATCCCCTCTTGTCATTAAGTTAATATAACAGAAAGAATATTGTACTAGGAGTTGAGAAACCTAGTAGTTTTATTACTACTTTAACACACTGAGACAATGGGGGTGGGGTGGAAAAGGCCCCAGATTTGGAGTCCGAGAACATTGAAATTTCAGCTTTGTCACTGACTACTCAAGTGACAAGTCACTTAATCTATCTGAACCTCAGTATATTCATCTATAGCATGAAATGACAAAGAGATGATCTCTGAGGTCTCTTCTAATTTCTTCACCATGTCAAGACCAGTAATCCTAGAAGTCCCATAAGGCTTGGTCCTGGGCCCCTCTTCTCTTTTCCCTTAGTGATTTCATCCGCTTCCAAAGATTCAATTATCATCTCTAGGCAGATGATTCATACAGGCAGCTAAGTAGCAAAAAGGATAAAGGGCTAGGCTTGAGGTCAGGAAGACCCAAGTTTAAATCTATTCTCAGACACTTAAAAGCTATATGATGCTGGGAAAGTAATTTCACCTCTTCTTGCCTCTGTTTTCTCAACTAAAATGGGGAAAATAATAGCATCTACCTTGCAAGATTGTTGTGAGTATCAAGTGAATAAATATTTGTAAAGTATTTGGCACAGAGTAGGCACTTTATAAATGTTTATTCCTTTTCCCTTTCCCCTAACTCCAGCTTTAGTCTCTCTCCTGTAATACATTCCTGGTTCCATAAATGCCTTTTAGACATCTCAAAACTGTATAGTCCATATGCATCTCAAATTCAACATACCTTGAAACTAACCCATTATCTTTCCCCACAAACTCTCCACTTTTTTACCTTCTCTATTATCTCAAGGACATCACTATCCTCCCAGTCCTCCAGGGCTACCACCCCTATTATTTTTGACTCATTCTCATTCACCCTGTATATCTCATTCTTCCTTAACACCTTAACATCTTTTCTCCACTCATACCTCCACCACTTTAGACCCAGATCTCTTACTGCTTGAATGATTGGAATAGCCTTGTAGTTTTCCCTGTTTCCATTCTCCACTCTCTCAGCCATCCACATTAGATGGCCTTTTAGTCTATTAGGTGCTAAGGCTTTTAGAAAACAAAACAAAATAGTACTCTCAGAGAATCTGTTTTATATTGGAATCAGAAGCAGCAACAACCTCTCCAATCATGTATTGGGCAGGAGGGCTTCTTCTGCTCATAAACATTAGTGGGTAGCTCTTGTGGGTTGAAAAGGAAGGGGATGCCAGACATTCCAGGGAATGAGAAACTATGAAGTCCAAGAACTCTTATCAATGTACACCTCAAAGGAGATTTTTCAGTCTTGGAAAGCTTCCTGTCATTGCTTTACCGAGTGCCATAAAGAAAGGTATATCTACCTTTTATTCCACAACCACTGTCTATAGATTCCAAAGAGAATAGCATTTTTATTAAATTTAGAATCTTTTTGGCTACTTCGGTATTTTTTCCTTTGACCTGGAAGATCTGGCTTATGGTTGTAACATTCCCAGAAGCTTTCATTCTCCAGCTCAGTTCTAGGTTGAAAGCTGGGTCAAACTGTTCTTTCTATATTCCTGAATCTCTACTCAGTCCTGAGTTCAGTGACTAAAAGTACATCCTGACTTCTACAGGAAATGGTTGTCCTTGTTTCCTGTGGTAGTGCAAGCCCAGGCTGCCTGGATACACTACTATACCTAGTTAAGGCCAAAATGGGTACCTGATTTAGATGTAAAGGATGATATCATAAGAAAATTAGGAGAACATGGAATAGATTACCTTTCAAATCTATAGTAAAGGAAGAATTAATGGATCAAACAAGAGAAAGATGGCATTACAAGATATAAAATGGCTGGCTAATTCTGATTAAATTAAATTTAAAAGATGCTTCACAAACAAAACCAATGCAAACAAGTTTAGAAGGGAAAAAAATCTAAGGGAAAATTTTTATAGCAAGGGTATTTAATAAAGGCCTCTTTTCTCAAATATACAGAGAGCTGTATTTGAGGGATGGTTAAATCAAGAGGAAAAGAGAGTGGAGACCCCCCCCTTCTCAAAGTGGGGCTCAGGGGAGACAGCAAATGTAATGAGTTGGCTCAGAGAGAGGAGAGGGGGTTTGAAGATTTTCCCCCTTCTGCCTTCCCTCCTTAGCTATGGCTGCTCTCCCAGATTTGCTCTTATCCCTCTTGTCCACCCTTGACTACTCAAGACCAAAGGATCTACCCTTGATCTGTTCACTCACACTTGATTCACAGCTTGGGGAAAAAAAGAACTATTTAATGTCAACTTAGCTCAATCAGGATAATACCAAAAAAAAAAAAAACTGACAGGGAAAGAATAGGAAAGGAAGGTGGGAAAGGAGTCCCTATCTCTATCTAAAACCATTTTCCTCCCTCCTCAGGCTTTGGCAGCCTGAGCCCCTGAAGAGAAAGTCAGGTTGACTCACCCTAGGTTTGGCCCTTTGGCCACAGTTCAGACTCAAGGCAACAGGAGCCGAAGTAAAGTCATACAGAGATTTAAAATGTCTTTCTCAAGTTTCCTCTTCAATAGTCCTTTCCATTAGGAAATGCTGGGGGGAAAGATTTCCAGTCACCAGCAGGAAAATGGGTAACCCTCAGGAGAAAATCTTTTTTCCACTTTCTCTCTTCAGCTTCTCAAGACTAAGAAATCAACTCCTCCCCCAGCCAGAATCTTCTCCTCCTCCAGATTCCAAAAAACCTGGGGCCCCTCCCCTGTCAAGGTGATCAGTTCCACACATTCTTCAGCCTGGCACTTTTCTTATGTGCCAGCCTCTGTCACAGAACTGAGTCAAATGTATAAGAATACAATTCATTCCCCAATTGATGTGTTCAATGGATAAATGGGTAGTTTCAAATGAAAATATTATAGTCATATAAAAATGTTTCAAATTACTATTTATTAGAGAAGAGCTAATTAAAACAATTCAGAGGTACCACCTCACATCTATCACATTGACCAACATGACAGAAAAGGGAAGTGATTAATGTTGGAGAGGATGTGGGAACTTTGGTACACTAATATACTGTTGGAGTTATGAACTGATCCAGTCATTCTAGGAAACAATTTAGAACTATGACCATATAAAACTGTGAATACCCTGTGATTCAGCAATACCACAACTAGTTCTGTATCTCAAATTTTTTAAAGGGAAAGGGACCTATCTATACTATATATATATATATATATATATATATATATATATATATATATATATAAGCTTTTCTTGTGGTGACAAAGAACTGGAAATCAAGAGGTCCATCAAGTGAGCAAGGGCTAAACAAATTCTGGTTTATGATTGTAATGGGATACTATTGTGCTATAGGAAATGATGAGCAATCTAATTTCAAAAAAACCTGTAAGGATTTAAATGAACTGATGCAAAGTAAATTGAGTAGAGATCTAGGATAATATTGTACATAATATCAGAAATGATGATCAACTATGAATAACTTAGCTATTCTCAGCAATATAGTGATACTAAACAGTTGTGAGGGAATTATGATGAAAAATACTATCCATCTTCATCTCCATAGAAAGAACTGACAGGAATTTAATATCTTCTTCTACAATATTACCAGCATGGAAATATGTTTTGTATGAAATCCCAAGTATAAACTATATCAAATTAGCTTATATTTTCAGAGAGGTAGGTGGGACCCAATTGTAAAACAATTATTTTTACATGTAATTGGGAAGATTTTGAAAGATTAAAATCTCAAAAAGAGAGAGAGCTGTCACCTCAAAAAAAAAAAAAACAGAAAAGAGACTTAAACTTTGATTAACAGAAATGTAGATAAGTAAAAACAAAAGAAACAGAGATAAAGACAAAGAGAGACAGATAGGGACAGTGATAGATTCCACAGAATAGAACATGGAACATGAATTTGGTGATGGATGAAATTTAGAAAGTCTAGGCATTAAACATGGGGTATACTTCTAAGAATGGAAAGGCACAAAAGACAATTTAAGGGAGCAGCCAAATTCTACTAAGTAAACATATATTTAATTAACAAGTTAATCCGATGAAAAGAATTTAGTTATTTGAGAGTACCAGAGTGGCAATTTTGTTGGATATGACTGATTAGCTAGTTACTTTATGTATGCTATCTTCTTTGATTCTCAGAGCATTTCTATGATTTGGGTGCTATTATTATCCTCATTTTACAGAAGAGGAAATTGAGGCTGATAGAGATTAAGTGATAGATTGTTCAACTAGTATATGAGGCAGGATCCAAATCCATGTTTTCTATGCCTCCAAATACAATATTCTTTACTCTAAACCAATTACTTGCCCAAGTTTTCCTTTAGTTGCTTCATCTGCTATCCAGAATTCATTCACTTACATTCAATCATTTTATCCAAATTGTTTGTGTCCTTTTACATGGAAGTTTCGAGCTATACTTCTTTTCCACAGCTCTATTTTGATACCAATCATATTTTATCATCAGAGCTGGAAGAAAAGCAAAAGAAATAAACCAATAATTTTTGTTGAATATATAGTTGTTACCTAAATATTTCAAATCCTTGGGTTTATCAAACTATGCTATTCTTTGTTCAGTTGCTTCTGGATCCTGTGTGTCTAACTAATCTCTTCCATTGATCAACTTTTCTATTTTTTTTAAACCAGTACCAATTTGTTTCTGTGATTACTGCCTTATGTTTATAGTAGGAGATGTGGCGCTGCTAGGTCCCATTCTTTCTCCCTTTTTTTCATTATTAAAAGAGAAATAAACCACCCAGAACCATCGAAGGGGCTCTCCACTTCCCTCTAATGAGCCACCAGCCGCCAAACAAAGGATGCTCCCTGATAATACACACATATTGCTGTAGTCATGGAAACACACTTAGCAACAAAGAAACCTTGACCTTTCCCCATCTGTTTAGAATCTCTACAATGACACATTAATTTTAACATATGAAAACAGAAAAAAGAAGGGCAGAAGTGCTACATTTCATATCATTTCCAGTTACTCCTAAACCCCCTAACCCCAACCTGAACTGCCCCCACAAACCTTGATAAAACTTCCAAATGAAGAGGAGTCAAACAAGTTGGCCCTATCTGAGTGCTCTCAGGTACAGCCTACACAGCTTCTTCCTGGCATGAATGAGGTGACTTGAATGTTGTTTTGTATAAAAAGCAGATTTCAGGACAGACTTTGAAAAGGGCCAGAGAAGTATAAAAACCAGAGCAAAGACGTAATTGAGATGAGTCAAAGAAACAAAAATAAAGAATCTCTAGTCAGTCTGGACAAAGTGAAGAACTAATAATGCTGTTCTTGATATTCAAAAGCATTTATACCCACAGCAATGTGATTTAATTCAATAAATATTTTCCAAGTCTAGAAGAATGGGGAGTGCTATCCCAAATTCAGAAGTAACAATTAAGTCATTACTATCAAATAATCAACAATAGCTCAGAAAGAACAAAAAAAAATAGCTTACAAGCAAATGCAAATAGCTTAGAACAACCCGTTGCATTTGTGTATGGCTATTATAATCCTCATTTTACAGATGAGTAGGTTGAGATTTAGTGAGATGGGATTACTTGCCCACAGTCATATGGTCTCAGAAAACTTTTAAGAGAAAACATAGTTTTTTGTTTATTCATTTTCTTAAATTAATGAAAAAATGAACATTTTCCAGAGGAAAGAGCGCCAGTTCTGTCATTAGAGAACTTGGACTTGAATTCCTGCCTCTAGTCATTACTAATTTTGTAAACTTGGAAAAGTCACTTCACTTCGTTGGGCCTATATATCTAAAACAAAGGGATTTGAGCTACAGGACCCTTCCAAATCTACATTTGAAATTCTTTATCCTTTATCACAGGAAAGCATAGCAGGTTAAGATCTTATTGAGGGAAGGGATGTGGAAAAATAGGTACACTAATGTACTGCTGTTGGCATTGTGAACTGGTCCAATCATCTAACTAGGCCCAATGAGCTATAAAACTGTCCATAACCTTTGGTCCATCAATACTAATAGTAGTTCTTTACCCAAAAGAGATAAAAGGAAAATGAAAAGGACCTATATGAACAAAAAATACTTTTAGCTGTTCTTTTTGTGGTGGCAAAAAATTGGAAATTGAAGGGATCCCCATCAATTGAGGAATGGCTGAACAAGTTGTGATATATGACTGTGAAGGAATACTATTGTGCTACAAGAAATTTTGAGGCGGGGAGTCATTACAAGAAAACCTAGGAGGACCTATGTCAATAACTACAGAGTGAAGTGAGCAGATCTAGGAGACCACTATACATAGTAACAGCAACATTATATGGTGATCAACTGAAAAGACTTAGCTACTCTGATCAGTAAAATCATCTGAGATAATTCTGAAGACTTTATGATGAGCCCGATTTCATGATAATAAATCTGTAATATAAATTAAATAGATGAGTATTTAAATAAATATAAATTTCCCAGCCTAACCAAAGAGGAAATAGAATGCTTAAACAATTCCATCTCAGAAAAAGAAATTGAACAAATCATCAATGAATTCCCTAAGAAAAAAGCCCCTGGGCCAGATGGATTCAAAATGAATTCTACCAAACATTTAAGGAACAATTAATTAACTACTTTATTAACTATTTGGGAAAATGGTTGAGGTAGGAACTCTACCAGCTTCCTTTTATGACACAAAAATGATGTTGATAGCTAAACCAGGAAGAATTAAAAATAGAAAAAGGAAACTATAAAACAATATATCTAATGAATCTTGATGCAAAAATCTCAAACAAATAATAGTGAGGAGATTATGGCAATATATCACAAGAATCATACACTATGACCTGTTGAATTTAGACCAGGAATGCTAGGATGGCTCAATATTAGGAAAACTGTTGGCATAATTGATATTATCAATAACAAAACCAACAAACCATATGATTATTTTAATAGAAGCACAAAAAGCTTTTAATGAAATACAGCATCCATTCCTCTTAAAGACACTAGAGGACAATGAAATAAATGGAACATTCCTCAAAATGATAAATATCATCTATCTAAAAGCTTCTTCAATCATCTGTAAAAGGGACAAACTAGAAGCCTTCCCAATAAGATTATAAGATTAGGAGTGAGACAAAGGTGCCCATTATCACCACTACCTTTCAATACTTTACTAGAAATGCTGGTTATAGCAATAAGAGAAGAAGAAGAAGAAGAAGAAGAAGAAGAAGAAGAAGAAGAAGAAGAAGAAGAAGAAGAAGAAGAAGAAGAAGAAGAAGAAGAAGAAGAAGAAGAAGAAGAAGAAGAAGAAGAAGAAGAAGAAGAAGAAGAAGAAGAAGAAGAAGAAGAAGAAGAAGAAGAAGAAGAAGAAGAAGAAGAAGAAGAAGAAGAAGAAGAAGAAGAAGAAGAAGAAGAAGAAGAAGAAGAAGAAGAAGAAGAAGAAGAAGAAGAAGAAGAAGGAGAAGGAGAAGGAGAAGGAGAAGGAGAAGGAGAAGGAGAAGGAGAAGGAGAAGGAGAAGGAGAAGGAGAAGGAGAAGGAGAAGGAGAAGGAGAAGGAGAAGGAGAAGGAGAAGGAGAAGGAGAAGGAGAAGGAGAAGGAGAAGGAGAAGGAGAAGGAGAAGGAGAAGGAGAAGGAGAAGGAGAAGGAGAAGGAGAAGAAGGAAGAAGAAGAAGAAAGAAGAAGAAAGAAGAAGAAGAAAGAAGAAGAAGAAGAAGAAGAAGAAGAAGAAGAAGAAGAAGAAGAAGAAGAAGAAGAAGAAGAAGAAGAAGAAGAAGAAGAAGAAGAAGAAGAAGAAGAAGAAGAAGAAGAAGAAGAAGAAGAAGAAGAAGAAGAAGAAGAAGAAGAAGAAGAAGAAGAAGAAGAAGAAGAAGAAGAAGAAGAAGAAGAAGAAGAAGAAGAAGAAGAAGAAGAAGAAGAAGAAGAAGAAGAAGAAGAAGAAGAAGAAGAAGAAGAAGAAGAAGAAGAAGAAGAAGAAGAAGAAGAAGAAGAAGAAGAAGAAGAAGAAGAAGAAGAAGAAGAAGAAGAAGAAGAAGAAGAAGAAGAAGAAGAAGAAGAAGA